>NC_081358.1:72932514-73265014 GCF_030684315.1 Stegostoma tigrinum | reverse complement strand
CGATAGGTTTGAAATGGCCTTTCTCCACACTCCTGAACTGGATATTGTCCAATTTATTATTAGTTGCAAGTTTTGAATGAGGACAATATGAATAAATTTTGTGTCATAACTATGGAACTTTCCCTACAAGTAAAATAAAGTGTGCAACCAATTATACCAATATCAATTTCCTAATTCTGTTTGACATTCTAATAGCTTTATATTTGCAGAAAGACTTAGACAGATACACATGAGTACTGTTAAAGTTGAATAAGCATCTGTGGGGTTTTAGTTATTTTTAGGTTAAAAACTAATAGAAAATAAGACTACCTTCAAAGGTTGCATTCCCTTTCCAGGACAGAGGTACAACAGTGGAAAGTGCAAGACTGGAAATGGAGTGGTCGAAAGAGAGCAGCTAAGAACAAAGCGATACAAAGACATCTCTGATTGTGAATTAGCAACCGGCAAAGAATGAAACCAAAAATCTACTGCATGTGACATCTCACAGAGGAGTGACAGGTAAGACGACAGGTAAGCATTTTATTGAGTTTAATCGACTTACTAAGGTAAGCTGAATCAATTAACTGGAATGAAAATGAAATGTAAACCAATTTGATCAAATATTTAAACTGTTTTATCATACCTTGCACATGTATTAATTAACATATTAGGAACTGGGGTATAAAATGCGTATTTTTGCTTTAAATGAAAATCCAAGACAGTAAGATTTAGGTAAAACATTCAAATCAGCCTATCTATAAACTAAGATGGCATCAGCAAAATGGAATAAGTGAGTTGATGGTAACTGTTTATTTGTCCTCAGGTTAACTGCCTTAATTTATTCATAAAGTCATAGAGATATACAGCACAGAAACAGACCTTTTGGTCCAATTCATCCATGCCAACCAGATATCCTATGTAAATCTATTCCTATTTGTCAGCATTTGACCCATATCCCTCTAAATCCTCCTTATTCATACACCCATTCAGATGTCTTTTAAATGTTGTAATTGTACAAGCATCCACCACTTCCTCCAGCAGCTCATTCCATGCACACAACACTCTCTGCCTGAAAAAGTTGTCCTTTAAGTCCATTTTAAATCTATCCACTCTTACCTTAAACCTATGCCCTCTAGTTTTGGATTCTCCCATTCCAGAGAAAAGATCTGGCCTATTTACCCTATCCATGCCCATCACGATTTTATAAATTTCTATAAGGTCATCCCTCAGCCTCCAATGCTCAAGGGAAAATAGCCCCATCTTATTCAGCTCTCCTTATAACTGAAACCCTCCAACCCAGGTAACATCCTCGTAAATCCTTTCTGAGCCCTTTCAAATTACACAATATCCTTTCTATAGCATGGTGACCAAAATTGCACGCAATATTCCAAAAGTAACCAATGTCCTGCATAGCCAAAATACGACCTCCTACACTCAATGGACTGAACAATAAAGGCAAGCATACCAAATGCCTTCTTCACCATCCTATCTACTTGCCACACCATTTTTGCAGAACTATGAACCACTCCAAAGTCTTTTTGTTCACCAACACTCCCCAGGACCTTACCATTAAGTGTATAAGTTCTGCCCTGATTTACCTTTCTAAAATGCTGCACCTCACATCTGTTTAATCTGCCACGCCTCAGCCCACTGGCCCATCTGATCAAGAACCTGTTGAACTCTAAGTTAACCTTCTTTGCTGTCCACTACACCTCCAATTTAGGTGTCATCTGCAAACTTAACAACCATACCTCCTGTGTTCACATCCAAATCATTTATATAAATGACAAAAAGCAGTGGACCCAGCATCAATCCTTGTGGCACACTGCTGTTCACAAGCCTCCAGTCTGAAAAGCAACATTCTACTGCCACCCTCTGACATCTACCTTTGAGCCAGTTTTATATCCAAAAAGCCAGTTCTCTCTGTATTCCAAGTGATCTAACCTTGTCAACCAGTCTACCATGAGGAGCCTTGTTGAATGCCTTACTGAATGCCTTACTGAAAAGTCCATATGGATAAATAATAGAGGTAGTATGACAAGACACCTCAGTCCTGTAAAATGGACATCCTGTATCATAGGTTTTTTTTGGATTCTGGACAATCTCATGTGCAGAAACTGTTGCCAGCTGGAGGAATTTGAGCAGCAGCTTACATCAAGGCAATGCATCAGCAAGATCGAGAACTAGAACATTCTCAGAGGGGATCAATCCATATAAACAAGCAGAGAAAAATTGCTGCCTGGCAGACAGTTGAGAAGTACTAAATAGGAACTGAGTCTATGGATTACAAGTCCAATGACATTACTAATATGCCACTTCCTCCTCCTGGGATTTAAATTATTCCTATCTGAAATAACTGCACAGAGGGCTGGTATCCCATCACCAAGTCACCCTTTATTTACTTGCACACATTATACTAGCTATGGTCAGGCAGCTTGGAATCAGTTCCCTGAACTGAGGAGATTCTAAATCTCCTGTTTATATATCTTTTTCTTGGCTAGCCAGTTCAGAGTCAGTTCCCAGAACTGAGGAGATTCTAAATCCTGTATTTACATTGGTCAGCCAGGTCTTCCTGATTGGCCTGGTTAACAATCCCAATCAAGGACCTCAGTCAACAAGATCCACCCGGTTCCAATCACCACATTCGCTCCTCCCACTAATCCGGGGACATAGGCCTGGTATTTCTCTTGTAGTTTTTTCTGTGATATTTTTGCTCTAGGTCTGGTTCCTCCGATATTGGGGCATGTACGAGACCGTGGCCTGTCTCTTGCATCCAGAGCATTGTGGCAGAGTTTTTGCTCCTCTTTTTCCAGTGGTAATAGTATCGAAGCTGCATCCACACTAAACGGAGGTGGAGAACCTACAGTTTCTGACAGGCCTTCAGGCTGTACTGAGGGGCCACATATGTGTTGTTGCTGTCCCATTTGCGAGGTAACAGCTTTCAGGTGATCCACATGTTTGTTTAGGACCACCTAACCTACCCAAACATTGTAAGCCACAGAACCCAACCCTGCATCAATCTCGCCCTGTCACCCATACGGGGCCATTTCCATTGTTCAAGCACCAAACTTCTTCCCCTGAATTAAAGTTTCTCTCTTTCTCTCTCTCTCTCTCTCTCTCTCTCTCTCTCTCTCTCTCTCTCTCTCTCTCTCTCTCTCTCTCTCAGTTAGAGTAGGCATGTGGCTGGCATAGATATTACTGCTGCCATTTCACCCCTCCTCCAGGTCTGTGAATATCAGATTTAACTTAATACAGAGTCTTCACCCCATCAGCCAACTCTTCTGCAGGTATCCCTGTTGTTGTATGCAGGATAGTCCTATAACCAAACAGGAGCCGGGACAGTT
Source organism: Stegostoma tigrinum (assembly GCF_030684315.1). NCBI lineage: Eukaryota > Metazoa > Chordata > Chondrichthyes > Orectolobiformes > Stegostomatidae > Stegostoma > Stegostoma tigrinum. The sequence goes on along the minus strand of NC_081358.1, from coordinate 73,261,691 downwards.
TGGTATTAAGTGATGCTTGAGGCTGCTCTTTCTGCCAGACCATTGGATGATGGAAGGTATGAAACTGTCCTTAATCTGGTAAATGCCACTTGACTTCAGGAAATACTGAAATTCCCTGCTGATAAATGATGCCCCATTGTCTGTGACCAATACCTCCAGGTGTCCGTGCGTTGTGAATGATGTTTGCAGCTTTTCAATGGTCATTCCTGAGGTTTGCCGAATGGACTTTATGCATATCTAACCACTTTGAATGGGTAATGACAACGACCGGGAACATGGAGCCCATGAAAGGACTGACATAGTTGACACTAAACCGTGTCCAGGATTTACCCAGCCATTCCCACGCTGATGACAATTTTTATGCTTGTTGGCACTCTGGACACTGCTTCACCAACGCAGCTATGTTAGCATCCAACCTGAGCCACCAGAAATAGCTTTTTGCTAGCATCTTCATTTTGGAAGCCCCTGGATGACCCTAGTGGAGTTCAGCCAATATCTGACGGTGACCTTTACTCAGGACAATCCCCAGAGTAATTTGCCATCCTCTGCAGTGACTTGGCTCGCCAGGTCCAGTAAGGTTTCAGTCCCATTTGTGATGGTTCTTCTGTGTCCCCATTACCACCAGCTGTTTTAGTTTTGCTAGGACAGGATCTTTTTGTGTTCTCAGTTGTATATTGTCAAAGGGGGCTAGAAGAGTATCCAGAAAGTTTAAAACCAGAATGCATTCTTCCAGGGGAAGCACCACCAGTGGAGTATCTGCCTGTGGGAGGTGGCTCAAAGCATGCACATTAACCACTTGACTTCCTGTTCTAACTTGTAGGTGCTGAGAATAAAGGCCCAACAGTGACCTCTACCGGAAGTTATGGGCAGCACCACCCTGTCTTTCTTCGGTAGCCCAAGCAGGGGTTTGTGACCTGTTATTATGACAAATTCCCAAACATAAAGGTATTGGTGGAACTATCTCACATCAAAGATGGCTGCCAAACCTGCCTTTTCCATTTAGACACATTTGCGTTCAGCCATAGTCAAAGTCTTGGAAGCATACGCTATTGGACGTTCCTCTATGCTGGGCCACTAGTGAGTCAACAGTAGCCTGATACTGTAGGGGGAGGCATCACATGTCAGCACCAATCTTGCTTTGGATCATACTGAGCCTTAAATGATGACAGTTGCTTTTTCACTTCCCTAAAGGCTACTTTCTTGGCTACACAACAATTCCCAAGGCTGACACTTTCTCAATAGCGGGTGTAAGGGTGCCAAGATGGAGGCCAGGTTATGTATGAACTTTCCATAATAATTCACTAACCCAAAGAAAGACCTAAGCTCCAGTTCAGCCATGGGAGCCAGGCCTCCTTTGATCGTCCTCACATTATCTTCCAATGGGTGTAACCTGGTTTTGTCAACTCTGTAACACAAGTAGGTCACTTGGGGCACCTGGAACACACAATTTTCCCTTCTATGACGTAAGCCCACCTCAGATAAATGATTAAGCACTGTGTCCAAGTTTTCCATGTGCTCTTTATTGGTCTTCCCAGCTGTTAGCACGTCATCCAGATAAATGGCAACCTGGGGTAAACCTTGTAAAAAGTTCTTAATGGCCACTGGAAAAGGGCACAGGCTGATGGTAGCCCAAATGGCTGTCTTTTAGGTTGGTATAAACCCTAATGGGTACTAATTGTAGCATGCTTCTGAGAGCCTTCATCCAGTCGCAATTGCAGGTAGGTGTGCCTCATGTCCAGCTTCATAAAGGACAGATCCCCCACCCCAACAACTCTGGATACAAGTCCTCTATGTGAGGGATTGGAGGTTTAGCCAGCTGCAAGAAGGAATTTACTGTTTGTTTAAAATCCCCACAAAGGCAAACTGAGCAATCAGGCTTCACAATTGGTACAACTGGTGCTGCCCATTCTGTAAACTGCACTGGTTTGATTCCTTTGCTCTCCAGCCTCCTGATTTTTGCCTGTACTTTTGCCCACAAGGCAAATAGCACCAGGCAAGCCTTGCAAAATCGCAGAATTGCTTCCTGGTCAACATGTAAAGTGGCTTTGCTCCTTTGATAGTCCCAAGCCTTCCTGAAAAATTACTGGGTATTTCACTAGGATTTCACCAAGGCAACCACTTTCCAACTGACAAGTGTCAAGCCAATCTAGATGAATCTTTCTCAACTAATTCCACCCCTTTAGACTTGGGCGAGAGCATCTCACAATCATCAGTGGTAACTGCACCAACTGCTTCACATTGGAGACCGGAACTAAAGTCGGGCCCTTAATTTGCAATGGTTCCTCAGTGTATGTCGCAGTCTGGCTGAGGTCTTGTGCAAACTTAAGGGTCAGAGATTCAAGCAAATCTTGTTAAAGACAGATTCTGCAACCAAGGACACATCTGCGCTGGTATGTGACTTCCATGTAAACTGGCTGACTAATTAATCAAACATTAGAATTAGTTGGAGATAGCAAGAACTGCAGATGCTGGAGGAGTGAGGAGCTGGAGGAACATAGCAGGCTAGGCAGCACCAGAGGAGCAGGAAAGTTGACATTTCAGGTTGGGATCCTTCAGAAATGGGGAAGGGGAATGAAGCTGGGAAGTAAATAGATAGAGGAGGCGTGGAGCTGGGCAAGATAGCTGGGATGGTGATAGGGGAGTGCAGGTAGACAGTGGTGGGGATTGGTCAGTGGGATGGGTGAGGCAGATAGGTGGGCGAGAAGATGGACAGGATGTGTCAGGTCAAGGAGACAGGGATGAGAGGGAGGTTCGGTCATGGGATGAGGCCGGGGGTGGGGAGATTTTAAAACCGGTAAAATCCATGATTAGGTCATCGGGCTGATGATGATGAGGCAGAATATGAGGTGTTGCTCCTCCAGTTTGTGGGTGGTGTCATTGTGACACTGGAGGAGGCCCACGATATTATTTGCTTCTGATCTGTGTGTTGCTAGCAATTTAATTGTTCCAACCCACATGTAGGGAAACTTAACAGGGTGTGCACTCTCCTGCCTACTGGCGTACAAGTTTTCTTACTCAAGTCAGGCCTTGTAGGATTCCTTTCCTGTCTTGATTCCACATAACAGCAGCAACTACAATGGCTTGCAGGCCCAGATCCTGAAGAGCTTTCTAGCCACTTGGTCAAGGCTCGGCTTTGATTTAGGGTTCTGCTGTGGGCTGGCCAAGGTTCTCTCTACTCAGGATATGCCCTGCTTGAGGCTCTGCAATTACCCATGCTCAAGTGGTGTTCCCCAAGCTTAATTGAACAGGTCAGGGCATCCATTGTTCCCTTGCTCCACTTGCCACATTTTCTACTGACAAAGTCAGCTGGATATCTGTTTTTATGACATGGACATATACATTGAGTTTCAGCCACACTGAAAGCATTGAAAAGTATGTGCAGCTCATTGATTTGGCAAGATTCCCTTCAGGATATACTGGTGGAGAGCCTTGATTCGATGACTGTTTGAACACATGTAAGCCAATACAAACAGATACGTCTGAGGAGTGTTGCAGCAATGTGTTATTGTAGAAAAATGTATACTTCATTTTGGTTGATGAACCCTTTAAAAATTGCATCACTTTGGAACATAAATTCTTGCAAAAGGAAATCTGCTTCCAATAACTGTTATAGAGACAAAGAGTAGTACACCATGGAAACAAGCCCTTCGGACCAAAGTGGTCCATGTTGACCATGGTGCCCGCATTTGGTCCATATCCTTCTAAATCCTTCCCATCCATGTACCTATCCAAATGTTTTTAAAAGTTGCTATTGTACCTGCCTCAACCACCTTTTCTGGAAGCCCATTCCATATACGCATCACTCTCTGCGCGAAGAGGTTGCCCCTCAGGTCATTCTTCTTTCTATCCTCTTTCACCTTTGCCCACTAGTCTTCAATTCCCCATCCCTGGGAAAAAGACTGTACGCATTCATCCTATCTATGCCCCTCATGATTTTATAATCCTCAGTAAGATCTCCCCTCGTTCTCTTACATTCCAAGGAATAAAGTCCTACCTGGCCAACCTCTCCCTTTAACTCAGGTCTACTAGTCCTGGCAACATCCTTATAAATCTTTTTTTCACACTTTCCAGTTGAACTATTTCTTTTCTATAATAGGGTGACCAAAACTATACACCATACTCCAGGTGTGGCCTCACCAACATCTTATACAACTGTAACATAACATCCCAACTCCAATACTCAATGCTTCGACCAATGAAGGCTAGCATGCTAAATGCCTTCTTCACCACCCTGACTACCTGTGATGTCGCTTTCAATAAACTGTGAACTTGTACTTCTAGGTCCCTCTGTTCCACAACAGTCCTCAGGACTTTACCATTTACTATGTAAGTTCTACCTTGGTTTGGCTTTCCAAAGTGCAACACCTCACACTTCTCTGTATTGAATTGTATTTGCAGCCTTCTGCCTACTTCCCCATCTGATCAAGATCCATCTGTAATTTTGATACTTTCCTCGCTATCAACAATACCCCCAAATTTTGTGTCATCAGAACACTTATTAATCATGCCTTGTACAGTCACATCCAGATCATTTATATAAATAATAAACAATGAAGGTTCCAACACCGACCTCTGTGGCACACCACTATCACAGGCCTCCAGTCCAAGAAACAACCTTCAATATCATCCTCTGCTTCCTGCCAATGAGCCAATTTTGAATCCAATTAGCTAGCTCCCCCTGGATCCCATGACTAGCCTCCTGTGCGGGACTTTGTCAAGGCTTTACTAAAGGCCATACCAACAACATCCATTGCACTACTCTCACCTATCTTCTTGATTACCCCTTTAAAAAACTCAAAAATTTGTCAGACATGGCATCCCACACACAAATCCATGCTGACTATCCCTAATCAGACATTGACTATCCAAATGTTTGTTGATCTTGTCCATCAATATCCTCGCCAATAACTTGCCTACTACTGATGTCAACTCACTGGCCTGAGGTTCTCTGGCTTGCCTTTGCTACTTTGCATAAGCAACGGAACAACATTAGCCACCTTCCAGGCTTCTGGAATTTCATCAGTGGCTAAAGATGAAGCACGGGCCTCTGCAATTTGTTCCCTAGCCTCCTGCTGAGGCTGGACTTGATTAGGCTCAGGGGATCCGTCTACTTTAATGAGATCTAAGGCTGCAAACACCTCCTGTCTGGTCCAAAACATCCCCACTTATTTCCCTTATTTCCTCAGTAAGCATTGAAGAGAAGAGAAATATTCATTAAAAATCTCCCCTATCTCCTATGGCTCCACACATAGACAGTCATGCTGATCTTTAAGGGGACCCATTCTCTCCCTAGCCACTCTTATTATTAATATAGCTACAGAATCTCCTGGGATTATCTTTTAACCTTACCTGCCAGATCCATCTCATACCCTCTTTTTGCTCTTTTGATTTCTGTCTTAAGTGTGTTCCTACACTTTTTATCATCATCTAGCAATTCATTTGAGCCCGGTAGCTTAAACCAATGTATGGCTTCTTCATTTTCCTGACCAGACCTTCAGTATCCCTCATCAGCCAGGGATCCTTAAACTTGACTGCTTTTCCTTTCACCCTAACAGGGACATACTGTATTTGGACTCTTACTATCACACTCTTAAAAGTCTCCCATTTGCCAGTTGTTCCTTTTTCTTCAAACAGACTCACCCAATTAACCTCGACCAGATCCTGCTTATCCTGGAACATAAACCATAAGTCTTTTCCCTCCCTTTTCTGTGCCCCTGGCTATCCTGGATAATAAACCTGTTCTTGATGGCTAACGTATTTTTCCCTGACTTCTCGATGGCCCCTTTCTTATTCAGAGTGCCATCCCCCTGTCAAACTAGTTTAAACCCCCCCAGGTAACATGAGCAAGTCTCCCTACGAGGATATTGGACTCCATCTGGTTCAAGTGCAACCTGTCTCTCTTGTACAGGTCACCTCTATCCCAGGAGGGATCCCAATGATCCAAGAACTGAAAACCCTGCCCCCAAGTCAGCTCCTCAGCCACACAGTCATCTGACCTATCATTCTACTTCTATCCTCACTAGCACGTGGGAGTAATCCGGAGATCACTACTCGTGAAGTTCAGCTTTTGAACTTCTTATCTAACTCACCACTCAATTCACAGGACCTCTTCTCTTTGACAAATGACATAGGTAGACAATGTGCACAATGACTTCTGGCTGTTCACCCTCCCCCTTCAGAATGTACTGCAACTGCCTCAGAGATATCCTTAACCCTGGCACCCAGGAGGCAATATGTCATCGTGGTGTCTCTTCTGCGGCCATGTTCATGTGACCAAGATGCCAAGGAAAACAAAAGGCTAAACCATAAATTAATTACGAGGGGATATGGAGTAGAAATTCAGTCACTTGAAGTGCCTACTCTTAAGATGCCAGTGACACATGTTGAACTAGGAGTCTTTAGGCATGAATTGAATGGAGGAGCTTTGAGGGGGCAACCTTGTCAGAAGTAAGCAATATTTTCAAAAATCTAACCCTTACACAACCCTGGAAATAGTACTCAAAATATATGGTTAATCTTCCAATTTCAGATAACAATCTGGCTTGATTTTTTGGGGAGTGAGAGTTAAGATGTTCAGTTTAAAGCTGTTTATTACTTTAATGTGTCTAGTAGACCGGAGTTAAAATATAAGGATTTTTACTGAGATTATTATGGGAGCCATACGTTTGTGACGTTGCAGTTGTGAATAGGTCTAGAATTCAGAAAAGATTGGTTTATGGCTTCTCATTTCACCAACCAGCTGTAAGACATTTAACATAGTAACAGAAAAGTAGCTTTTGTGAAGGATGGTTGAAACTAAATGTAGACCATCAGGATATAATTATGGGCTGATGTTCTCAGGGTGTGAACATTGTGACCAGCAGAAGAATGAAGTGGTTGTGTGGACATAGGTTACGGTCTTGGCATTCGTAGTTCCTAAAAAACGTAAAATTAGAAGCAGAAGTATTTTATGAGCAACTTATCTGCCAATTGGATACTTTTGAAGGATTGGCTCTTCTGGTAGATAGAGTTGGTTAAATTTACCATGAGATGCTGTCAGACTTTGATATATTTTTAAAAGTGCTAAATTATTTCATCAAGAATATATCTTGGACATTACAGACTGTACAATAAAAGATTGAAGATATTCAATTTGGAGATTCCTTGATCAGCACTCACATTTAAATGGTTGAATTGTGATGAAGTGTCACACGTGGACACATTACTGATGGATGACATCATTAAGAAACAGTTTTCACTAAGATTCAATTCCTGGAAAGAAATTTATGTTCACAGAGTGTGAGTATAGTTGGCTAGGCCAGCATTTTTTGTAATCTCAAAATATCTTGAGTAGGGAAGGTGTTGAGCTGCCTTTGTGAATAGTTATGATCCATGAGGGGTAGATACATCCTCAGAACAGTTAGGATGTGAGTGTCAGGATTTTGGCCCAGTAGCAGTGAAAAAACAGTGGTATAGTTTCAGGTCAGAATGGCGTCTGACTTGGAGGGCAACTTGCATGTGATGGTGCTCCTATGCATCCGCTGCCCGTGTCCTTTCTATGGTAAAGATTGTGAGTTTAGAAGATGTGGTCATTAGAGCTGTGCTGAGATGCTGCAGTGTATTTTATATACGTTTCTGCTTCTACTGTCCATTACGTTTAAAAGAAACCTGAGGAAACAGTCACTTCTAATAGCCTTGACTGCAAAAATGGGACTTGCTGCAGTATCACTAACGGATGGTAAACTTCACTGATTGTTGTATTTCAGGATCATCCAGGTATTAGACAGAATCGTCAGCACAATGCAAGAATTACAGACTGAAAAACAGTTTATAAAAGATTGCATACCACAGCAGATAAGAGGTTTGAAGCCACAATAAAATACAACTGAACTCCAGGAGCAATTAACAGGTGTTTGAATTATCATTATGCAATGACCTGCCAAAAGCAGAACGGCAGGGTTTTCAAAGAAATGCATAAAACAGAATTTGGAGCCTGAAGGAACTGTACTCATCACAACAAGCTTTAGTCCAGTGATGTATATTAGTTCTGGATTCAGTTAACTGTGTAGTATTAGATAGTGGTTGCATCTTGAGTGCATAAGAACAGATTGGCCAAATGGATGTCTAGATTTATTCAGTATAAAGATTGATGCGAGATGAGGGCATATGAAAGTTTGACCTCTTTTACGTTTGGAAATAATAACACAATGGGATCACTGAAAAGAGTGCTGATACCATGCAAAATAGCTGGGGCAAGCCACTTTATTGATACTGATGTACTCTCTTGTGAGAGGCCTTTTGTTAAGTATACTTTTCATGAAAAAGGCACAAATGAAACTGGACATGGACCATGATAAAGCAATTGTTTTTACAAAGTCAGGAGCTCAGCAGTTTACCCAATCAGAGCAATATTGTTATGGACAATATTAACGTTGTCACTTGCTATGAGCCAGAGTGGAAAATATAAAGCTACACCAATAATTTCCTTTTTATTTTAAGTTTAAAAATTCAACTAAGGTTTCAGGGGTGAATGAGGAGTCAAAAAGACATCAATGAAATTAACTAAATGTAAAATCTGTAAAAAGCATGTCAGGACTCATCCTATGTAATCCTCTTGCAAATCTTCCATTGACACATAACTCTAATGAGGTAGGTATCATTAAACTAAACATACAGAACAAAGATAGACATTATTCCATTGTACACTTTAGAGACATAGCAATCAGATTTAATTGTTCTGTATATGCATGAACAAAATCATGACTGGATAAATGCACAGTGAAATGAACCAGACTTGGAGTACTTGCTGGGTCTCTGACTGACGATAGAGGGGAAATGCCCTGGTAAATGTACTTTCAGCAATTTACTCTGTGAAGGGAGTCAAGTGGTGATCAATGAAACGCTCCATTAAAATGTTGGCGAATCAATCAAAATGGAAGTTGAAGAATTTACCTCAGATTATTGGAAGGTATCATCCCTATCAAGATATCTATGAGAGGAATCTTTACTTACTTCCTAAAATAAGGCAATAGACCCTTGCCTGAGAGGGGACTGAAATTACTTTCACTTCTTCCTCCAGATTTGACTGCCTTACATTGCAAAAGGAAGCTTTCATCACAGCTGAAGTTAGAGAAAAATTACCAGAGTTAAGGCACCACAGAATGTGTCTAAGATAGATTTGATTCTGGGATTTGGTGTATTATGAAAGGGAGTGGTGAGAATCATAGGGAGTGGTAAGGTAATTGGTCATGTTGAAAAGGTAGTGGTTATCTAAGATGGTAATCAAAACATTAGTTAATTCTTCAGGGTTAATCAAGATTGATTATAAACTCTTAATATCTGATCAAATGGTATGCCTTACATACTCATGTGTTTTGCAATCTTGAGGAATAGTATATAATAAATCAGAGGCTGGATAGCAAATAACAAAGTGTGGAGCTGGATGAACACAGCAGGCCAAGCAGCATCTTAGGAGCACAAAAGCTGACATTTTGGGCCTAGACCTTTTCTAATGAAGGGTCTAGGCCCGAATCGTCAGTTTTTGTGCTCCTAAAATGCTGCTTGCCCTGCTGTGTTCATCCAACTCCACACTTAGTTATCTCGGATTCTCCAGCATCTGCAGTTCCCATTATCTCGGAGGCTGGATAACGGTGGCCTGAGTGATCATTTCGCCGAGGAAAAAGCTATCACATCAAAAAGCCAATTGCCTCAGGTAGTATAGATCCCATACGGATAAATGAATGGAGGGATACAATCATTTTAAGAAATGCAGGAAACAACAGGTTTAAATATTGGTTAAATGTTCAAAATTAAGCAAGTGAGGACCATAGACTGGCAAAATGGAACAAAGGGTGAAAAATAAGAAAACGTGGATCTGGGAGTGACTCCGGTCAGAGGCTAAAGACATGGAAAATGACAGCTAAAGAGCAGTCTCAAAACAGAACTAAAATCAGAGGTCCTCAGAACTGTAATGCTTTGGCGGTTGCTAATAAACTAAAAGATAAACTAATTGTTTTTGCAAATGGAAAGTGCTTTCCAGTTGTGTTTCATGGGTCTCACTTTTGGAACTTTACTGTATGTTATATATTAATGACTTGAACTTGAATGTGGGAGCCATGATTAGAAAAAGTGAAGATGACACAACGTTTGGACAGGTGGTGAATGGTGAAAAGGATGACTGTCAAATGCAGAATGACATCAACGGGTAAGTTGAGTGGGTGAAAAAGCGACAAAGCATTAAATCCAAACACATGTGAGCTTGTGCACTTAGGGAAGACAATAAAAGCAAGGGAATGCACAATAAATGGGACAGTATAGAAAGGGGTAGAGATGTGAGAAACCCTGGATTGCATGTTCACTAATCTCTAAATTTGGTACAACAGGGAGATAAGGTGGGAAAGAAAACATAGGATCCTTTCCTTCATTGGATGAGGTATTGAAGAGAAAGGAGGGACTTTATGCTGGAACTATGTAAGACACTGGCTAGGCCACAGCTGAAGTTCTGTGTACAGTTCTGGGCACATTACAGGAAGGATATATATGCTGTAGTAGAGGGTACTTGAGACCTATTTTTCGGCCTGGAGGCACAGGTTCAAGATCCATCTGGAATCATTAAATTCCTACAGTGCAGAAAGAGTCTATTCAGTCTATTGAGCCTGCATTGACCTCCCAAAGAGTACTCCAACTAAACTCACCTCTCCACTCACAACCCCGCACAGATGAAAACAAATTCATGGAAACACTGCTCTAGACAGAGTATAGAGGAGACTCACAAGAGTATTGTGAAGTTTTGGAAATTGACGCCTCGATGAAAAGTTGTTCACCTTAGAATAGAGAAGGTTCAGGAGTGACTTAAATTGAGGTGTACAAACTAATGAAGGGCTTGGATAGAATGGACAGGGAAAAAACTATTTTCCCTAATGGAGAGACAAATTATGAAGAACCGTAAATTTAAGATGATTGGTAGATGATTAGAGGGGATATGAGGGAAAATCTTTCTACCAAGAGGGTGGTGGGTGTGTGTAATCACTGCCCAGTTTGATGGTTGAGGCAGAAACCCTCAATTCATTTAAAAGGAATCAGGATCTGCATGTGAAGCACTGTAACCAGGAAAGTTAAGGACCAAGTGCTGGAAAACAGGATTAGAATAGGCAGCTAGTTTACTCAGCTGAATGGGCTTTTTCTGTGCAGAAAGAGGCAGAAATATACAGTTCTATGTTTCTAAAGGAAGCAGAACAAAAGTAATTAGATAGTTGAAAAGAATTTGGAGTTTTTCCTGATATATCAGATAAAACAGACAGCCTTGTCTCATAGATCCATCTATGTTGAAAAAGTCCTTCCAGATAAGGCTGCAATAATCATACAAGTTGGTGATTTCTTATTAAACTGTACTGTGGAATTTGTAAAATATGTTGCCTAAATAATTCTAATGTAATGTTAAGATTGAAAGTCACACTTCGGAAACTTTTAAATATTGATTTAGATATTAAGCAGAATAGGACTGCAGTAACTTCGAATCAACAAGCCTATTATTCCTATGCTGGATAATTGCACTAGGTCATCCCCGAAAGATGATGTCGCGTCTAAAGAAGAAACAGAATAGTTGTATAGCTGGATCCGTCAGTAACATGTTCAGACAAGACCAGATATAAATTTTTATGTTTTGAAGATAAGTACCATGATGAAACATGCCAGAACTCAGGATGTTCTAAGGCCAAATCATCATTATTGATCATTAGTTTGCATCTACATCTTTTGCATCTCTATCTTGCTCCTACACCAATATCAGACCCAGTTGTAGTTCTTGGCACATCTTAAATGTTGGCGACAAGAGACCTGAAGTTGAAGCTTTTTATCTTGTACTCAAATAAAAAGCCTTGAATTTCTGTTTCCTTTTAGCTTAGTTCTTGGATATCTGAAAGAGGAAAGGCACAAGAGTGTGTAGTAGTGACTGAGGTGTCAAAAAGGGAAGGAAGATGTGAGGTAGAGAATAAGTAATGAGTGTACTGTCACCATGAATGCTTTTAGCCCTGTTGATGGCCAAGATTGCTTGGCCATCATGGTTGCTTCAATTATTGCAAACACAGCCTTTAAAACATGCAACTATGCCCATCTGTCACCATTCAGATGCTGCTATCTGTGGCTATGTGCCTGAAAGACAAAAAGAAGTGCACTTAAGTGAGTGCAGTCTTGTTGATTTGTCTGTCATAGTCGAAAGCTGGCAATGCTTACAAGGTGTGGAGATGTGATTATGAGACCTACAGCATTGCTAGTTCAGAGACAGTGAGGTGGAACTACAAATGTGAACCGTAAGTCATGACTAATAGTGATTGTTGGTATGCAAGTGAAGTGTTGTGATGCACTGAACATATGTGAAGCCAACGTGTATGGCATTTGAACATGCATTGCTCACCTCTACAAGTCCTTGGAGGTTACTGAAGTACAGTTAAGTCCTTGTGGTTGCCCTTTAACAGTTATCTTCTTCTACTGCTTTTGCTGTGTCTATCTGGAGAGCTTCCTGGTGACCTGTGAGTATAGAACCTTTCTCATCCAGTCTACCTCCTGCTCCAAGCCTCTAGCACATTGTAGAAAAACATTGGAGTCAGTTCTGTCATTGTGCCACTCTTATTTCTTCCTTAGCTGAAACTCTATTATATTCACTTTCAGCACCTGCTCCAATCAAAGTGCACTCTTCCTTCAAGAGTGCAGACTGGCTTGAACACACAATAGCTTCTGATGATTTTGCATGTCTTTATCAGGTTTGTAGTCGCTCACAAGAATGCTTAGTACTGACTGCCATGTGCATCAAATGTAGTGGTCATGAGTTAATCAAATTTGTGATCCCAGTGCTCATTTTCAGACATTATCAATTTTTTTTGGCCTTTCTTATACCCTTACTGATGGTTTTCAGATGTTCAGAAAGTCAGATTCTTAACCCAACAATAGTTCAACATATGGTAAAGCATGTTGCGGTGTTGTGATTTTTTTCAAGGCTATCTATCTTCAGGTCAAACGCCACAATCAATTTTGCTATTCTTTCTTAATCAAGTTGTGTACAATCCAGCTGCATTCATTACAACTTTAGGGAGACACAGGATGACAAATAACATGTCTACATTTTGGGATAGTTTGCCATTTTGCCATAGAAAAAAATTGTGGTCATGGCTTCAAGAGAAGAAAAGAGGAAAGATAATTAAAAATCAGAAAGGCTTTGACATTGTTTTACAAGTTTTATGTTAAATCATTTGTTAATTTCCCTTGATAACCAAGATTCACCTCTGTCTGACTGTATCGCGATATCGCACATTTGGTTGTGAGCATGGAGGCATGAGGAGTCCAAAATGCAGACAGTAAGTTTTTTTGAAAATGTCTGCAAAGGCAAATTTTCTTTGCATTCAGAAGTCAAGCAAGTCAAACAACTGATTACAAAGTGTAATATGTTCATTATTTGCATATTACTATGCAAAGACACTTGAACTGCACAGACTGACTTAATTCAATCACAAATGTTTCCTAGTTATGCCTTCTCTTGCATTTGTGAACTAAAAATAGCTGGAGGATTTATTTTTGCTTAATCTTACGGGGTTCTTTCTTGGTTTGCCTCAGAAAGAATTGGAAAGATTCAAGTGAAAGACACAAAAACGAGTTTATCACAACAGGTTGAGGCAAGGATTACAGGAATGGATGGTGCAACTGAACCAGAGAAAGTTATCTACAGCACATCCAGATTTGGAAGAGAGGGCAAGACTTCCTCCAATTTTCATTATTTCCTATACTCCCAAAGACAGATACCAGCTGCCAAAGACAGATACCAGCTGCGATCAAGAGGCTAGTTGATGGGTCAAAGTCATAGAACTCCCACCTTAACAGTCCTGTAGGTGTAGAAGTAACACACGGATTACAGCAGTTCTACGCAGTAGCTCGTAGTCACCTTCTCAACACTAAAGATGTGCAGATTAGGTGGATTGGCCATGATAAATTGCCTATAGTGTTTAGTGATATGCAGGCTGGGTGGATTAGCCATGGGAAATGCAGGGTTACAGGGTTTGGTTGGGGGGAGTTGATCTGGGTGGGATATTCTTCAGAGGGTCAGTGTAGATTCAATTGGCTAAATGGCTTGCTTCCACACTGTAGGGACTCTATGATTTTATTAATTTGGGATGGTCAGTAAATGTTGGCCTTGACAGCAACACTTCCAACCCATTAATGAATAATTTTTCAAAAAGGCAGCAGCATAGGAACATCTAGTTCCAAGGAATTGAAAGAAAAACTGAAGTAAAAATATAAGAGTGAAAGAATATAGAAATGTCACATTGCAAATTTCTCCCTACCTCAGTACGTAATCAGTGGTGAAAGCATATTCAAGTGTTGTGACAAACAGGACTATGCTTTTGACTCTGTAGGTTGGTGAACCTAAATGAAGTCTGCTGATGCAGAGGGTCAGTCCACAATTTTTATTTAGATCCTGAGATATTGAGGTAATCTTGAATTTTGCCAGGACTTACTACCACTTTGTTGTAATATGAATCTAGTGTCTAGATGCTCTGGCATACTTGTTCTTCAAATTAAGTTTTAAGACATCATCTTACCCTTTGCTGAGCCTGTACCAGTTGACTGCCTTTCTTCCTAATATAAAACTAACTTTTTTTAACTGCTAAAGCGTATTGATCTTCAAGGGTTGCATGGTCAACAATGAGGCGTAAGACACTTAAGGATGCCATATGCAGTTATCAATCATAATATTTCACAGGTATTATGTTGAGGGTGGCCTGTCAGAACTGCCATGGCAACCAAAGCATAGGAGCGTAGACATGTTACCCTATATAAACACAAAGATGAACAGGTTGAAGAACAATCACTTACTGCTTTATAGGTTCTTTTCTGACCAGCATGTTTTCGGGATTTTTCTCCATTTACTCCCATCTCAACGTGCATGGAATAGATAATATCAAAAAAATCTTCAACCACTGCAACCCGCTTTAAAGACTGCTTCTCTGTAGCGCTGACTCCATCCTGTGAACCCATAAAAGAAGGCAAAAATTGTTCAAGAATTGTATCATGGATAAATATGAGACTGAACAGTACAAAGTATAGTCCATTGAAGATTTAGATTTATCAAACAATTTTAATTAACTATTATCATCAAACAGAAGTCAGTTTATCGGCAATTTAAGTAAATCACATGCAAAATTAATTTGAATGGATTTTAACTACCATTTTTCTTTAACAGAAATTGATATCTCAATATACTCATCCACATAGAAAATGAAAAACTGACATTTTCCAAGAACTGCTCTTTGCCAAAAGCGAATCACAACTACACTCGCTACTCCAGCAGATGAAGTGAGTTCACCCAGTGTCGTAATTAACATTAATAAATCCTATTAAAAAAACAAGTTTTCTTTATCTCATGTGTTGGTTGTGGGCCTTCCTGAAAATTGGTTAATACTTACAAGTAATAATAATTCAAAAATAATTCATTGCTGTAAGAGGTAATATTTAATGAAGTTACACAAATGCAAATGCTTTCTATTCACCAATCTCTGTTTCAAGCATGAAGTCAGAATTCAATAGCTACAAAAAAGAGGCCTCTTTAGTTGAGTAATTGGAAGTAACTTGTACTGGTGTACTCAACAGGTACAGCAGGCTAACGGAGAGAGAGGAAGGTGATTTCTTGTACTTCGCCAGTTCTGCAGTTATCAGTCAAAGCACGGATTATAAGAGCTGGGAGGTTATGTTGGAGCTGCACAGAACTTTGGCTAGGGGTGTTGTTCTGGTCGCTAAACTACAGGAAGGATGTGATTGCATTGGAAGGGGTGCAAAGGATGTTCACCAGGATGCTGTTTGGGATAGGGTATTTCAGCTTTGAAGGGAGGATCATAGAGAATCTGAGAATCATAGAATCCCTACAGTGTGGAAACAGGCCGTTTGGCCCAACACGTACACATCAACCCTATGGCATTCCACCCAGACCCATCCCCTATAACCCACCTAACTTACACATCCCTGAACACTATGGGCAATTTAGCACGGACAATCCACCTACCATGCATAACTTTGTGACTGTGGGAGGAAACCGGAGCACCCAGAGGAAACCCACGCAGACACGGGGAGAATGTGCAAACTCCACACAGACAGTCACCCAAGGGTGAAATCAAATCCGGGTCCCAGACGCTGTGAGGCAGCAGTGCTGACCATCGAGCCACCGTGCTGCCCTCCTGTTGGAAAATGAAGTGCTGCTGCTCCAGTTTCCAGGTGGCATCATTGTGACACTATAAAAGGCCCGGGATGCACATGTCACCCAGGGAGTGGGTTGAAATAGTTTGCAACGGGAAGGTGTTGTTTGTTGCGAACTGAGCGCAGATGGTCTATAAAACGGTCTTTCAGCCTCCACCTGGTCTCATTGATGTAGAGGAGGCCACATCGGGAGCAGCGGATGCAATAGACCACATTGACAGATGTGTAGGTGAACCTCTGTCTGATGTGAAAGGTTTGTTTAGTGCCTTGAAAGTAGGTGAAGGTGAAGAGGTGGGGGCACACGTAGCACTTCATGTAGTTGCAAGGAAGGGTGCCGGGGATAGTGTGGTTAGTGGGGAGTGAGTCACGAAGAGAGTAGTCCCCATGACAGGCAGATAGGGGTGGGGCTCCCCACCCTACCTGCACTCACCTATCACCATCTCACATACCTTCCCCAGCCCCACCCCTCCTCTCTCTATATTTTTCTGAGCTCCCTTCCCTCTCCCCCATTTCTGAAGAAGGATCCTGACAAGAAACATCAACTTTCCTGCTCCTCTGATGCTGCCTGGCCTGCTGTGTTCCTTCAGCTCCACACTGTCTGCAGCACTGGCAGTTATTATTATCTCTGAGTTGACAGAAAGCAGCTGTTCCCCTTAGTTGAAGGGTCAAGAACAAGAATGCACATTTTTAAAGTGAAAGGAGGCTTCTTTCACCCAGAGGGTGATGGGAGTCTGGAAATGCACTGGCCTGGGAAGATAGTTGAGGCAGCTAACCTTACATTTAAAAAGTGTTGGATGGACACTTGAAGTGTCATACATTCAAGACTATGGGCCTGGAGTGGGACAGTGGAACTAGTGTAGCTAGTAGTGTACTTTTGGCAGCACAGACCTGATGGGCCAGACTCTGTACTGTACAATTATGACATTTGCAGATTGCTTCTGTTCTCTTGGCAGAACTATGGTTGATTTCTGAAAGCCTTTTTCCTTGAACTCTGACTGAGAACTTTTTATCTGGGGATGTACCCAAGTCCTTCTTGAGGAGTTCTGTTTGAAAGAGTGTATCTTAACCTGTCTCGTACAGATTAGAATTAAGATTTCTGCTATTTTAAATTTGATTAATCACTGTTCCACAAAGCAAGTCAATTATGCTGGAATTCCCTGCAGAGATCCTTCCAGTCTCCTACTTGTCTCAGAAGATTTGAATATTCACACCTTTAGAAGGATTTATTTTATTGTCCGAGGGTTAATTTAATTCTAAACGTGTCACTTTGTATTTGGTGCTGCAAGAAGACATTCACTTGTCCGTCTTTTTGGTTGGGGTGAATCAACAATGAACAGCCATGTGACTCCCAGAAGCCAACGTTTTAGGCTCATGTATCCATTTAAAGAGACAGTAGATTTTTTGTAAAATAGACATGATACATAATAATAACAGACATTTCTGTCAGCATCTGATAGCAATGTAGGCTACTCAGCTCTTTGAGCCTGTTCCACCATTCAATGAGATCATGCCTGATCTGTGGCCTAACTCCATATACTGTCTTTGGCCCATATCCCTTAACACATATATTTATCAAAACTATGTGTCTCTGATTTAAAATTAATAACTCATCTAGCATTCACTGCCATTTGTGGAAGAGAGTTCCATAATTCCACCATCATTTGTACATAGAAGTGCTTCCTAAAATCCCTCCTGAACATCTGGCCCCAACTCACAGGTCCATAAACAAAATCTACAACCAGCAGTAGTTCCTGATTACGGTAGCATGAAACTACCGAATGTTATAAAAACTCAACTGGTTCACTAACTTCCTTGAGGGAAAAATTTGTTATCTTTTACCTGGTCTCATCTACATGTGAACCAGACCCTTGGCAATATGCTTAAATCTTAACTGCTCACTGAAATAGACAGCAAGGCATTCCAAAGCCACTGAGACTGTGGGTGCTCATACACTAGATGGAATGAAGCAGTTCAATAAGGTGGCTTACCCCATTACTGCAAACGATACATCACATGAAGTGAAATATTTTCTTAAAACATTCTTGCAATGTACCTGTTCAAGTACCAGCAGTTGTAATTTATTTTCTTCATTTAATTTTAACCAATACTGAGTCAGATAGCCTCATCTTTTGCCATGCTTTTGGCAGTATTTTTGAACTCAGCAAAGATGTGAAGTGCTCATTTAGTATATGCCCACTGCCTTCACCTGTAAATCCCCCTTTCAATCCCTAATTGGCTACTTCTCATTTTTGCTTTTAATTGGCTTACTAAAGACTCCTGGATTCCCTTTAATATTGGTTGGCAGTCTTTTTTGGAAGTCTCTCTTTGTTTCCCTTTCTCACTTCTCCTCTGAACTTCTATATTCAGCCCTGGTTCAGAATTGTATTATCAACATGGTGTATATCACACATACACCCCTCTCTGCTTCATTTTACTCTCCATCTCTCTTGTCATTCAGAGAGGTCTGGTCTTGTTTATCCTACCACTCCCCCTCATGGGGTTGTGTCTTGTTTGTACCTCAATATCTTGTCTTTATGGCTGCTTATGCTTCTGTTACAGTCCACCTTGTAGCCTATGATTCAAATTTAACAAGCCCAATTCTGTTATTAGCCACTGAAACTGGTCCTTCTCCAATTAATCATTTTCTGAATTTCACTTACTTTTCCAAAGCTAACCCAACCTGATGATACAATGATCATTGACTCCAAAATGCTGTCCCACTGACTCATGTGCCACGTTGCCATCTCTGATCCAGCAACATTTCAATAAAACATGGTGTTGGCAGAGCGCAGCAGACAAACAGGAAAGTCAATGTTTCAGAACTGGTGCCTTCATCAGGACCGGAGAGAGAAAAGGGATCTCAGAAATAAACAAAGGGAGGGCATGGGGCTGGGGAAGGTGGGTGGGATGGTGATAGGTGGTTGCAGGTAGGAGATTGTAGGGATTGGTCAATGGGAGGGGTAGAGCTGATAGGTGGAAAGGAAAATGGACAGGTTCTGTCAGATCAAGGAGGCGGGGATGAGAGGGAGATAAAAGGTGTACAGCTGGATAAACACAGCAGGCCAAGCAGCATCAGAGCAGCAGGAAGACTGATGTTTTGGGTCTAGACCCTTCTTCAGAAGGGGAGGTTGGGCATGGAATAGGGCTGGTAGTGGGAAAATTTTGAAGTTGGTGAACTCTATGTTGATGACATTGGGCTATAAGCTTCTGAGGTGGAATGTAAGATGTTGTTCCTCCAGTTTGCATGTGGCCTCATTTTGACAGTGGAGGAGGCTCCAGGATGGACATGTTGCCAAAGGAGTGGGAGGGGGGAGTTGAAATGGCTGGCAACTGGAAGGTGGTGTTGATTGAAGCATACTGAGTGCAGATACTCTGTAATACGGTCCCCAAGTTGGCACTTGGTCTCTCCTTAATTTGTAGGAATTGGGAGGAGTAGAAAAGTGTGAGGATGTCAGTGAAGTGGGACTGGTTGGCCCTGTGGGAGAGGAAGAAATGGGGGCTTTTAGACCCTCCTCATGGGGGATACAGGTGTAGAGAGACTGAGCGTCCAAGGTGAAGATGAGGTGTTGGGGGCCAGGGAATTGAAAGTTTTGGAGAAGGTGGAAGGCGTGGGTAATATCCCGAATGTAGATGGGGATTCCTGGACCAAAGGGAAAAGAACAGAGTAAAGGCAGGAGATGAGTTCAGAAGGGCAGGAGCAGGCAGAGGCTAGGTCAGTCAGGTTTATGGATTTTGGAAAGGAGGTAGAAATGAGTGATGCAGTGTTGAGGAATGATACACAGCCACAGCCTCCAAACTTTGTCCTATCCAAAATTCATTAACCTGACTGCCCCATCAACCCATTGTCACTGCCTGCTCCTGCCTCACTGAAACCAGCTCCGCTATACTCATCTGCTTGTGGAACTAGTCCTCACTCTCAACAATTTTTCCTTTGACTCCTCCCACTCCCTACAAATTAAGGGGGTGGCTATAGCCACCTGCATGCGTCCAAGCTATGCCTGACTCTTCACAGAAATGTGGAACAGTCCCTCTTCCACAGCTACACTGTCACCATCCCTCATCTCTTCCTCTGCTACATTGATGACTGTATCAGTGCTGCCTCATGCTCTCACAGTTCATCTACTTCACCAACATCTTTCAATCCGACTTCAAATTCCACCGGACCATCTCTGACACCTCTCTCCCCTTCCTGATCCTCTCCGTCTCCATCTTTGATAACTGGCTTAGCACCAATATCCATTTTAAATCCACTGATACCCAACGCCACCTCGACGACACCTCATCTCACCCACCCTCTTGCAAAAATGCGATCCATTCTCCCGATTCGTCCGCTCCACCTTGTCTACTCTTGGGATGAGGTGTTCAACTCCCAGATATCCCAGATGTCATTCTGTTTCAAGGACCGTAATTTCCCATCTCCATGATTCAGAATGCCCTCAACCGCATCTCCTGCATTTCCCACACTTCTGCTGTCAAACCCCCTCTCCAAAACAACAAGGAGAGTCCCCTGGTCCTGACATACCACCCCACCAATCTGCAAATGTAACTCATCATCCTCCGCCATTTCACCACCTGCAATCTGACCCCACCACAAAAAGATATTTCCTTCCCCACCTTTATTTGCTTTCTACAGGGAACACTCACTCCACGGCTCCCTCATCAGCTCCACACTCACCACCAACCTTCCCAACATATCCGGCACCTTTCCCTGCAACTGAAGGATTTTCTACACCTGCCCCTACACCTCCCCTCTCACCTCCATCTAAAGCCCCAAACCAACAATCCATATTTTGCAGAGTTTTACCCGTACATCTTCTAACCTGGTCTGTTGCATCTGTTGCTCCTGACGTGGTCTCCTGTATATCGGGGAGATCAAGCGTAGTCTTGAGGACTGATTGGTGGAGCATCTGTGCTAGGTACACTCCAATCAACACCACCTACTGGCTCCCAGACATTTCAACAGCCCCTGCCACTCGCACTCCCTTGCTAACATGTCCATCCTGGACCTCTTCCAACATCAAAATGAAGCCACACATTAATTGGAGGAACACCATCTTACATTCTGGCCTGAACAGAGAATTCACCAGCTTTGAAATCTCCCCAACCCCAGCCTCATTCCATGTCGAGTCCTTTCTCTCATCTCTGCCTCCTTGACCTGTTTATCTTCTTTCTCACCTATCCGCTCCACCCTTCCAACTGACCAATCACTATAGCCCCCTACCTGCATCCACCTATCACTATCCCACCTACCTTTCCCCAGCCCCATGCCCACTCCCTCTGTTTATTTCTGAGCTCCCTTCCCTCTCCCCATTCTTGATGAAGGGTCCAGACACGAAATGGCAACTTTCCTGCTCCTCTGATGCTGCCTGACCTGTGCTCGACCTGCTTCACATTTTATCGACTCTAACTTCCAGCGTCTGCAGTCCTTACTATCTGTAGCAATATTTCTATCCTTTTTTCTGGACTGCAAACATATCAATGTTCAAAATTTCAATGTTTCAAAATCAACATTTCTCCCTCTCTGCCCTTTATACTATTGCTATTTCTGTCTACCTTTTAACAATTAACATAATGTATTGCCATCACATAAGATGGCTACCTGCCACCTACTCTATGCACAAGGCAGCCCTGCTGGCATCAGTGTAAAATATTCTGCTTATGCTGCTACCCTTACCACTTGCTGCTGGCCATTATCTTGCCTGCTCTCTGCTGCCTGGCTTACCACTTTGAAAAAGGAGTGAAGCAATGAGTCAGGCACTGGTTGAAGCACTGATAGTTCTTTCTTGGTCAGTGGCTTTTTAATTAACTTCAGCAGCACTTCTCGTATAGATGCTATAGTGGTACAGTGCCACCAGTTGAAGAAAACCACAGACTGCCAAGTCCATTGTGCCATGAAGTAAAAAAAAGCAAATACTGGAAATCTGAGACAAACTCAGAAGTTCTGAAGAAAAGTCAACTGTGCTTAAAACTTTCAGAGATAGTAGGAACTGCAGGTGCTGGAGAATTTGAGTTAACAAGGTGTAGAGCTGGATGAGCACAGCAGGCCAAGCAGCATCAGAGGAGCAGGAAAGTTGAAGAAGGGCCTAGACCTGAAACGTCAGATTTCCTGCTCCTCTGATGCTGCTCGGCCTGGTGTTCATCCAGCTCTACAACTTATCTATACTTAAAACCTAAACTGTTTTTCTATCCTGGAATGCTACCAGACCTGCCAATGCAATTTTGCCATATTGATTCCATGAGCCAATGAGCAAGACTTTGACTACAAAACTGATTCCAGCAGGTGAAATCACTCCACCACCTTATGGTGGTGCTGAACGTTAATGCATCCAAGAATTAAAGAGCCTCATGACAATTAGTGTAATTTTTGCATCTCTATAATTTACTTGCAGATTTATTTTGATGTATCTTTTCCACTTGTTGGTAGCCTATAATATACCCAACAATGTAAAACAGTAATTATTATCTTTTGCCATGTAAATAATAACAACCACATCATTAAGACTTATTTACCTTCCTTTCTATTGTTGCAAAATAAGCATGCACTTCTGCTTACAAGTGTGCACTTAAGCTTTAACACTACCTTGAAGCTTTTTAATAAAGGAACCCATCAATGCCATAACTAATGAATTTCTGTGTAATATGTGTTGGCTGACCGGCTTGTGAGCCATCCCTATAAAATCATATGGTCTCCTCTTACATAATCTCATATTTTCTCTGGGAAATGGGGCATTGTCCAGCAGTAGGTTATTAGCTTTCAAGATGCATTCCAAATTAGGAGTGTTGAAGTCGTAACGAAATCATTGTCTCAATAATTCAGTTTTGTACATTCAAACGTAATCCACTAAAAAGACAATCCAACAGGTTATGTGCCAACAAATTAGAAAAATTTCCAACAATCTCAACTTTTGAGAGCCGAGCTGTGTAACAAACTAACCAATGACAAGGATGACCGAAGCTAGTTCAGGCTATCCTATCTAGATATTGAACAGCGCTGTACAATATTAACATCAACGGTATTAGTAACGTGAATACGTGAGTTGATGGAAAGATTTAGCGTCGGCAATAACCGAAAACCGTTTCGCTCAGTGTCTAATGAAACTTAACATGACGGAGCTACATTGGGTTGAACAAACTTGTTCCATTTCTAAATGGTACATTTCCTGCCGTCTAGATTGAAAACGTTTAAGTAATTTTCCGGCTGAATTTGGGGCGAGAGATTTTTTACAGAAGTGGGTCATAGTCTTGTGTACAGAAGGAGGCCATTTGACCCCCAGAGTATGTAAGTCTAAACAAAAATTAAGATTTTGTAATGTCCGGATTTTTTGACTCATCAAATTGCCGTTTATAACATTTAAACGATCAAGTACAATATAGGTTTGTTGAGTCCGTCACTTTGTCAAAGGAAGAAGAACCGCCAGCGGGATCCAAAAACTGAAGAAATTTAACAAATGTTTATGGATCTCCTAAGTCCTGTTCATCATAACGTGTATTTTAAATCTGGTGGAACCGAGTTGTTTAGATGTACTGAGGGCATCCATTTCACAGGGTATTCAGCTGTCTGATTTCAGGGAGCAGCCGTTTTAAGATTTAGTGAAGTAATTGGGAGTTGGATTTGCAAACAGATCCTGAACACAAATAAAGGAAAATCAATAGTGTAATTAATGCGTCAGTTTTATTTATTTCAGACATGGTTTTCCACTCCCTATCCCACCCCATGCTGCAAAAGCGACACTGAATGAAGCACTCAGCAGGGTGACAAAGCAGGAGTGTATGTTATTCTCCCCGAGGGTTCAAAATCTTGGTCGTGATAAACAGATGGGAATGTAAGCTCGTTAACCTCGTGCGATTCACACCTGTGGCAATTAGCACTGACTCTAGAAAATATTTAATTTTATTTTTCTGTCACACCAACTTAAAATGATTCTAATGGCATCACCAGCCATTCACTTCAACGCAAAAATGATGCGCATGTACACGATTTTTCCATTTCATAAGAGATTTTACGGCAATTGTGGCCTGCTGACAACAATCCCGTTAGCAAATGCTGGAGTCAGCCTGCTCGCACAGCAATTACACACACACTGTAATTCTGCTTCAATGTCGCATAAACTAAATTGCCTTTCCAGTTGGTGAGATTGCGGGGTGGGTGTATATATATATATGTAAAGCGAAGCGTTAAAATGTTGAATTGCATCCAAAAGATGTCGAAATTGCTCCAGGTTCACCGCAAAATTTAGTTGAAGCTGCCGTCGGCAGTTTGCAAAGGTGGAAAGCTTTTTTTAAAAAAAACTCCATTTAAGTATCAAAAAGGTACATCCTCCACGGTGTAAAATATATATATATTAATCTGCTTGAACTTTTCTCTTTAGTTTGTTTGCGCAGCAGCTGCCGGCCTTGCCTTGCCACAGCGGCTCCCATTGTCCACTGGGGAAACCAAAAAAAACAGGTTGATTCTGCGCCGTAGGCCGGAGCCGAGCCACGAGCAGGTAGTAACCGTCTCCATGGGAACGCGCGAGCAGCCGCGAGGTGAGGAGACACTAGAGCGACGATCTGGGCGGCCGGGCGCGCCCCACCCCCTCAGCGGCCCGGGAAATGTCGGCGAGGCCGCGCGCGCCCCCGCGAATGAGGTTGTGAGGGGTGTAGGGGAGATCGCCCTCGGGGGCGCGCGCTCAGGCGGGACCCACAGCCTTTCGCAGCACAGATGCATTTTACGCCAGATCTGTCGACACCCCGACCGGCCAGGCAACACCAGCAGCTTTCGAAGGGGGGAGGGGAAGAGATGGCACGCCATTCCAGGCCTTGTCATCGAATTTTAAAAACCTTAAAACGCACAGCAGGTCAGCCATATGACTTTGCGTTTGCTTTTTTAAAACAATCCTCCCACATTTAAAATTATACAGACAGCGACTATAAAACTAACATGAGTCTGCTGAGTAACTTGCTAATGCAATAAATATTCCAGAAGGTAACGGTGGTGACAGACAGGCCTACCAGATAACAATATGGTCGCCAAATAACACCCTATGAACATAAGTAAAATTGATAAATTCGTATGCCTGATGTTTTAATATTGCCTCCTGATTTTATCAATCATATACTAAAACAGAATTATATAGTGGTATCTTCAGAGTTCACATATATATTTTCCCCAATCAGAGCTGGGCATCTTTAACTTCCTAGTTGAGTGAAATAGTGAAATATTTATTTAGAATATTCTCCAACTGAGACCTCGGCGCTTTTTGCTAACAAGGTGGCAATCGAGTGAAGAAAATCTTTTTTCCCCTCCCCGCTACGTGTGTATGCATTTTTGTACCAAAGTAATTCTCTACTAATACTTGTGTGTCAAAGTCTCCACCTTTAAAATATCTTGCCTCTAGATTGGACATTCTCGTTGTTGTTAGAAAATACCCTCAGCATTTGATATATTTGAGTAAACGTCAGTTCCCACCCATATTCTTATTCTGAACGAAATTTAAAAAGTATTGAATTTAGTTGGTGTACATGAGAAGCAGAACGTATAATCAGATAAAAACAGACAGGTAGGTGGCCATTCGTCAGCTTTCTACCAGCATCCGTCGACTGCTGGTACCTTCGCCCCATCGTGATGAAAGAAATGCCAGGTCGTGAGGTTCTGTTGCCTGGTGACAAAAGTGCATATGCTAGACTATGGGAGGAAATTAATGCAGAAATATCGATAAATTATAACCTAACTCTCTATGATGCTGCTCGTTGAGCAGTAAAACATCAAAATGCACCGTCGATGTAAGCTCCGGAACACAGAAATTGCTTGTACTTTTTAATGGGAATGAATACAGTTTGCTTTCTGTGGAATGTATAAAATGGATACTGAACGGTGCAAAGCGCCCTCCCATTTTATTTGCAATTGCCTGTCCTGTTGATGGCACTTGTAATTCAGTCTCTCAGCCAGTCGGGTACTGTAGTTAATTAGCCCGATAGCTGACGATGTTTCTGTATCTCCCATGTCTTTTAAAAGACAGTAATCATGAAGCCTAATTATCAGACAGCAACCGCGGATTTAGTGACAAGAGCGGATCTCTTGGGTAGACAGGAAAGAACTGTCCAAAAAGAAGTCCCTAAAGCCCCAGCATAATCCAGGTTGTCAGCAACGTTACGGAAAACAGAACCCATCATAGACGTCCTCCTTGTAATCACACCCTTTCTGTTTCACCGGGATAATCGCGTGGGTGGATGAAGGGATTTGGATTGTTAACAAAAATGTTTCTGAACAACAGCTATCACCATTACACGTCTGATGCCATTGAAAACAGAAGACCAGCGAGGACTGTTTAAAATAAGTGGTTAAAAAAGCTAAAATATTACTTATTACCATCGAACTATAGTAGTTTTCCTGTATTTTTGAAATTACAATATCAGCACGTTATTTTGTTGACAGCAACATAATACTAGATGTATTGGGAAAAACAAGTCTGTTTAGAAAATAATTGGAAAAACTGAGGGGGGGGATTTATACACACCCACAAGCGCTGCATTTGGCTTCCCACCAAAAATTCTGTCCCGACACTATGTAATGATATCCAGGATGCAGCAAGCACACTTGCCTCAAATTGTGTCTTATAATGAGACTCTGGGAATTAATGCTACTCTTCAAAATATGGAGATTGTCAAGGTAAGTGGTCGAGATGTTCACTAAGAAAGCAACTGACCCCAAACGTCATTTTCTGTGCAATTAAATAGAGATCGTTATGAGTGCACAAGCTGGACGTGCCAGCCTCTCCAACATGACCGACTGATGTACCATTACTAAAGACCCCGCCATCAGGCAGCCAACTGTGGCACCCCTTTGCTTCTTCATGTGTAGACTTTTGGGGGGGGGGGGGTGTGGGGAAAAGAATAAACATCAACTTTAATACAAGGAAGCACTAACCGTTGTTTTGACTGGCACGTAAAGGACCAGTTTACCACCTCCAGCCTTCAGCTCTTCCGACGATCCCAGCTGGAACCCTTTCGATTTCACCCAGAATTTAAATTTGGCGTTATCGGCAGAGCTTGGTTCTACTCCGCTCAGAAACTGGACGATGCGATCGTATTTCTTACGGGTGACCGTCTTGGTTTTGCCCGAGTCCCCATAGGTTTTCAAACACCAGTCCTGAAACTGACGGTACAGGTCCCGGTCGCTGCTGTCCCGTGCGGCCGCTTTGTTCTCCATAATAGTCCAGGAGCCTGGGACTCGAGTGTGGCTAATGTATGGACTTTACACCTGGATAGCCCGACGAAACAACAATGTACCGAAAAGGGTGGTAGCCGACAAATCCGAACCAGCAATGCTAATACACTAAATCGGTCTTTTTAATGTATACAGTATTTCAAGAAAAACCATACGGCAGAAAAGACCGAGCAATGCACATAGATAAAACTGCCGGTTTGTAAAGACAGCAATGCGGCCGGAGCCCCGCTCTGGTATAGCAGTTTTTTTTGTTCCTGCCCCGTTGGTACCGTTAGCAGCAGTGCCGCCCTTGGCCGAGTCGGTGCCGCCTGTGGGACTCTGGCCGTGCAGAGTGGAGGCAAGCAGGATCACGCGCGGCGCTCGCTCCCTCCCTCCCACCCTGTCGGCCCCCCCTCCTCCTCCTCCCTCCAGCCCCCGAGCTGCCGGAGACAGAGCGCGAGCGCTGGGTTTCCCTGCTCCACCAGCTCCTTCCCTTTTGGTTTCGAGCCACGCGATTGGACAGCGGAACAAAAGTTTCTCTGGCGACGGCCAATCAATGATGTCACGTACAGCTGTCCCATTTAGGAATACAGTGCAACGCGCATGCCTCCTGCAACGGGAGAGCAGCGCGCATTCAACAGCTGATACAGGTGAATCCAGCAATCAAACAAAATGTGTTGGGGCTTCTTGCGCGAATGGAAACAAACAAAAAGAAAAAAAATCACCGCTTAGATTATGACAAAATAGTTATATAACCGTGCCACCCACAAGCATGACAAATAGGGTCAAGTAGTGTACATTAAAATTAGCCAACACACCCAAGTACGCTGCAAAGAAACATGTTTTGGCACTTCACTGGAACGTATGTAAATAGATGTACCATTTTATCTCGGTTTCACGTTTTAGACACATCCGGAGCACATGGCCAAGTCTGACCTTCTGATTGATTTTTATCCATTCGTTTTATGAAAAAAAATCCTTGGATGAAATTCCCCCTCCCAATATTGGTTCAGAACCTAAAGTTATTTGACGCAAAAACAGTTTTTGGCCCCTCCTGGCCGCATGGATTTTAGGATTTTCTGAGGATTTCTTAGTAACAAGTAGTTCACCTGTAGTGGGCTTAAGATTGAAGCAGTTACAGGTGTGGCAGGTCATCCACCTTGCTTTCCCATAAATATACTGGACTGGCTCCCATTTAAGTGATCATTGAAGAAGCTGGCAAAAGCCTTTGTGATACTCCACTCTTACTCTCACGTAGAAGGATCTGACAAAGGAAATGCAGCATTCAAGGAGCCCTTAAAATTCAGCTTAATCCTTTATAGTACACTAGTTAGTCTTTGAAGACAAAGGTATAGCTTCTATTTGTGAGCAACAACAAACACATTACTCCAACAACTAACATACTTTTTTTCAATTCATTCACCAAATGAATTGCAGCCATTTAAGAAGGCAGCTCACTACCACCTTCACAACAGCATCTCGGGTTAGAGAAGTCCAGCCAGCAGCATGCACACCACACGAATGAATTTCAAAAAACACATCAAGCAAAAGCGTTGAAGCATATCGAAACTCCTCAAACCTGAATGCTATTTAACAACCTTTAGCATAATAAAACATCCCACTCCATGACAGACTCATTTTTATATTTTGTTTTACCCCAAGCCACCCAAGGAGATATTAGGTTATATTGACTTGGTCAATGAGTTGTATAGTTTTTAAAGGAGTGACTTCAAAAAAGAAAATGAGGAAGAGGAGGAGAGGGGTAACAGACATACAAACATAGAAAGTAGGAGCAGCACTAGGCCATTTGGTCTTTGTCCCAGCTCCACCACGCAATATGATTGTGCCTGACCGTCCAGCTCAGTCCATGTTCCTGCTTTCTCCCCATATCCTTTGATCCCTTCGGTTCTTGGAAATACGTTTATATCTTTCTTAAAGATCTTCAATGCTCAGGGCTCAACAGTTTCACCATTTGCTGGGTAAAGAAATTTCCCCTCATCTCAATCCTAAAAGGCCTACCGCTTATCCTTAGACAGTGATCCCCCATGTTTTGGGCTTTCAAACCATCCAGAACATGCTTCCTACATCTTCCCTATCTAATGTTGTTAGAATTGTAGAGGTTGACATAGAAATATAGAAGACTGGATCAGGAAGAGGCCATTTGGCCCTTTGAGACTGCTCTACCATTCATCACAATCATGGCTGATCATCCAACTCAACAGTCTAATCCCACTTTCTCCCTATAATCTTTGATTCCATTAACCCCAAGTGCTGTATTTATCAGGGGGTCATCACTCTTAGTGTACAGAAATGTCTCCTCATCTCTGTCCTAAATCATCTTCCCTGAGTCCTCAGATCCCTGGTTCTGGGCAAACCCACCATCAGAAACATCCTCCCTGCATCTACCCTGTCTAGTCCTGTTAGAATTTTATAAGTCTTGATGATATCACCCCCCCCCCCCCCCACCATTCATCTGAACTCCATCAAAAACAATCCTAATTTAGTAAATTTCTTCTCATAGGTCAGTCCTGCCATCCCCACATTCAGCCTGGTAAACCTTCACTGCACTGCCTTGAGAGCAAGAGCATCCTTCCTCAGGAAAAAAGACCAAAACTGCACACAGTGTTCCAGGTGTGGCCTCAGCAAGTCCCTGTATAACTGCAACAACACATTCCTGCTCCTGTACTTGAAATCTCTCGCAATGAAGGCCAACGTTCCATTTGCCTTTTTTACTACCTGCTGTGCTTGCATGTTTAACTTCAGCAACTGGTACAGAAAGATGACCAGGCCCCGCTGCACACTTCCCTCTTCCAATTTACAGCCGTTCATGTAGTAACCTGCCTTCTTGCTTTTGCTTCCAAAGTGAATAACCTCATATTTATCCAAATTGTACTGCATCTGTCTTTGATTTGCCCACACTCAACCTGTCCAGGTTATGCTGAAGGATCTCTGCATCCTCATCACAGTTCACCCTCCCACCCAACTTGATATCCTCTGCAAACTTGGAGATGTTACATTTTGTTCCCTCATCCAAATTATTAATATATATTGTGAATATCTGGGGTCCCAGCACCAATCCCTGTGGCACCCCACTAATTACTGCCTGAATTTGAAAAGGATCCATTAATTCACACTCTTTGTTTCCTCTCTGCTAACCAATTTTCTATCCATCTCAATACACTTCCCCCAATCCCATGCACTTGAATTTTGCACAATAATCCTGTATGTGGGACTTTGTCAAATGATTGCTGAAAATCCAAATACACCACATTGACTGGCTCCCCCTTGTCAACTCTACTGGTTACAGCTTCATAGAATTCCAATAGATTTGTCAAGCATGATTTCCTCTTCACAAATCCATGTTGTCTCTGTCTGATCCTGCCACTCTTCTGTAAATGTTCTGCTACAAAGTCCTTGATAATGGATTCGAGAATTTTTCTCGCTACCAATGTTAGGTTTACTGGCCAATAATTCCCTGTTTTCTCTCTATCTCCCTTTTTGAATATTGGAATGACATTAGCTACCCTCTCAATCTTCATTGAAATCTCCCATCATTCTTCTACACTCGAGTGAGTACTTAGAATGACACAGCACAACAAACCCTTTGGCCCACCATATCTATATTGACCAAGATGCCATTATAAACTAATTTCATTTGCTTGCACATGGTCCATATCCCTCTATCTCTTGCTTGTTCATGTGTCTGGCTAAATGCCTTTTAAATGTTGCTGTTATATCTGCTTCTACCACTTCTCCTGGTAGCATATTCCAGATGCCAATCATTCCCTGTATAAAAAAACTTGCCTCGCCCATCTCCTATAAACTTTCTCCCTCTCACTCTCACCTTAATCCTACGCCACCCCTAATATTTGACATTTCTGACCTGGGAAAAAGACTCTGACTGATAATCACATCAGTGCCTCACAATTTAGTATACATCTATCAGATTGCCCCTCTCCCTCCTACACTCTAGTGTAAACAATATAAGCTTGTCCAGCATCTCCTTATAGCTAAACACTGCAATCCAAGCTACATCTTTTCATGCCTGTAAGCCTTTTCAATCTGTATATCCTTTGCTTGCTGTGATTTGCCTGTACCACTTGTAAACAAAACTTTTTACTGTATTTTGGTACACATGAGAATAAAATCATTCAAATTTCAAATATCAAAACTCAACCAAATCCTACCTATAGAGTGGCAAAGAGTACCGCATGCAAGACTCCAATGTGGTCTAACTAAAGTTTTATACAGCTGCAACATGACTTACTAAATTTTATGCTCAATGCCACAACTGTTGAAAACAAGCATGTCTACACACCCTTTCTAATTTATCCATGTTTTGCCACTTTTCAGGAGCTATGGACTTGCACCCAAGATTCTTTTGTATGTTAATGCTCCTAAAGGTCCTGCAATTTACTGTTTATTTTTCTCTTGCATTTGACCTCCCAATATGCATCACCTCACACTTCTCTGGATGAAACTACAGCTACCATTTCTCTGCCCAACTTTCCAACTGATCTATATTCCGTGCTTTCCTTTGGCAACCTCACTTATTATCCACAACTCCACTAATTTTTGTGTTGTCTGCAAGTGAACCACCTACATTTTCATCCAAATCATTCACATATATTACAAAAAAAAAGAGGTTTCAGCACCAATCCTTGCAGAGTACCACTGGTCACAGAATTCCAGTCAGAAGAATATTACCCTACAACTACTTCTGTCTTCTAAGACCAAGCCAATTTTGTATCCAACTTCCCAACTCACTGTGGATCCATGTGACTCAAAAATCTAGACCAGCCTACCATGACAGACCTTGTCAAATGCTTTAGTAATGTCTATGCACACAGCATCCTCTACCCTGACCTCATCTGCCTTCGTCACTCCACGAAAATCTCAACCAAAAATATGAGACAAGAACCCCCCTCAAAAAAAGCCATGTTGACAATTCCAAATAAACCCATTTCTTTCCAAATGTGAATATAGTCATAACTCATCTAATCTTTCCCCTTACATCAATTCTGCCATCCTAGGAATCAGTCTGATAAACTTTCTTTACATTCCATCCAAAGCCAGAAGATCTTTCCTCAGATAATGAGGCCAAAATTGCACATTATGCTCCAGCTATGATCTTACCAAAGTCCTGTACAATTGTATTAAGACATCGTTGCCCCTGTACTCAAATCGTCTTTCTATAAAGGCCAACATACCTTCATTAGCCCCTCACTGACATGTTTACTTCCAGCATCTGGGATCTAGGTCACTTTTCACTACCCTGTTCCGCAATTTGTGACCATTTGTTCAATAATCTGCCTACTTACTTTTCCTGGCAAAATGGATAACTTCACATTTATCCACATCACACCATATCTGCCATCTATTTGCCCACCTACTACTTATCCAAACTATACTAAAAGTTCTCTGTATCCATGCCACAGCCTCCTACCTGGTTTTATCTCATCTGAAAACTTGAGACATAATGTGTATAAATCATTAATATATATTGTGAATAGCTGGCATCCAAACACTGATCCCTGCAGTACCCCATAGTCACTGCCTACCACTTGGAAGAAGACCTGGCAACATTCCAGCAATAGTACTTGCACTCCAGACTTTACAACATGCCTAGCCAAGCTGTCTAATGCATCTTCAACACTTGCATTACTCAACGACGTGAAAAATTGCCCGGGTATGTACTGTACACCAAAATCAGGACAAATCTAACCCAGCCAATTACTGCCCCATTAGTCTATTTTTGATTATCAGTCAAGTGATGGAAGATGTCATCAACAATGCCATGAAGTAGCACGTCCTCAGCAATAATCTGCTCAGTGATGCCCAGTTTGGGTTCTGCAAGCATCAGTCAGCTCCTGACCTCATTACAACCTTAGATCAAACGTGCATAAAAAAGGTAAATTCCAGAGATGAGGTGAGTGACAGCCCTTGACATTGAGATTCGACCTAGTGTGGCATCAAGAATCAATGAGTATCAGGGGGCACTCTCTGCATATGAGAGTCATACCTGGTACATAGGAAAATATTTGTTGGAGGTCAGTCATCTCAGTTCCAGGACAAGTCGGCAGGAGTTCCTCAAGGTAGTGTCCCAGCCCCACTATCTTCAGCTGTTTCATCAACAACCTTCCGTCCATCATAAAGTCAGAAGTGAAGATGTTTACAATGATTGTATAATGTTCAGCACCATTCACGATTCTTCATTTACTGAAGCTGCCCATATCCAAGTACAACAGGAATAATGTGGAAAACTCTTCACCGGTTGGTGTCATACTTAACTCAAAGAAAGGTGGTTATAGTTGTTGGAGGTCAGTCACCTCAGCTCCAGGACATCACTTCAACAGTACCTTAGTGTAATGTTTTCATGCCAACCATCTTCAGCTGCTTCATTGATGACCTTCCCTCGATCAAAATGTCTAAAATGGGAATGTTCGCTCAATGATTGCACAATGTTCAGCACCATTTTCAATTCCTCAGATACTGAATGCAGTAACATCTTGACAACACAAAGTCTTGGGGCTGCCAAGAACATTTTTAACATACAAGTGCCACAATGATCACATGCAACAGAAAAATACCCAACCATCACCCTTTGACATTCAATTGTCTTATCATCACTGAATCTCTTACTATCAATATGCTAAGAGTTACCAATGTCCAGAAACTGAACTGGACTAACCATACAACTTGTGTGTCTGCAACAGCAAGTTGGATGCTTGGAGCCTTGTAGTGAAAATTCACCTGCTGACTCCCCAAAGCCTGTCTACCATCTACAAGCCATAGTGTGGTGGAATACTCCCCACTTGCCTGCAAGGCTGCAGTTCCATCAGCACTTAAGAAGCTTGACACCATCAAGGTTTCAGCTGCTCACACGATTTGCACTAGATCCTTTGCATTACATTCCTTTCACTGCCAATCACAGTAGCAGCACATTTACCATTTACAAGATGCACTGCAGCAATTCAACAAAGCTTCTTAGATAGCCCATTCTAAAGTCACAATCATAATCAACTTAAAGACCAAGGCACCATCTCCAAGCTCCCCTCGAAACCTATCACCATTCTTAATTGAAAACATATTGTTGTACCTTCAAAGTTGCTGGGTCAAAATCCTAGAACTCCCAAACTAATGGCATGGTGGTTCTACCTATAGCAAATATACTGCACTGTTTCAAGTAAGCAGTTCACCATAATAAGGACAGATCTTTGGGTGATACCTGAATTAGAAAATCAGAGTGGGAGTTTCTCAGCCTGTTGAGTTTATTCCACCTTTTCAACAGATCATGGCTGATCACCAATCCTAATGCCATGTTCTCCATTATCCCAATTTTCCTTGACATAATTAGAATCCTGAAATGTATCAATTTCTGTCTTGAATATGCTAAAATATTGCACTACCACATACTTCTAGGGTACAGAATTCTAAAGATTCACAGCTCCCTCATAAAAAAAATTCGTCTTCATCGAAATTTTAAATGGCCTACCCCTTATTCTGAGACTGTGTCCCTGGTTTTGGAGTCACTAGCCAGAGAAAACATCATGTCTACATCTATCTTTACACACCCTGCAAGAATTTTGAAAGAGTCAACAAAATCACTTCCATTCTTCAAAATCTAGAGAGTACTGGTCCAGTTTCTTCCATCTCTCTTCATAAGCCACGGACACCTTACTTGGAATTAGTCTGGTGTCCTCCTTTGCATTATCTCTATGATAATTACATCCCTAGATAAGAAAACTAACATTCTAGGTGTAATCCTACCAAGGCTTTACACAATTGCAAGAACACATCTTTACTCCTATATTCAAGTACCCTTCTAGGAAGGCCAATGTATCTTTCATCTTTTTAATTGCTTGCTGCACCCAGTTTTCAGTGGCTCATGAACAACAACATTGGAGTCCCTTTGGACATCAATACTTCACACAATCTTACACCATTTGAAAATACTTCTACCTTTTTTTAAACTAAAGTGGACAACCTCTCTCATATTATGTTTTATCTGTCATGATCTTGCCAATTCACCTGTCCAGAGCCCCTTCAGCATTGTCCGGAGAACTTACATTTTTGCCTAATTTTGTGTCATCAGCAAATTTGGAATTTTTTTTTTTAATTCACTCTCAGAATGTGGGCTTCTCTAAACCAGCATTCATTACCCATTCCTAATGGCCCAGAGGGTCTAGTCACATTTTGGTGAGTCCAGGTACAGATGACAGACTTCTTTCCTTAAATGATATTAGTCAACCAGATGGTTTTTTCCAACAATCAACTATGGTTTCAGGGTCAGCAGTAGACCCATCATTCCAGATTCTTTACCTAATTCAAATTCTACCGTCTGCCATGGCAGAATCTAAACCCAGTTCCCCAGAACATTAGCTGAGTTTCTGGATTAATAGTCTAATGATATTACCACTAGCCCATTGCCTCTACATTTGTTCCATACATTCCAATCATTTATATAGATCGTGAACAGCTGTGTTTTAAGCACTGATCCTACTAGTATCCCACAAGCAACAGCCTGCCATCCTGGGAATGACTTGTTTCTTCCTATTCAGTTTCTGTCTTGTTAACCAATTCTCAAGCAGTATATTATGTCCAATCCTCAGTGTTCCACCTTTATTTACCACTTTCTTAAAATCCAAATGCACCACATCCTCTG
Source organism: Stegostoma tigrinum (assembly GCF_030684315.1). NCBI lineage: Eukaryota > Metazoa > Chordata > Chondrichthyes > Orectolobiformes > Stegostomatidae > Stegostoma > Stegostoma tigrinum. The sequence goes on along the minus strand of NC_081358.1, from coordinate 73,225,626 downwards.
AATACCAGAGCAGGAGTTTAAGCCATTACAAGTAGATGTCTGACTACAATTAAGCAGATAAGATTAGAACTAGACAGTTGTAGCCCCACCTAACTGGACAATGGTACAAAGACATTGGGCATCACTGTAAGAACAACTATTTCAAAGATCACAGACAAGTTGAGAAGGACAGTAAGATGTCATTTGAAACTTTGGTAAAAGCTATTTCGATGCTATAATGAGAAAGGCTTAAAGATGGAGCATGATGAAAGATGGAAATGTATTTAGTAGGTCACACACATTCAAGAACTTAGGAAAAGGGGCATTAAAGCGAGATTGGTAGTTATCAGGCATATTAGGGCCAAGGGCTAGTTTTTCTAGGAGGGACTGATAATAATAAAAGAAAGAAGTACAACACCTTAAGGGAGAGAATTATTTATAGTTAACATGGAGAGAGATGGGAAGCTTTTAAAAACTTCTTTTGTGGGACATGGACATCTCCGATGAGACAGGAACTTTCACAAGTTGATTAGGGTGGACTGTTTTCAGGTAAAGGGATGACTAGCAGGTGGGAGGCTTTAAAATAGCGAGATAACCAGAGTTTGGAGGCAGTATTTGATTTGGTTTTTTTATCACATGTATCTTGGCATAAATTACAGTAAAAATTGTTGTATAGTGTTGCTATTCCCCGACCATTATAAAGAGAGAAAAATAAGCCAAACATAGAATATAAAGACAGAAAAATGAAGTAATAAAGAAAGTGTCCAACTAGACAATCCTTCTTGTGAAGTGTTCCATCATTGGCCATGAGCCTGATGGCCAGGCACAAGTCCTTTTCGCTGTGCTGCCACTGCTGGAACAAAACTCAAAGCTCATTGGCGCCATCTTATTTCCATTAATGCCCTCGCCACTATCAAACCTCATTAGATTTCAACAATACCCATGACACCACTGCTGCCAGCTACCACACCAGCCCAACATGACTGTGCTGCTACCGTAAGTCCTCTTCAGGTTCACCTCCCTGATGTAACCACTGCTAATGCCGCCTGTTATCAGACTGGAATCAAAATCTCCTCTGCCACTGCCTCCATGAATCTGAGCTGGAAGCAGAAGCTGTTGGGACCCCAAACTTGCCTCCACAGCAGCAGCCATGAGTTGCCGATAGGGCCACCTCGACGATGCAGAAACTGCCGGGATCCCAAACTCACCTCCAATGCTGACACTTCAACTGGAGGGTATTCTGAGAGAGGCAACGGCTGATTAGGGAAAGTCAGCTTGGCATTGTGCATGGGAAATTGTGTCTTACAAATTTGATTGAGCTGTTTTAGGATGCAACTAACAATATAGATGAGGACAGAAAGGTAGACATTGTCTACAAGGACTTTAACAAGATTCCACATGGTCAACTGATTAGTAAAATTGGATCATAAAATGTGAGGCTGGATGAACACAGCAGGCCAAGCAGCATCTCAGGAGCACAAAAGCTGACGTTTCAGGCCTAGACCCTTCATCAGAGAGGGGGATGGGGGGAGGGAACTGGAATAAATAGGGAGAGAGGGGGAGGCGGACCGAAGATGGAGAGTAAAGAAGATAGGTGGAGAGAGTGTAGGTGGGGAGGTAGGGAGGGGATAGGTCAGTACAGGGAAGACGGACAGGTCAAGGAGGTGGGATGAGGTTAGTAGGTAGCTGGGGGTGCGGCTTGGGGTGGGAGGAAGGGATGGGTGAGAGGAAGAACCGGTTAGGGAGGCAGAGACAGGTTGGACTGGTTTTGGGATGCAGTGGGTGGGGGGGAAGAGCTGGGCTGGTTGTGTGGTGCAGTGGGGGGAGGGGATGAACTGGGCTGGTTTAGGGATGCAGAGGGGGAAGGGGAGATTTTGAAACTGATGAAGTCCACATTGATACCATATGGCTGCAGGGTCACATGGAATTCAGGGAGAGCCTCACTTCTTCTAATTTTGCTTATCTATGTGTCATAACTTGGACCTAATCATTTGTTTGTATATTATGGAAAAATGTTTACAAAATTGGAGTTGTATCCCTATTTGTGGACTACATCACGCCATTTTATACAACCTGAAAAATATAAGACTTTTTTTTAAAAGAAAACAAATTTGATGACCTTTTAACAACTCTTTAAAGCAAAATTAAACATCTCTGTAAGAATAACTGTTAGGGTGTGGAACAAATATATTTACAAAAGTAACAAGCTCAGACTAAACAGTTATGATCAAGAATTGATTCACAAACAAATTAAACATGAGCTTGAAAGCATAAGTGACATGTAAAAGTTCCCCGAGGAAAAATGAAAAGTCAAGGACTCACTGAACTGTGTACAAAATATTGTAGAAACTGGTTAACAAGGTGATGAGAGACTCAATGAAGAACTGAAAAAAATCAGAGAGCTGAATCTATTCATAATAGTACAATAATTGTTTTAGTATCACAAGAGGGCAAAGAGGTGAAAACGCCAAAAGAGTTCAAATGTGCTTGAACTGAGAATGAGCATAAAATAGTAACTAACTTGAACAATTACACCTTTCAAGTAATCAGAAAAGATATTAGCAACATGCCCTCTCCACACAAAGATATGCAAAACAAAAACAATGACTGTTTAAAATGGCAAAGTTCTCACAATAATCAGTTTGTAACAGATAAACCCCCAGGGAAAAGATGCAATCTGAAATTGTCAAAAGAGACTAAAGAAAAACATTTTGTGAAGCACTGAAAATAATTATTAGTGAGTCAATAGATTCTAAGGCATACATAAAGACTGAAAACTAGCTAATATGCCATATTCAAAACAGCTACAAAACTGATATAAGCAACTACAAATCTATTAGCCAATTCCATTCCACGTAAGACAGTGAAGTCAATGATCAGGTGGGAACAACCTAGTTACAAGCGCAAAGCATGGACTCGAAAGGGATTCCTGTTTGACCAACCTGCTCAACATTTATGAGAAATTAACATTCAATGAAGACTATGAAAACAAAATGTCATTGGTTCACCTTCCTTTTTCTTGTGTAAAGTCTATTTATTAAATGCAAAATTTAAAGATTCAGGATATAATCTGGGAATGAATAGTAAGCAATGAACACTCATTAAAGAAAATTTGACAATACTGATTGGGGCGCCTCAGGGCTCAGTACCAGAACAAGTACTGTTTCCAATTTACATAAATTACCTGGATCCAGAAACTAAATGCAACCTGTTAAAATGTGATTACAATAGAAATTGGAAATGGGGAAAGGAGCTCAGTTACTACCAGAATTTTAAATCAGTATAACGATGGCAAAAGAAGCTTATGTAATAAATGTAAAGGACTTCATTTTAAAAGAGAAAATAGATGGCTCATGCAAAGTTCCATGCTGGCAATAAATAAATATTGGGTTGCGTTCTGGTCACCAAGAAAACAGAGCCTGAAGTGGTACAGAGAATGCAACAGAAAAATTACATGGCTGACTTTTAAGATAACAATTCTGTTAGTAGGGAGAAAAAAGAATCGGGCAAAGGCCATTGATGGAACACTGCACAAGAAGGATTGTTAAGTTGGGCACTTTCTTTATTGCCTAATTTTTCTGTCTTTATATTCTATGTTTGGTTTTTTTTTCTCTGTTGTATGATGGTCGGAGAAGAGCAACACTATACAACAATTTTCAACATAATTTGTAACAAGATACGCATGCTAATGAATAGTGGAAAATGAATTTATTCTGTTGTGAAATGCAGGAAAGCCAAAGAAATGGAGGATTGAATGACAAGGTAAAAAAGAGAGTAATAGGAAATTCCAACATAATAAAATGTGAGGCTGGATGAACACAGCAGGCCAAGCAGCATCTCAGGAGCACAAAAGCTGACGTTTCGGGCCTAGACACTTCATCAGAGAGGGGGTGGGGTGAGAGTTCTGGAATAAATAGGGAGAGAGGGGGAGGCGGACCGAAGATGGAGAGAAAAGAAGATAGGTGGAGAGAGTATAGGTGGGGAGGTAGGGAGGGGATAGGTCAGTCCAGGGAAGACGGACAGGTCAAGGAGGTGGGATGAGGTTAGTAGGTAGCTGGGGGTGCGGCTTGGGGTGGGAGGAAGGGATGGGTGAGAGGAAGAACAGGTTAGGGAGGCAGAGACATGTTGGACTGGTTTTGGGATGCAGTGGGTGGAGGGGGGAAGAGCTAGGCTGGTTGTGTGGTGCAGTGGGGGGAGGGGACGAACTGGGCTGGTTTAGGGATGCAGTTGGGGAAGGGGAGATTTTGAAACTGGTGAAGTCCACATTGATACCAATAGGTTGCAGGGTTCCCAGGCGGAATATGAGTTGCTGTTCCTGCAACCTTCGGATGGCATCATTGTGGCACTGCAGGAGGCCCATGATGGACATGTCATCTAAAGAATGGGAGGGGGAGTGGAAATGGTTTGCGACTGGGAGGTGCGGTTGTTTGTTGCGAACTGAGCGGAGGTGTTCTGCAAAGCGGTCTCCAAGCCTCCGCTTGAATCCCCAATGTAGAGGAAGCCACACCGGGTACAGTGGATGCAGTATACCACATTGGCAGATGTGCAGGTGAACCTCTGCTTAATGTGGAATGTCATCTTGGGACCTGGGATAGGGGTGAGGGAGGAGGTGTGGGGGCAAGTGTAGCATTTCCTGCGGTTGCAGGGGAAGGTGCCGGGTGTGGTGGGGTTGGAGGGCAGTGTGGAGTGAACAAGGGAGTCACGAAGAGAGTGGTCTCTCCGGAAAGCAGACAGGGGTGGGGATGGAAAAATGCCTTGGGTGGTGGGGTCGGGTTGTAGATGGCGGAAGTGTCGGAGGATGATGCGTTGTATCCGGAGGTTGGTGGGGTGGTGTGTGAGAACGAGGGGATCCTCTTTGGGCGGTTGTGGCGGGGGCGGGGTGTGAGGGATGTGTTGCGGGAAATGCGGGAGACGCGGTCAAGGGCGTTCTCGATAACTGTGGGGGGAAAGTTGCGGTCCTTGAAGAACTTGCACATCTGGGATGTGCGGGAGTGGAATGTCTTATCGTGGGAGCAGATGCGGCGGAGGCGGAGGAATTGGGAATAGGGGATGGAATTTTTGCAGGAGGGTGGGTGGGAGGAGGTGTATTCTAGGTAGCTGTGGGAGTCGGTGGGCTTGAAATGGACATCAGTTACAAGCTGGTTGCCTGAGATGGAGACTGAGAGGTCCAAGAAGGTGAGGGATGTGCTGGAGATGGCCCAGGTGAACTGAAGGTTGGGGTGGAAGGTGTTGGTGAAGTGGATGAACCCATTCATGACCTCATCACCTCAGGGGACCTCCCACCCACAGCCTCCAACCTCATTGTTCCCCAACCCCGCACGGCCCGTTTCTACCTCCTTCCCAAAATCCACAAACCTGCCTTGGGTGGTGGGGTCGACCCATCGTCTCAGCCTGCTCCTGCCCCACCGAACTCATCTCCACCTATCTGGACTCCATTTTCTCCCCTTTGGTCCAGGAACTCCCCACCTACGTCCGTGACACCACCCACGCTCTCCACCTCCTCCAGGACTTCCAATTCCCTGGCCCCCTACACCTCATCTTCACCATGGACGTCCAGTCCCTATACACCTGCATTCCGCATGCAGATGGCCTCAAGGCCCTCCGCTTCTTCCTGTCCCGCAGGCCCGACCAGTCCCCCTCCACCGACACCCTCATCCGCCTAGCCAAACTCGTCCTCACCCTCAACAACTTCTCTTTTGACTCCTCCCACTTCCAACAGACTAAGGGGGTGGCCATGGGCACCCGCATGGGCCCCAGCTATGCCTGCCTCTTTGTAGGTTACGTGGAACAGTCCCTCTTCCGCACCTACACAGGCCCCAAACCCCACCTCTTCCTCCGGTACAATGATGACTATATCGGCGCCGCCTCTTGCTCCCCAGAGGAGCTCGAACAGTTCATCCACTTCACCAACACCTTCCACCCCAACCTTCAGTTCACCTGGGCCATCTCCAGCACATCCCTCACCTTCTTGGACCTCTCAGTCTCCATCTCAGGCAACCAGCTTGTAACTGATGTCCATTTCAAGCCCACCGACTCCCACAGCTACCTAGAATACACCTCCTCCCACCCACCTTCCTGCAAATTCCATCCCCTATTCCCAATTCCTCCGCCTCCGCCGCATCTGCTCCCACGGTAAGACATTCCACTCCCGCACATCCCAGATGTGCAAGTTCTTCAAGGACCGCAACTTTCCCCCCACAGTTATCGAGAACGCCCTTGACCGCGTCTCCCGCATTTCCCGCAACACATCCCTCACACCCCGCCCCCGCCACAACCGCCCAAAGAGGATCCCCTCGTTCTCACACACCACCCCACCAACCTCCGGATACAACGCATCATCCTCCGACACTTCCGCCATCTACAATCCGACCCCACCTCCCAAGACATTTTTCCATCCCCACCCTTGTCTGCTTTCCGGAGAGACCACTCTCTCCGTGACTTCCTTGTTCGCTCCACACTGCCCTCCAACCCCACCACACCCGGCACTTTCCCCTGCAACCGCAGGAAATGCTACATTTGCCCCCACACCTCCTCCCTCACCCCTATCCCAGGCCCCAAGATGACGTTCCACATTAAGCAGAGGTTCACCTGCACATCTGCCAATGTGGTATACTGCATCCACTGTACCCGGTGTGGCTTCCTCTGCATTGGGGATACCAGGCGGAGGCTTGGAGACCGCTTTGCAGAACACCTCCGCTCAGTTCGCAACAAACAACTGCACCTCCCAGTCACAAACCATTTCCACTCCCCCTCCCATTCTTTAGATGACATGTCCATCATGGGCCTCCTGCAGTGCCACAATGATGTCACCCGAAGGTTGCAGGAACAGCAACTCATTTTCCGCCTGGGAACCCTGCAACCTAATGGTATCAATGTGGACTTCACCAGTTTCAAAATCTCCCCTTCCCCAACTGCATCCCTGAACCAGCCCAGTTCGTCCCCTCCCCCCACTGCACCACACAACCAGCCCAGCTCTTCCCCTCCACCCACTGCATCCCAAAACCAGTCCAACATGTCTCTGCCTCCCTAACCTGTTCTTCCTGTCACCCACCCCAAGCCGCACCCCCATCTACCTACTAACCTCATCCCACCTCCTTGTCCTGTCCGTCTTCCCTGGACTGACATATCCCCTCCCTACCTCCCCACCTGTACTCTCTCCACCTATCTTCTTTACTCTCCATCTTCGGTCCGCCTCCCCCTCTCTCCCTATTTATTCCAGTTCCCTCACCCCATCCCCCCCTCTCATGAAGGGTCTAGGCCCGAAACATCAGCTTTTGTGCTCCTGAGATGCTGCTTGGCCTGCTGTGTTCATCCAGCCTCACATTTTATTATCTTGGATTCTCCAGCATCTGCAGTTCCTATTATCTCTATCAGTAATAGGAAATTGTTGTTCATAAGAAAGAATCTAAGGTTTTGGAGTAGATCTGTAGCTTGGGTTGTGGGTGTTGAGGTTGGTTGGCTTGCTGAGCTGGTTTGTTGTTCTGCAGACGTTTCATTACTGTGCTTGGTAACATCCTCAGTGCAGCCTCTGATGAAGCATCGGTGTGTTTTCCCACCTGGTTTTTAAACTCTGGCGTCCGTTGAGATGGTTTGCCTCACTTCTGGGTTTCCTTCGTAGTGGAATGTATATGGAGTCAAGTTCAATGTGTTTATTAATAGCATGCTTCATGGACTGCCATGCCTCATGCTTGTCTCTGTCTAGCCTGTCCCAGGATCTTGGTGTTGTCCCAATCAAAGTCGTGGTTCCCCTTGTCCGTGTGGATTGAGATGAGTGAGTATTAGTCGTGTTTTTTTGTAGCCATATGGTGTTCATGTACTCTTGTTGACAGTTTCCTTCCTGTTTGCCTGATGTAGTATTTCTCACAGTCGCTGCAGGGGATCATGTAAATGACATTGGTCCGGGCTTGGTGGGGAGTGGGTCTTCAGTTTGGGTGAGCACTTATCGTAGGGTTGATGTAGGCTTGTGTGCCACTTTGACACATGAATAAGGAACCTCTCCGACAGGAAACTGAAAGATTCAGAAAAAGCCGTTCTCACCAGGAGACTGAACCACAACTACAGGGATGCCAACAAAATGGAATGGCTAGCCACACTAGAAGGCACACTCAAGACCAACAATATCAACGAAGAAACACAACGAACTATAAGACAGACAGTAGTCCCGGCACTAACCAGAAAGAGGGAACTCAATATCCTCAATGCATGGGAAAGACAAGCCCTGGACTGTTTAAAGAAGAACAAGGACATCACTATACTACCTGCAGACAAAAGACGCATGACAGTAATAATAAATAAAAAGGACAACATCTCCAAAACACAAGCACTGCTTGCTGATGAGAACACATACCGACCAGTACAAACCAACCCGACACAACAACTAGACAACAAAATCCTATACATGCTACGAAGACTTAAACAAATAGGACAGATCGACAAAACGGACTTCTTAAGAATGAAACCCGAATGAACCAATGCACCCCGATTCTATGCCCTCTCTAAGGTGCACAAGCCGGAAGTCCCCCTCAGACCTCTAGTCTCCCTGCCAGGCACTACATCGCACAGATTAACCAGAGAACTACAAAGAAGACTCAAGCACCTAGTCAACAGATCACCCCACTCCTTCTACTCAGCCCAAGAATTCCTCAACTCCATCAAAGTCAAAAAGATAGAGGACGAAGAGATCAAAATATCGTTCAATGTCACTGTCCTATTCACATCAATAGACATACCACTAGCAAGGGAAACAATGACAACACTACTTGAACAAGAGCACGACGCCAGTGAAACCATCTCCAAGGCCAACATGCTTAAACTACGGGACCTATGCCTCACCACCCACTTCACCTTCAATGGCCAAACATGCAAGTAAATTAACAGGACTCTCATGGGATCGCCAATCTCCAGACTCATTGCAGAAGCAGTGATGCAAAGACTGAAAAAGACTGCCCTTCTGCAAATCCAATCTGAACTATGGATATGCTATGTATACAACACCTTTGTCATCATTAAACAGACCAAATTAGAAGAGACACACAAACTCATAAACAACACCCTCACTGGGATAAAATTCACCAGAGAAGAGGAGAAGAACAAACAACTCCCATTCCTGGACGTCATGGTAGAGCACAAGGCAAATGGGGCACTGCAAACGAAAGTACACTGAAAAGCCACACACACAGACCAGGTATTGAACTTCAATAGTAACCATCCCAGCACACACAAACAAAGCTGCGAATACTGTTTAAAAGGGCAACAACATACTGCAGCAACATGAAACTATGCCAAGAAGATGAGGAATACCTCTTCCAAGTGTTCAAAGATAATGGATATCCAAAGAACTGCGTCAGGAGATGCCGACCGGAACAGCATCAGAAAGATTCTACATGCCCCAACACATTCATCACACTATCCTACATCAGGAACATGTCAGAACTCAAAACAAGACAAACAGCTCAACAAGCCAACCAACCTCAACATAAGAAAGAGTGTTCGGAATAAACATCCAAATAAAGCAAACAAATCGATTTGAATATTTTAAGGTACAATTGGATTCTACAGTGGAGTGGCATTAGGAAAGTTCTTGATGGATGAGTTAATATGGGCTGAATTAGTATCTGTTGTATATGTTGTAATGACTCCCCTTGTGGTTGGGGTAGTTAGCTGAAAACATTCAGTTTCCTTGGCTGGGTCTCAGGGCCTACTTCATTTACAGTCAAGAAAAACCTCTAGTGACTAGAATATTGCCCGGAATTTGAGGGTTTGAGCTTTTGGGAGAGGCTGAATAGGCGGGGCATTTTTCCCTGAAGCTTCAGAGACTTAAGGTGTTTATAAAAAACATGACTGGCTGGACATAGTGAATAACTAAGGTCTTTTTCCCAGGATAAAGGAATCCAGAACTTGAGGGTGTAGATTTAAAGTAAGAGCAAAAATATTCAAAAGGGACCTGAGAGGCAACTTTTTAATACAGAAGGTGTATAGAACAAGCTGCCAGAAGAGGTAGTGAAGTTGGGTACAATTACAACAATTAAAAGGCATCTGGATGGGTACATGAAGAGGAAGGGTTTAGAGGGATATCTGCCAAATGCTGGCAAATGGGATGTGATCTCCTTAGGATATCTGGTAAGCAAGCATGGGCCAAAGAGTCTGATTCTGTGCTTGTATAACTCTATGACTCTTAAAAAGAGGTTCTTGTCTTAAACAAAATACAGTTAATTGCATCATTGAAATCACATGCAAGTTACATTAGTACTGAAACATTTTTACTAAGACTTTTGGGAGAGTTGTTGATGTTGTTCTTCACTCTACAAGATCCTAAGATGTTCAATCTTTCCTCACCAAATGCTTATGATATCAAATCGGATGAAACTTAATGCAGTCTACAACATTGACCTTTTCAGAAATATTGCCTTATAAAACATCTTATTCCTATTTTCTTTCTCCATTTGTAACATTTGTGCATTTAGATGTGTAATTACATTTACTTGTACCCCATCTTCCTCAAGCCTCTGACTTCACACATTCTAGTGATCTGGAAATCTCAAATTCTTCTACATATGTTCTCTTTGGACTTGCAAGATTGCTAGGCTTTTGGCTTGAGGACTGTACACTTTGATTCCAATCATGACACAGCAAGGCTATAAATCAAACTGGTCATGATGTTTTTTCACTGGGTTCATCCCAATTAATTATGGATGGATGATTGTTCCACAAAGAGTCAGGTTCCTTCATACACTCTCATGTATACCATACCTTTCCTGTTAATGCTCCCTAACCATATGCCTTGCCTTTGTCCCAAATATATCAACCATTGTGTGTAGTGACATAGATTAAAGCTAGCAGTTTGTTGCCCTTGTAAAACTGTTCCTTGGTACATACCCTATCAAAAGTCTCATGCACTTGGCTGTGCAGTCAACAATATGGAGAACTGAATCTTCAATATTCTGTAAATCAGCAATTCTGACAATGATAAGCCACACTGGAGTTGGAGAGACCAGTAATTTAAGGCTGCCTTAAAAAGTCAGCCATTTTCTTCAAAAGGGATGCAGGTTTTTATTCAGCACCGTCCTTGCTTTTCTTTTTGAGCTGATTAAGTGTACAGACATATTTTCCCCAACTGAGACAAGAACTTTTCCAACTAGTTTACCATATTAAATGTCTTCAGTGATCATAAACCAATTTATGAGTAGGAAACTACTTAATCACTTTCATTTTCTGTAGGACTGGCATTATTCAATCCTTGTTGACAATGTCATTCCAAAAAGCAAGCAATTCATTTTAAAATTGACATTTGTTGTTAATGGCAAGTACTTCATCCCTCTGGTCATGTTCCTCAAACATTTTCCCATTAATATGTTATCCATGTAGAAAATTACACCCTCTAACCCTCGTAAAATATTGGGCATAGTCCATTGAAGAATCTCTCAGGGCTAAGACAATCCTAAATGGCAATATGTTGAAATAAAATCTCCCAAATTGAGACCTAAATGTATTCAGTTGTCTTGAGTTTTCAACTAATGACAACCAATTTGGCATCAATTTTAGTGAAAATCTATGTTTGACAATTTGTCTACTGTAGACAGAGGGGAGATTTCCCTCACCAATACCTTGTTAGGCTGTGTTAGGACAATGCAAATTCTGATTGACCCAATTTATTTGGTACAGTAACAATCTTGTGACATTACTCAATTAATCTTGGAAATGGTATTTATTTTGATTATTTCTTCAAGTTGCTTCTTGACTTGTTTCATTAAGGGATATGGAATCTTCCTGGGCATGTAGAGGCAGAATATTTTATAAAACAATAAAGACTATAAGAAATCGGAACAGGCTTCAGCTATTCAGTCCCTTGAGCCTTCTCCACCATACAATTGGACCATGGTTAACCTAAAATTTTTCACGCCCACTTTTATGCTCTTTCCCCATAATCTTTGACTCTTCCACTGATCAAGAATCTATCTGTCTCAGCCTTAAATATGCACAAGGATTCTGCCCTCATCAGTCTCTGTGGCAAGGAGTTTCAAAGACTAGCAACCGTCTAAGACCTCAGTCTTAAGTTGGCACCCCTTTATTCTGAGACTCTACCTTCTGGCCCTGAATTCTCCATGGAAACATACACATAGCTTTGAAACTGTCAAGGCTGCTAAGGACTCTCTATGTTCCAATAAGATCATCTCTAGCGAGTTTTGAGAAGATTTGTAGCTCAGGTTGAGGTTCTGGATGTGAGTTTGCTCGCTGAGCTGGAAGGTTAGTTTTCATACGTTTCGTCACCATTCTCGGTAACATCATCAGTGAGCCTCCAAAGAAGCTTCGTCGGAGGCTCACTGATGATGTTACCTAGAATGGTGACGAAATGTCTGAAAACTAACCTTCCAGCTCAGCAAGCAAACTCACATCCAGAAGATCATCTCTCATTCTTCTAAATTCTAACGAGTAGAATATCAACCTATTTAACATCTGCTCATAAGAAAATCTCTCTGTACCAGGGATCATCTTAGCAAAACTTCTCTGAACTGCCTCTAATTAAACAATATCTTTCCTTAAATAACAGGACAAAAACTGCTCAGGGTACTCCAGATGTGGTCTCACATGCATCCTGTGTATTTACACTAAAACTTCCCTACTATCATGCTCCAAAACCCTTAAATAAGGATTAACATTCCATTAGCCTTCCTGATTATCTGCTGTACCTGTATGCATGTGTTTCATGCATAAGTACCCTCAAACCCCGTTGTATTGCAGCTTCTCTCTGCAGTTTTTATCCATTTAAATTTATCAAGCTTCTTTAACATGAAAAGGTATTCAGTATTGAGTTTCCCTAATCCTGTAAACCCAGGTCAAAATGTCAAATGGGTCCACACACAAACATGCTAATATGGGTAAAAACACATTCATTTGGAGAGTCCAAGATAATGAAATGTGAAGCTGGATGAACACAGCAGGCCCAGCAGCATCTCAGGAGCACAAAAGCTGACGTTTCGGGCCTAGACCTTTCATCAGAGAGGGGGATGGGGTGGGGGTTCTGGAATAAATAGGGAGAGCGGGAGAGGCCATCCAAAGATGGAGAGAAAAGAAGATAGGTGGAGAGGAGAGTATAGGCGGGGAGGTAGGGAGGGGATAGGTCAGTCCAGGGAAGACGGACAGGTCAAGGAGGTGGGATGAGGTTCCCTGGACTGACCTATCCCCTCCCTACCTCCCCACCTATACTCTCCTCTCCACCTATCTTCTTTTCTCTCCATCTTCGGTCTGCCTCCCCCTCTCTCCCTATTTATTCCAGAACCCCCACCCCATCCCCCTCTCTGATGAAGGGTCTGGGCCCGAAACGTCAGCTTTTGTGCTCCTGAGATGCTGCTGGGCCTGCTGTGTTCATCCAGCCTCACATTTCATTATCTTGGATTCTCCAGCATCTGCAGTTCCCATTATCACTGATTCATTTGGAGAGTAGTGCTTCTAAAAAGAAACTTCCATATCTGTGCTGTCCAACTATTCAACCTTATAAAAATGTTGAGGGCAAAGCACAATTTCCTTCTCAAAAGTGAGGTTTCTTGATCATGAATTATATATACATTTACCAACATGTTACATGCTTTGTGATGCAGTCTTGCCTGTAACGTACCTTTAACCTTGAGTGTGTTTCACTTGAATATTGTAATTTTGTCTCTTTAGCCAGTCTTTCTATTACTTCACACATGAAAATAATCTGGTATGACAGTAATATTTTCCCCATTTCAAACTTAAAGTGAATGAGATGTCCATTGATGGAAACATGGTCTGTCAAACTTTCATGTAGGTTGGATCATCCATTTCCTCCCAGAATGCATTGGGTATCTTTTCTTATCTTTACTTTCTTTTCACTCACATTACCATCTTTGTGTGAGTAGTCATTTGACACTTTGACTGGTGTCCTCCTTTTACACATCTTCTGGAAGCGATCCATAGTTTTAGAAATTCCATTTTTTTTAATGGCTAGGCACTGCTTGTGCCAGTGAGGCTTCCTTGTTCCATATATTGACACTGGTTGTTAGCATTTGCTTTCTGGTCTACATTTTGTTGGCTCGTCATATGCCTTCATAGTTTTTATACCTTATTTAGCTGTACGGATTCTGTTGCTCTCCTCAGTTGACCTTGTCCTCCTCTTAAGATTTTATTGTGATTCTTCCTGTTTTTATATTTCCAGCACATTCTGGATAGCTTTCTCCAAAATCAAAACTTCTTTGAACTTTATAAATTCTGATTTCAAAGCTACACAGTCACAGTCTTCCATTATTTGCAGAGATTGCTAACAAATTTAAATCTTGCTCTTTGCTCTTCAAAATTTCATTTGCTCTGAGATTGTGGTAATTATCAATAGCTTGTAGAACATCATAAAAATTACCTATGTTTTGTTTTATACTTCTGCAAATTACAATCATCAGCTGTAGGCCTTTCTGAATGCAGTAGAGTACTTAATTGTTCATCCAATGATTTATATTTATCAGGGAATTAATTTTATAAATTAAAAATAGTTTTCTTTAAGATGTCCAATCCTTATGCTATTTGGCCCATCTCTGAGATTAAATCTGCCAGGCAGTATTATTTCTCCTACCATATCTCCCTAAAGTGGCTATTTGTTCCTAATTTAAAATTTTATACTTTTAAAATATCTCAATGCTCGTTCACTCGTTTTCCCAAATAGATTCTTAATTCTTTAATTTATGAATGTCATTTTATTTTCAATGTCCTTAATATAGCAATGATTTACCGATATATTGCTTACTGGGATGGTTACCTTGTTTTTGAGGTTAATATCGATGAACTGTACATCACCCATCCCCAGATCTTTCTGCAGCCAAAATGATGACTTTTTTGCTTTGTGGGTGCAAATTGGCTGTTTCCTGCTTTTTGAAGGCAAAGTGGAGGATTTGCTGCCTTTCATGGCCTAATTAAAGAAAGCCCATCCTTTTGCATGACTTAACAAATGAAGCCAAATGCCTGCAGCCTTAATATATATACCACCCACTGATATGTGATTTAAATTACAGATCTCCCACTCTTATCACAGCCTCAACAGTCTCTTTATGTCTTTGTCTATTAGACTCTGTCCATTTAAACTTTTACATTGTCCTTTTGTTGCCTTACTTCTGGCTATTTGATGTTAGCGGTACTGCAAACTCAGTTTAATTTGCCTGTATACCTTTTGATTTTCCTTCTGTAGCCATAACGTTTGGTATCTGAACGTTATTGTGTTGTTAACTTTAAGTATTCCTTTATAACTCTGTACTCGGAGATTATCCTGCATCGTTAGTTTAAAATTTCCCTTGCCCACAGGCATTTTAAAAACTATTCATGAAGTTCCAATGCCCTTGCATTTTCTAGCCTGAATAGAACTGAATAGAAACTGTTCTTAAAGACCTTTAATTCCCAATGAAATCTGATTGCCAGATATCACTAGCTTATAGCTCATACTTGCTTCTGCACTGTTCTTAAGTTTACAGTAAAAAGGGGTGAGTTTACAGGAGATGTGAGACAAGTTTTCTTTTCAGAGTATAGGTGCCTGGAATGTGCTGCCAGAGGAAGTGGTGAAGACAGATACAATAACAATATTTAAGAGGCATCTTGTCGGAAATATGAACAGCCAGGGAATAGAGAGATATGGACAGTGGGTTTTTAGTTTAGACAGGCATCATGTGTCAGTGCAGTCTTGATAGGCCAAAAGGCACATTCCTGTGCTGTACTGTCCAGGCCTCCTGGACAAGGAGTCAGATGCAATCACTGTAACGCTACTCCCTTTTGTCTCTTCCATATATGAAGAAAACCAACCTGTTCAAACATGTCATGGCATACCTCTGGGGCAAGTGAATCTCAAACACAGACCTTCTAGACGAGAGAGATATTAACATCCTACTACTGTGTATGTAGTTGGGGTGCATGCTGCCTATTTTAAAGAGCACCTCAGGCAACATGGGGAAGGACCTTTAGGTCAGTCTAGATTCGACAGTGAGGCTGTAAAGACATGTAATAAACTATAGAGTCATAGAAACATAGAGCATGGAAACAGATCCTTCAGCCCAACTTGTCCATGCCTACCAGGTTTCCTAAACTGAACTAGTCCTATTTGCCTTTCAAACTTTCTTATCCACATACATGTCCAAAGTCTGTAAATGTTGTAATTGTACCCATCTTTACCACCTTCTCTGGCAACTCATTCCATACATGCAGCCCCTCCATGTGGAAAAGTTGCCCCTCAGTTCCCTTTTAAATCTTTCCCCCTCACCTTAAGCCAATGCCCCTATCCTGAGGAAAAGGTCCTATTCACCTTATCCATGCCCTTCTTGAATTTACGAACCTCTATAAGATCACTTCTCAGCCTCCTATGCTCCAGGGAAATATGTCCCAGTCTATCTAGCCTCTTATAACTCAAACATTCCAATCTCAGTAACATCTTTGTAAATCTACTCTGCACTCTTTCCAGTTTAATAACATCCTTCCTATTGTACGGCAACCTGAATTGTATGCAGTCTCCAAATGTAGCCTAACCAATGTCTGGTACAGCCATAACATGATGCCCTAACTCCTGTACTCAATGCTCTGACCAATGAAGCCAAGGATGCCAAACGCCTTCTTTACCATTCTGCCTACCCATGATGTGACTTTCAAGGAACTATGAGCTACACCCCTAGGCTCTCTGTGCAACAACACTCTCCAGCACCCTACCATTAACTGTGCCAATCCTACCCTGGCGTTTACCTTATCAAAATGCAACACCTCGTATTTATCTGAATTAAACTCCGTCTGCTGTCCCTCACCCCCATGGCCCAGTTGATCAAGATTCTGTTGTACTCTTAGACAACCTTCTTCACTGTCCACTGTTGGTGTCAACTATAAACTTAAAAACCATGACTCTTATATTTTCATTTAAATTGTTTATATAAATGACAAACAACAGTGGACCCAACACTGATCCCTGTGGCATACCGCTGGTCACAAGTCTCTAGGCTGAACAACAATCCTCCACCACCACTGTCTGTCTCCTACAGTCAAGCTAATTTTTGTATCCAGCTGGCTAGCTCTTCTTGGATCCCCTATAATCCAACTTACTAACCATGGACAATCTTGTTGAAGGTCTTGCAAAAGTCCATGTAGATAATGTGTACCACCCTGCCTTCATCTACCTTCTGGGTAATCGCTTCAAAATACTCATCTACCTTCTGGATAATTGCTTCAAAATACTCAGTCAAGTTTGTGAAACACAAAGCCATGTTGGCTATCTGTAATCAGTCCTTGTCTTTCCAAATGCATGTAGATCCTATCTCTCAGAATCTGCTTGAACGACTTACCCCACCACTGATATGAGACTCACCGGTCTGTAGTTCCCTGGCTTTTCCCTGAAGCCTTTCTTAGATAATGGCACAACATTAGTCACCCTTCAGACTTTCAGCACCTTACCTGTGGCTGTTGATGACACAAATATCTCTGCTAGGTGCCCCATAATTATTCCCTATCTTCCCACAAGGTCCTGGGAACAAATTGTTACCAGGTCAAGTTCTACAGGCCTGCCTCCTGGTCTTTTCATAATTTATGAATTGACATAAACTTAATGGCAATGATGCTAAAACATGGCCCACTGTTGTCAATGTAGTCTACGGTAGCAACATGGTGCAGTGGAAATGATTACCTGCACATGTTTACGTTTTTGCAAAATCCCTGATAATGTAGATGTGTTGGCTATGATGCTTGTATAATATTTACAATCGTATGTGTATTCATTAATGGGAGTTTTTGAAATAAAGGGGTAGGGGTGTTATGTGTGTAGTTGAGGTACCTGCTGCCCTTTCAAGAGAGTGAGTCAGTAGACCTGGAGCAGGAGCTTCAGTCTAATAGAGCTCTAAAGACGTGGAATAAATTGTTCCTGATTCAAGTTCCACAGGCCTAACTCATGGTCTTTTTACAATTTATACATTGACTTAAACATAATATCTACCTCTAAATTACTTTTAATCAGTCTGTTTAGACATGGATGAAAAGAGCTAGAAATTAAGATGTCGAAAAAAATTGTGCTTATGAGATGCAATACAGAAAATACAACTGAACACCAAGCTTTAGTACAAAATGTTCAGAAGGGAGGCAAGAAAGCAAATAAGAGAAGCAGAGAGGGATTATCAAAGAAAATCTGGCATGGAGAATCTCAAAATTTTTCAGAGCCCCAAAATAATTAAGTGATTTTAAAACGAAGAGCAGGGCTAAACAGGGGCCAAAAATGGAGTTATTGATGGAGGTAAAGCTAATTTTTGAAATTGATTCTTTGCATCTGTTTTTACCAAGGGAGCAGATGACAGGAGGAAATGCAGTCACTAGAACAGTTCAATATGACAAGGAGGTGGCATTGGATCAGCTGTTGGTATTTATTATTGGGTACCCAGGGGAGGAGGAGCGTACTCATTGATAAATATTCTGGTTGATCAAGAGGTTCACCCAAACAAAGTAAAATCACACTAAGTAATAAAAGCGTAATGCTGGGGATATACACATCACTGTTATACTCTATTTAAAGCACAAATCACTCCAAAAATGATGCAATTTTGCCATAAATAAAAGAGCCTTCTCAGTCGCACCCTGAAATGACTATTCGGACATCGCAGAGGCCTTGATAATGCTGTAAATTTCAGGGATTTCAGGTGTATACTTTTTGCCGATTTATTGAGTGCCGGTTCATAACGCGCCTGTTGAAACCAAGTTTGCAGTAGTTAGGGTTGATAAGAAAACGGGATCAGATTTGAGGCATCCAAATCTGCGAGAAAAATTACAAATCACAGAATAGAAAGGGTAGTAGCAAATTGGATATTAAAATGGCTGAGTAGTAGGAAACAAAGTTTTTTTTCCCACACCAGAAGAAGGAACTGGAGTTCACTAGTTTGATCAGGACATGTGGTGATGTGGTGAAGATAGGTTGAACTGAGACATTTAAAAAGGCATTAGATGATTATTTAAATAGAAGTAATGTGCTCGGTTATGGGGAGTGGCTGAGAAAATGGCACAAAGTCAATGATAATTGTTTGAAGAACTAATGTAAACGCAATGAACCAAATGGCCTTCTTCTGAACTTAAACAATTTTGCCATGTTATGACAACCTCCCAAGATTGCTGGGTGGTCGAACCCAAGATAACAAGGTGTAGAGCTGGATGAACACGGCAGGCCAAGTAGCATCAGAGGAGCAGGAGAGCTGATATTTCGGGTCTAGACCCTTCTTCAGAAATGGGGGAGGGGAAGGGGATACTGAAATAAATAGGGAGAGAGGGGAAAGCGGATAGAAGATGGATAAAGGACAAGATAGGTGGAGAGGAGACAGACAGGTCAAAGATGCGGAGGTGGAGTCAGTAAAGGTGAGTGTAGGTGGGGAGTTGGAGGAGATAGATCAGTCCAGGTAGGACAGACAGGTCAAGGGGCAAGATGAGGCTGGTAGGTAGGAGATGGGGGTGGGGCTTGAGGTGGGAGGAGGGGATAGTTGGTAGGAAGAACAGTTTAGGGAAGCGGGGACAAGTTGGGCTGGCTTTGGGATGTGATCGGGGGTGGGGAGATTTTGAAGCTTGTGAAGTCACATTGATGCCATTGGGCTGCAGTGTTCCCAAGCGAAATATGAGGTGCTTTTCCTGCAACCTTCAGGTGGCATCATTGTGGGACTGCAGGATGCACAGGATGGACATGTCGTCTAAGGAGTGGGAGGGGGAATTGAAATGGTTCATGACTGGGAGTTCAGTTGTTTGTTGTGAACTGAGAGTATGTGTTCCGCAAAGTGGTCCCCAAGCCTCCGCTTGGTTTCCCCATTGTAGGGAAGGCCAAATCGGGAACAGCAGATACAGTATATCACATTAACAGATGTGCAGGTGAACATCTGCTTGATGTGGAAAGTCTTCTTGGAGCCTGGGACGGTGGTGAGTGGGGAGGTATAGGAGCAGGTGTAGCACTTCCTGCAGTTTCAGGGAAAAGTACTGCGTGTGGTGGGACTGGTGGGGAGTGTGGAGCGGACAAGGGAGTTGTGGAGAGAGTGGTCCCTCCGGAAAGCAGGTAAGGGTGGGGAGGGAAAAATGTCTTTGGTTGTGGGGTCAGATTGCAGATGGCAAAAGTGCCGGAGGATGATGTGTTGGATCCGGAGGTTGGTGGGTTGGTATGTGAGGATGAGGGGGATCATGTTTTGCTTGTTATTGCAGGGAGTGGGTGTGAGGGATGATTTGCGGGAATTGCGGGAGACACGGTCAAGGGAGTTTTCGACCACTGTTGGGGGGATGTTGCAGTCCTTGAAAAACAAGGACATCTGGGATATCCAGGAGTGGAATGCCTCATCCTGGGAGCAGATGTTGCAGAGGCGAAGGAATTGGGAATAAGGGATGGCATTTTTGCAGGAAGGTGGGTGGAAGGAGGTATACTCTAGGTAGCTGTGGGAGCCAGTAGGCTTGAAATGGATTTCAGTTTCCGGGTGGTGGTCAGAGATGGAAACAGAGAGGCCCAGGAAGGAGAGAGAGGTGTCAGAGATGGTCCAGGTGAACTTAAGGTTGGGGTGGAAGGTGTGAGTGAAGTGGATGAACTGTTCGAGCTCCTTGCCGGAACATGAGGCGGCGCTGAAACAGTCATCAATGTAATGGAGGAAGAGATGGGGGATAGGGCCAGTGTAGCTACGGAAAAGGGATTGTTCCATGTATCCTACAAAGAGGCATGCATAGCTTGGGCCCATGCGTATACCCATGGCCACCCCTTTTGTCTGTGTGAAGTGTGAGGAATTGAAGAAGAAGTTGTTAGGGGTGAGGACAAGGTCAGCTAAGCGGATGAGGGTGTCAGTGGAGGGGGACTGGTCGGGTCTGTGGGACAGGAAGAAGCGGAGCACAGTAGATACTGAGGCGAAATATTCATTTGGTATCTCACCCATCTCCTGTGGTTCAACAAATCGATGGCTTTGTTGAATTTTGAGGAGCCCTATTGTCTCCCAAGTTACTCTTTTGCCCTTAATGTATTTGTAGAATCTCTTTGGATTCCCCTTAACTTTACTCAGAGAGTGGTGGGCCATGGGTGCATTGCCGGTGTGGGTAGTGGAGTCTGCCTCATTGGGGCTTTCAAGCAGCAGTTAGATAGGCATATGGATGATGGGGTGGAGGTTAGAAAGACCTTATGTTTAGGGTAAAAGTTCGGCACAACATTGTGGGCCGAAAGTCCTGTACTGTGCTGTACTGTTCTATGTTCTACGTTAACCCTATTTGCCAAAGCTGTCTCATGTCCACTTTTTGCCCTCCTGATTTCCCTCGTGAGTATACTCCTACTGCCCTTATACAGTCAGTTCTGCTATAACACGTGTTCTGTCAATGCAAATTGGCTACAATGCAATTGGTGAATGGGGAAAACTATTTCTAAAATGCAAACTTGTGTCAACTTTACCGCAATTTCAGTCGGTAAATGGAGGAATAAGCATCGACATCACGTGATTGTTTTACGGATTTCGTCATGAATACATACAATGTTAGCACCAAAAGTCTCTCTGTGCCAGCGTCACATGATCATTTCATGGGCTTTGTCATAAAGTATTTTCTGTGAGAGGTACAGTACAACTTCCTCTCCCATCAAGTCAACTTGATGTTATTTTAAGGTAAAATGTTAAATTTACTTTTATTTCATGATTAGATATGAATTAAAAACATTGATTCAAATTGTGCTATCCTTTGTGTTAGGCTTTTAAGTGATTTTCGAGTGATTTTTTTTCGGTGGCCTGCCCCCCAACCTCACTTTTCCCATAGGCCCCGTTACTTCTGTAAGCGCAATGTTGCACAGGAACACAACTGTCGCATTATAGCAGAACCGACTGTACTCCTCTCGGGATTCACTCAATCCTAGCAGTCTATACCTGACATATGCCTTCTTTTTCTTGACTGACATCTGCGTTGCCCTTCACACTAACAGGAACATACTGTCTCTGGACACATTATCTCATTTTAAAAGTTCTCCTATTTTCCAGCCACACCTTTTCCTGCAAAATATTTAATGTCCATCCCTTGTTTACCTTTTAACCTTTTTATTAAAAGGCCCATCACCAGATCACTTACTCTACAAATTATCCAAATTGTCTTGCCCTTTAACCTGAACTACTTGATGCTAAAACCAATCACCCATTCACTAGGTTTGTTTGACATTAATAATTAGGTAGGTGATTGAGTAGACAAGGAGATAGTGAATGGATAGGTCGGTATGTGGGTAGTCAGGGGTAGATGGATGGTTGGGATGCTGTCATATTTCAGGGTAATCAAGTGTTAGTTGGGTTGGGACGGTGAGTTAATCAGGTCTGTCTGGCGGGTGGGAGAATGGGGGATTGGGTGGTCGGGTATAATGTGGGGTTAGTCAAGTGATCTGTGGGGGATGATTGGGTGTGGAGTCACCTGGTTGGGAGAGCAAACATCACTTTCTGGCAAGTATCAGGACAAATTGTATGTATCCAGCCGAAGTGTTCGTTCTAATTCTAGGCTTAGAAACAAAGATATTTGTGGAGCGTCACACTACAGGGAATCAGCCCATTAGAAGTTTAAACTTTCTGGTCAACCCCACATATGTCTGTGCATCAGGTCTTCCACAGGGTCTTAATATGCATCGTCTATTAAAGGTCCAATCTATGATGATCTGGATTAAGAAAGATTTGGGCCATTAAAGCAGTAATTTAAACTTGCATAATAAGGAAAATCTGCCTATTTAAGAGAGAAGTGAATCTAGTTAAATCATTTCAAATATTTGGAAAACCCTTTCTAGCATCACCTTTCTTTCTATGTGAATCTGTAGACTTACTGCTTGATATAACTTTTGTAGCATATAACTACACAACTCAAAGAATGCAAGAATCATGATTATTTGAAATAACAATATTTTGCATACTGAAATTAGCCACAACATTGTACATTTACTTCGTTGCTTTGGAGCTCTAGATTTATTGAATTTAAACTCCAGCTGCCAAGGCAGGGTTTGAACTCTCAATTCCAGATCTTAATCTAGGCCCCATCTTCCAAGCCTCTTACCTCTCCACTTTGACGTTGCATTTTTTTTTGATAGGTATTATTAGAATAAAGTTATTGTAATTTTTTGACAATGGGGAAGAAATGAGAAAGATTTCTGATGACACAGTACATTGAGTGGCGCAATAATGGTTATGCAACAAGTCTCCTATCCCATTATTCATAACAAATCAGTGATAATTGTTCCTACAAGATGTGATCCTGGCACAGGTAACTGGAGAAGCAGTGATGTAACACCCATATTGAGGCATATTTGGAGCACCCTGTGTAAAATGGGTAAATTTTAAAGGCTAATAAAATGTGAGGCTGGATGAACACAGCAGGCCAAGCAGCATCTCAGGAGCACAAAAGCTGACGTTTCGGGCCTAGACCCTTCATCAGAGAGGGGGATGGGGGGAGGGAACTGGAATAAATAGGGAGAGAGGGGGAGGCGGACCGAAGATGGAGAGTAAAGAAGATAGGTGGAGAGGGTGTAGGTGGGGAGGTAGGGAGGGGATAGGTCAGTCCAGGGAAGACGGACAGGTCAAGGAGGTGGGATGAGGTTAGTAGGTAGCTGGGGGTGCGGCTTGGGGTGGGAGGAAGGGATGGGTGAGAGGAAGAACCGGTTAGGGAGGCAGAGACAGGTTGGACTGGTTTTGGGATGCAGTGGGTGGGGGGGAAGAGCTGGGCTGGTTGTGTGGTGCAGTGGGGGGAGGGGATGAACTGGGCTGGTTTAGGGATGCAGTGGGGGAAGGGGAGATTTTGAAACTGGTGAAGTCCACATTGATACCATATGGCTGCAGGGTTCCCAGGCGGAATATGAGTTGCTGTTCCTGCAACCTTCGGGTGGCATCATTGTGGCAGTGCAGGAGGCCCATGATGGACATGTCATCAAGAGAATGGGAGGGGGAGTGGAAATGGTTTGCGACTGGGAGGTGCAGTTGTTTGTTACGAACTGAGCGGAGGTGTTCTGCAAAGCGGTCCCCAAGCCTCCGCTTGGTTTCCCCAATGTAGAGGAAGCCGCACCGGGTACAGTGGATGCAGTATACCACATTGGCAGATGTGCAGGTGAACCTCTGCTTAATGTGGAATGTCATCTTGGGGCCTGGGATGGGGGTGAGGGAGGAGGTGTAGGGACAAGTGTAGCATTTCCTGCGGTTGCAGGGGAAGGTGCCGGGTATGGTGGGGTTGGAGGGCAGTGTGGAGCGAACAAGGGAGTCACGGAGAGAGTGGTCTTATTTTAAAATTTTAAAGGCTCTTGGCCAGATTTTAAAGTTTAAAACAGTTAAGCTGTCCATACTCAAAGATATGGATCTGTACTTATTTAGCAAAGCTGGCATTTGTGGTTGATTTGATTGTGATTTTATGTACAATAACAAATAATATTTAATTTTATGTTGGGGAGGTTCCCCAGTAATGAAGGTAAACCGGAGACTTGAAGAAAAATATTAGATGCTTGACATTTTGTTCTACATTTTCAAGAAACGGCACATCTATGTGTCACATACATTAAATGATGATTCTCTGCATAATATCAAGAGATGGCTGAACTGATCTCTGGATGAATGGAGATCAGATCTCTGAAGAGGTAAATACTAATTAATGTTAACCATGGTGAATACCCAGAAGTAGTTTTGAGTGCTTAGAAGAATTGTAGAAGAAATTTCCTAATTTTTTTTCCCCTAATTGCCCTTGTGTTATGATCCGGCTCTTTTTCATTGACCAGGTGACACTTTGTGCATAAGGAGTATTTTACCATAAAAATAAGACATTACAAATGTATAGGGCAAGCCGGATGGCCAATCTCCTCTTGTCCTATGTAATGGTTGCAAATACTTGAATATAAAACATGTAAGTCATGTCTGACCAATTTGGTTAAATTGTTGGAGGTCACTGGCATTGTGGATATTAATATCTCCCTGTACAGACCTGCAGAAATATTCATGTAAGCACCAGTGATTTTGAGCTGAAATGGCAGCCTGCAGAACTGCAGATGACCTTGAAGCATTGGTTTTGGAGGTGGGGGCACATGAGTTATGGTATGAGGCAGATCTTTCTGTTTCTTGGGGTCTGATGTATTGGGGCACGTGCTTTCCCAATAAATAACTAATTACTTGGAGAGATTAAATAGAGAACTATATGCCAAAAATTACAGATTGCAAGCTTGAAGTTGTGTAAATGGGAGCAGTAAGTTACAAATCAATATGGCAGACATCACGAGTAGAAAAATAAAAGTACTGCAGAAACCAGTAAGTACTTACTCTGGAACTGAAAAAAAGCACATTAGAATATATTCTTAAAGGTTATAGAATGTGAACTCTGACAGAGAAATTACATTTCGGTATTATTCAATACTGGACAGCTTCTAAACTGCAAACATATATTGAAAACACTAAGGCATAGTGATTGTAACTCAGCAGCAAGGCTTTATTCTGTAGTTATGCACTTGGTAAAACCCAGAAGAAGACTGAACAAGCCCAAGGTGACTCACCAGCGTCATATGACTCACCTCTTAAACGGATACTGTCCCAACATAACACCCAACTATAAAAGATAACAGGTATCCATGTGTATGAGACATATCAGTGCATACTCAGGAATTAATTCTGCCTTTAATTACTCATAGGGCAGCGAGAGCAAGCTGGTGAGGCAGCCAAGAGCAGGATACTGCCAACAGAATGGTGAGGGCTGGAAAGCCCGGACTGGGACTGCAGCAGTGAAAGGAAAATTGGAGTCTCTTCAGTTATCTCTTTTGTTTCTTATCTTATTCTAAATTAATGTGAATGGCACCAAATATGTAGATTAGATTAGATTACTTACAGTGTGGAAACAGGCCCTTTGGCCCAACAAGTCCACACAGCCCCTTGAAGCATCCCACCCAGACCCATCCCCCTATAATCCACACATCCCTGAACACTATGGGCAATTTAGCATGGCCAATCTACCTAGCCTGCATGTCTTTGGACTGAGGGAGGAAATCGGAGCACCCAGAGGAAATCCATGCACATACGGGGAGAAAGTGCAAACTCCACACAGACAATCGCCCGAGGCTGGAATTGAACCTGGGTCCCTGGTGCTGTGAGGCTGCAGTGCGAACCACTGAGCCACCGTGCCACCCCGAAGGTGATGGTGAGCTACCTTCTTGAATGACAGTTCTTGGGATATAGGGACTTACACAATGCTTTTGGAGAGAGAATTCCAGGAGGTTGACCTAACAACAGTGAAGGGACAATAATATAGTTCCAAGCAACTATGGTGTGAGGCTTGGAGGGGAACATGCATATGTATCTGCTGCCTTTGTCCTTTGAGGTGGTAGAGGTTTTTGGTGAGTCATTGGAATGTACAATTTAAACTGTTAAACCTTTGCTCCATTCCCCTTAATATCTTAGAACGACAGACTTTTACTCACCAATATTGTTAAATTAATCAATCGAGCATCAATCATGGATGAGAATTTCAAACTTCATCACCCTCTGTGTTAAAAATTGTTTCCTAATTTCACTTCTGAATTCTTTGGCTCCAATTTTTGGCTACACCCCCTGGACTTTTCTTGAGAGTAGCACTGTGGCAATGCGGTTAGCACTGCTGCCCCATAGGACCAGGCACCCAGGTTCATTCATTGACTAGGATAACTGTGTGGAATTTGTCCATTCTCCCTGTGTAAACTTGAGATTTTCTTAAGTGCTTTTGTTTCCTTCCACAATCTAAATCCCAAATCCAAAGATGCTCAGGTTAGCATGGATTGGCTGTGCTAAATTGTCCCATAGTGTCCAGGGATGTGTAGACTAAGTGGATCAGCCACGATAAATGCAAGGATCCTGGGGTGGGGGTGGGGGTCTGGGTTGGATCCTGTTTGGAGGGTTGGTTTGCACTTTGCCCTTTTCTAAAATATATCACCTCACATTTATGTTTTTTAAACTTAATTTGTCAATTATTTGCCCATCTGCAGATTTATTAATGTTGTCTTGAAACTTGTTGCAGGCTACCTCAGTATTGATTATCTCCCATAACATAGCATCATCCATGAAGATCAGAAATTATACTTGATCCTAAAGTCAAAATTATTAATGTATAATGTGAATAGCAATGGCCTTGTTACTGATCTTTGTGAAACATATCTCTTAGAAACGGAAATAAGTACCTTTTTCTCTCATTGTTAATTCTGTTGCTGATGCCGGCTAGCAATCCAATCTTCCACTAGTCCATGACTCAACATTCAATAATGTTATGGATCAGTCTAATATGGGGCACCTTATTGTAAGGCATTTGACAACCAGAAAAATTACATTTACTACATCATCATTGTCTACTTTGTTACATCCTCAGAAAATTCAACATATTTTGTCAAACAAGATTTTCCTTTTCAAAATCCATGAGGGCCATTCATTTATATCTCTCCATTCTAAAACTACTTCTATTCTTGACTTATTATTTTTTCCCTGTCATTGACATTGAACTGGCTGTTTGTTCTGGGGTAGCGTTTTCTGCTGTGTGACTCCTTTGAGATTGTTGGATACTGCATGTGTAATGTAGATGGCCTTCAAAATATGCTGAACCAGACATTAGTACTTGCCTCCAGTTGAGCTGAATGGCTGCTGCATTTTTCCCAAGAATGCTAACATACAATCCAAAAGATTTTAAGGTTATCTTTTAAAGTGTTCTTATATTGTTTGTACTGGCTACTTTGATGTTGTTTGCCTGAGGAAAGTTTCCCATAGAAGATATGCTTGTGAATTCTGTAGTCACCATATTGAAGTCATGGTTTGCCATCCAATAGAATTTACTGTATGGTGGTCTCTATGCTGTTGGGCCCAGCAGGAAGTAAATAATGCCATTTGTGATTTTGTCTTGCCACTGAATTATCCTGATGGATATAAGGTGTCTTTAGGGCTTGCATTCCAAAAATCTGTTGTAGCAACAAAAGCAGACCCAGAAGTCTTTGCCAAACAGCAATGGTAATGACAATTTTCTGGAGGAATATGAGTTTAATCCCCTAATCTCCCAACTGCTTCCAGTAATGAACCTAGAGTTGGGCAGAATATTATGAAATTTTCACAGACTACTTAAACTTAAGGAGAGGTCTGAACATCCAGCATTTAATGAACAGAACTACACCACAATAATTCATATTTTGAACAATAACACCCTTAATCATATGTCAAAAATAACTAAACAATGCAAAGACTATAAATTTAACACCTTAGCTAATAACATATGCTTTGAACTCAGTTTTACTTTTTAACTAACTGACCCAATAATTCTTTTATACATTGCAACAATCTTGAGGATACATTCATTTCTCCAGGGATCATTCTAAAGTATTGTGACAGCCTTCTAGAATTCACTTTAATTCTCCTCACTGTTCCAACTATCCTTTATGGTAAGATTCTATGGGAAATATTTCGATTAGCTTTTTTGGCTAAGTGACCCCCACCCCCTGAGTCTAATCCATACAGACTGTAGAAGTATCTACTCCTTTTTCTGGCTGTCTAAGATACCCAGTTGCCTCCTCACAGCTTTCCAAATGAACTCTGTTGATTACTTTCTGTCACATGGCTCTCTGAAGATCAATACAGTTTACTCCTTCAAACTGCAGCAATCCTCCAGCTGTGGTAAATGCGTGTTTGTATTTTCTCTGCTATACTGACTATCATCTCTGTGAAATTTCTCAATTCAAGGGCTCAACCTTGCTTCAATGAAGAGTGCAGGTGTGCATGCCAGGAGCAGCACCAGGTAGAGCTAAAAATAAAATCTTAACCAAACCTACCAAACATGATATTTGCACGATAAACAGCATAAGCAGCAAATGATGGACAGAATTAAACAATGCCACAGCCAACTGATCAAATCTAAACTCTGCAGTCTTGACACATCTGGTTGTTAATGATGGTTGACAATTAAATGACCCATTGGAAGTGGAGACTCCACAAGTATCTCCTTTCTCAATAACGGGGAGTCCAGAACACCAGTGCAAAAGGTTAGACTGAAGCATTCACAAAAATTTTCAGCTTTATATGCCAAGTAGATGATCCATCTCAGCCTCTTCCAAAGATCACCAGCATCACAGATGATAATCTTCAGCCAATTTAATTCATGACAGGGGATATCAAAAAAAAATTGAATATGGAAAAGGCTCGGGGCCCTGACAATATTAAAGTTATAGTGCTAAAGACTTGGGTTCCAGAACTTGCCCCACCCTTGGATAGGCTGTTCTAGTCCAGCTACAACACTTGAATCTACTTGACAATATGGAAAATTGCCCTGTACAGAAAAAGCTGGACAAATCCAACTTGGCCAACTACCACCCTATAAGTCTACTCTTGATCACCAAAATGGAAGATGTCCTCAACAATGCTATTAAGCTGCATCTGCTCAGCAATAACCTGCCCTCTGATGCCCAGATTGGGTTCCACCAGGGTGCCTCAGCTCTTGACCTCATTACAAGTGTAGAATAAACAGCTGAGTTGCAGTGACTGCCCCTGACATCAAAGCCACGCTTGATTAAGTTTGAATCAAAGATCCCTAGAAAGATTGAAATCAATGGGAATTGGTCAAGAGAGGTGATGGCCTAGCGGTATTGTTGCTAGATTATTAATCCAGTGACCCAGGTAATGTTCTGATGACCTGTATTTGAATCCCACCGTGGCAGAAGATGGAATTTGACTTGAGTAAAAGTCTGAATTAAGGGTCTAACGATAATTATGAAACTGATTATCTGAAAAACATTAATTCATTAGTGTCCTTTAGGGAAGGAAACTGCTGCCCCAGCCTGGTCTGGTCCAGACCCACACCAATGAAGTTGATTCTTACCTGCCCTCTAGGCAATTAGGCATGGGCAATAAATGTAGCCAGTGATATCAAAATTCCATAAATAAGAACTTAAAAAAGGAAAATCTCTTTGCTGTTTGGTGTTATACCCGGCACACAGGAAGATGACTAGAAGTCAATCACCTCAGCACCATGACATCTCTGCATGAGTTCTTAAGATAGTGTCCTATGCCCAATTCTCTTCACCTGTTTTATCAATGACCTTCACTCCATTGTAAGGCCAGAAGTGGAGATGCACAATGTTCATCACCATTTGCAGTTCCTCAGATACTGAAGCAATCCATGTCCAAACGCAATAAGATCTGAACAATATCCAGGCTTGGGCTGAGAAGTGGCAGGTAACATCACACCACACAAATGTCATTTAATGACTATCTCCTTTGAGAGACAATCAGTTAACCCTTGATAAAAAACACAAAGTGCTGGAGTAACTCACAGGCCTGGCAGCTTCTGCGGAGATAAAGCAGAGATAACATTCCAAGTCCAGTGACCATTTGCCAGAACTGAAAGCAGCTGAAAGTGGCGGTATTTATGCTGATGATGAAGGGGTAAGGCTGGGGGCAGAGCAGATAATAAGCAGTGAGTCGAATAGATGAAGATTGTGCTGAGACAAAACAGAAATGCAGACAAAGATTGCTGATGATAACTCCCTTCGCATTCAATGGCTTTACCATCACTGAATCCACACTATATGTAGAGTTACTATTGACCAGAAACTGAACTGGACTAATCACAGAAATACTGTGGCTACAAAGGCAGATCAGAGGCTGGGAATACTGCAATGAATAACTCACCTCTTGACTTCCCAAAGCCTGCCCATCATCTACAAAGGCACAAGTGACAAGTGTGGTGTAACAGTCTGCACTTGCCTGAATGAATGCAGCTCCAACAATCCTCAAGAAGCTTGACATCAACAATGACAAAGCCACCTGCTATATTGGTACAATATACACACACATCCACTCTCTTCATGACCGACACTCGGTAGTAGCAATGTGTAACATCAAGAAGATGTGCTGCAGAAATTCACCAAAGATCCTTAGACAGCACCTTCCAAACTCATAACCATCACCATGTGGAAGGACAAGGACAGCAGATACAGGGGAACACCACTACCTGTAAGTGCCCCTCCAAGCCCTCATCATGCTGACTTGGAAATATATCATTTTTCCTTCAGTGTCGCTGCATCAAAATCCTGAAACTCATTCCACAAGCATATTGAGTGTCTACCTACAGCACATGGACTGCGGTGGTTTAAAAATATGCTCACCACCACCTTCTCAAGAGCAACTAGAGACAAGCAATAAATGCTGGGTAAGCCGATGATGCCGTATTCCACAAGTGAGCTGCTTTCTTTTGTCAGCAACACACATAGACAAATTTTAAAAGGAATCTTACACTCCTATCGACCATGCCTATGACAAAGTGGCTTGCGTTGGGATGGTCTCAAGCAGAATGTAAACTTTTTTTTGTCTTCCACACCACTCTTTGATTTTATAACAGGTGTGAATAATTTATAATGCCAATGAAGTTGTACAACGCTTTACCCAGGGGCAGCAGATTCACCCTCTGTCTTCAGTGCATGCCAAAGGAAGCCACAATCTCAGCAGAGAAATTTACTGGATGATTTCTTCCAATGGTCAATGCTCTGAGGTTCTTTTAAGATTATTTCTGGCTTTCTGTTACAATACACAAATTTACTGAAAATTCCCTGGCTAACTCCCACTTACTGATGGGAATTTTACTATGACACACTCATGAATACACAATGACCTGCAAATCAGAAAGCTGAACTGGGTTATTGCCGGGTGGGGGAGACACAGTGGTATTTTGTACTGGCCCAGTTGAGACTGTAAAGTCAAAATTCATCCCTGTGGTTCTTATGTTAACATGAACAGCTACAAAATTTCTAAATTACCTTCTGTCTACGATCACCTGCATACCAAGCTCTACTTAAATACATGCAATAATTTAATCATGGAATAATAAAATAAGCTATTACGCAAGAACACAAAATAACTGATAAATGTTGAGTAGTTATTCTGGCAGATAATGATGTAAATCAGTATGACATAAATATTTGATAAATGCATTGACACTTTACTAGGGAGAGAAAATACTTTTGTGCATAAGTGTATATTGGTTGTAAAATCCAACTATTTATTGTACTATGCTGAAAGAAAGCTGCAGATTTTTAAAGTGCAATTTCATGACTCAAGTCTAAAAGGTCAGGCTCCATGTTTGAGGCTTCACACATCAGAGCATTTTTCCTTAATTAAAAGGCTGTTATCTTACATGATGTCCTCCTTTAGTGGATGATACATATAGAAATAAATTAACTGCACGACAGTCTTATTCAATACTGATTTATGGTAAGAATTTTTTCATATAATCACAAACAATGATAATTATCTATCAACATTTCTGATATTACGTTATACTCAAGTAACCCAGGTGGTAAAGCCAGAAGAACACAAAGGCTCATTTCCATTGTTTAACCGCCAGATTCTGTTTGCTGGGGCTTTGAAAGCAGAGTTCCTTCAATGTTCATGAGCAGTATTATGCAAGGTTACTGAGATTATGGCATGTCAAATGATAATATTTCTTTGTATATTGCACACAGAAAGAGGGGGACTCTACTTTCCTTGGCAGTTCAGTGGCAGAATGCCTCTTCCATCTGCTCATGTGATACCACAACAGAAATGTTCCTCCTAGAGTCCTCGTTATTCATGGAGGCCAGGTAAGGATAATAACGATGTGTCACATTTTTAAAAGCTGAAGCTGCTGTAAAGGGCCTACCATTTTTTCATGAGCAGGAAGCACCACAGAAAGAATTACCAGATTCTCCTTTAGAGCAAATTATTAACCGAGGGGACTACTTCTTGCCCTTCATGAACTCTCCTGACAATACTCCCCTGGATCAAGGTTCATCCAAATAGAAGGACATTCATTCATGCACTTTAGGCTCTTGGTTATGACATCAGACAGCTAAAATTGAAATGTTGACAAAGTAAGGCAAACATGTAAATTCAGTGTTATAGAATCATCTCATTATAACTTTAGTCTTTGGCACACTATGGTGTTCCTCATACTGTCACTTATCTTGCAGTGCCAACCAGGTTTAGGTTTGAGCTAGGAAAATGGAGCTAACAAGGCCTAAGTAATCCCACCTAAAAAATAGCAGAGTCAGTTTCAGACAGATAGTAATGGGGACTAGCCCTCTGAAGCAAAGATCTGATGGCATGAGTTTGTTGACTTGCTCGGCGAGCTGGCTTGTTTTCATTCAGATGTTTCATCACCAGGCTAGGTAACATCATCAGTGAGGTCTCCGATGAAGTGATGTTATTCTACTCTGCTTGGAAATTATACTGTCTGGTCAGTTATAGTGAGTAGTGTCATTTCCAGTTTTGTTCTGTATGGGGTTGTATATCGGATCCAATTCTGTTTGGTGATTGCATTATGAGCTGAGAGCCATGCCTCTCGGAATTCCCATGCGTGTCTATCTCTGGTATGGGCTACCATAGTTAGGCTGTCCCAGTTAAACTGATGGCCTTTGTTGTCGGAGTTTACTGATATTAAGGAAAGTCTGTCATGCCATTTTGCTACTAGCTGATGTTTGTGTATTCTGATTACTAGTTTCTTTCCTGCCTATCTAATGTAATGTTTGTGGCAGTTGTTGTGTGGTATTTTGTAAACTATGTTGTTTCTGCATGTTGTGGGAATGGGATCTTTAATCCTTGTGAGCTTTTGTCGTAAACTGGCTGTGGACTTGTGTGCTACCATGGTTCCTAGTGGCCTCAGAAATCTTGTTGTCAGTTCTGATACGTTCTTGATGAAGGGCAGTGTGGCCAGTGTGTTGGGGCATATTGTGTCCTCTTCTTGCTGACTACTTAGTAGGCACCTGCAGATGCCTCATCAAAAATGTATTCGCCAGGATTAAATTTGCAAGAGATGAAGAAAACAACAAATAGCTTCTGTTTCTGGATGTCAGAGTTGAACATATGACCAACAGGAAGATCCAAACCTCAGTATACAAGAAAGCAACTCACACTGACCAAATCCTCAACTTCACGCAGCAACCATCCCAACGTCCACAAAGCTGTGTTCGGACACTATTTAAATGGGCCAGGACACACTGAAACTCCTGGACCTATGCAGGAAAGAGGAAGAACACCTATACAAAACCTCATCTATGAACGGATATCCCCACAACTTCATCCACAGATGCCTACTAAATAGACAACAACAGGAGATCACCGTATGCCCCAACACACTAGCCACACTGCTCTGCAGATCAGAACTGTCGAGACTCCTGTGACTTCAAGGAATCATGGTGGCACACAAGCCCAGAGCCACTCTTTGACAAATGCTCACAGGTCTTTCAGTGCAGGTGACAATGTCGGCAAACAGCAACCTTAGTGAGAATGTTATCTGTAAACTCTAAGTAACCCTCTGCAAGACTGCAAATCAGTACTGTCTGCCTGAGACTGCCTCCAGGAAACATTTAGTAAATTAGTTCAATGATGCGCATAGCACTGGATGTTTGCGATCAGCCACTACAAATCCTTTTAATCCAATGTGATGTTATTTTTTTACACTGTCTGCCTGAAACTGTCCCCTGTAAACTCTGAGTAACCTAATTAAAAACTACACATAAAGGAATCCTGTCTGAAGCTCTCCCACAGTTGGATTTTGATTTATAACCTTTTTATTGAGGCACTACATTGATGAGATAATAATGGCTGCCAATAAACTCTATTGGTAACAATACTATCAGAAGGTTTTAACAAAGATCTGTAGCTCAGGTTGTGGATGAGGTTGTTGACTTCATCGCCAAGCTGGCTTGTTCTCGTTTAGACGTTTCATCACCATGCTAGGTAACATCATCAGTGAGGCCTCCAATGAAGTAATGTTGTTCTACTCTGCTTGGAATTTATACTGTATCATCCATTATGGTGAGTAGTGTCATTTCCAGTTTTGTTCTGTATGGGTTTGTATATGAGGTGCAATTCTATATGCTTGTTGATTGCGTTACGGGTTGAGAACCATGCCTCTAGGAATTCCAGTGTGTGTCTATGTTTGGCTTGGACTACAATGGTTACCTTGTCCCAGTTAAACTTCATTGTCTAAGTGTAAGGATATTAAGGAAAGTTCGTTGTGTCATTTTTGCTACTAGTTGATGTTCATGTATTCTGATGGCTACATTTCTTCCTTTCTGGCCAAGGTATTTTTGTGGCAATCATTGCATGATATTTTGTAAACTACATTGGTTCTGCATGTTGTGGGAATGGGGTCTTTAAACCTTGTGAGCATTTGTCAAAGAGTGGCTCTGGGCTTGTGGGCCACCATAATTCGTTGCGGTCATAGGAGTCTCGACAGTTCTGATCTGTTCTTGATGCAGAACAGTGTGGCTAGTGTGTTGGGGCATACTGTGTTCTCCTGTTGTTGTCTGTTTAGTAGGCATCTGTGGATGAAGTTATGGGGATATCCGTTCATTGTGGAGATTTTGTATAGGTGTTCTTCTTCTTTCCTGCATAGTTCCAGGAGTTTCAGTGTCATTGCCTGAAAAGACTGATCCCCTAGTGTTGTATGACTCCATGTGACTATGATTTCACAATAGTAATTTGTTGAGGAAGCTGTTTGATATGTGTCTTTAAAGCAAGGGACCTGGGCAGCAGTGAAGAGCAGAAGCCGTGACCACTTTTCCCTTGCCTAATGCACTACCCATGAATTCATTTATAAAATTTCCTACAGCTGCATCTGGTCAGAACAGCAAATTCAGGTTTGAACTCGGTTTTTAACTAGATTGGCTCAGCTACTTGTTAGATAAATACATTGAACCATGAGAAAACTACCTTAATGAGCCTTTTACAGAAGGTGGGCAATAGTTATATTATGCTACAGGAGAAGAGCATTCATGGAACAAGATCTCAATCTTAAAAACTGCTATGCTGTCAGATGATTCTAAATGCTACAACTCAATAGAATCAAACACTCATATAAATTTACAGTACAAAATGAGACCACTCAGACCATCGTGTCAACACTTGCCTTAAAAAAATAAACAAGCCTAATCCACTTTCTGCTCTTGGTCTGTAGCTTTGTAGGTTACAGCACTTGAAGTTCACATTCAAGTACTTTTTATAAAGTAAGGAGGGGTTTCTGCTTCTACTGCCTTTTCAGACAGTGAATTCCAGACTCTCAGCACACTGAATGAATCTCAGTTCTCACCTACCAATTACTTTCCATCTATTCTCCATGGTAATTGTTTTCTATGCTAAATGAAATAAATCTTCTATCCAGTTTATGTTTAACCCTAACCCAAGCCACGTAATTTTATGCACCTCTGTCAAATCATCGCTCTGCCTTCCAAAAAACAATCCTAACATTTTCAATTTTTACCTCAGTTAAAACTCCCCAATCCTGGCAACAATTGGATAAATCTTTGTGTCCTGTAGAGCACAATCATAAATTCCCTGTAATCTGGTAACTATACAATAAGCAGTGCTCAAATTGTGGTAAAACTAGTGTTTTCTTATGTTACACAGCATAAACATTCTGATAGTTTATTTCTTAACAAGTAATATTAAATATTCTAAAGGTCTTCTTAACAATATGTACCCATTCTGGTACCTTCACAGTTCTGCAAACTTGTACCCTAGATGAAATGTGTCCTAAGCAGTTAAGAGAAGCAGGGTAGGAATCAATGGAGGTTCTGACCATCAATTTCCAATCCTTTCCAGCTACAGGCACAGTTCCAAGTTTCCTCAGTTCCTCAATATCTAGCCATCTACTGTCTTGCCTTTCTTAGCTTCCCCAAATGGATTGTAACTATTTTTAATAAATTTGTCCGTACATGTTATTACACACCTTTGGAGCAGATGGAACTTGACTCCAGGCTTTCTACCTCAGAGTTAGAGACACTACCGGTACACCAGATAAGACCAAAGAGAAACATATGGATTATATCACATTCCACCAGACTAAATTCTGTTTGTAACTTTAAATACCCACTTAACCAATCCATTCATATGATTTACTTCTCAACATCACCTAAATGGCCAATTTTTGGATCATCTGTAAGCTTCTTCAACATGACACCCGCATTCAAATCTAAACATACACATCCAACAAAGAAGTCTTGTACAGAGCCTTGTGCAACGCCACTAATCACAGCCTTCTTGCCACCAAAATATCTTTCGAGCTTTACTCTTTCTTTCCTATCACTAAGCCAATTTTGAATCCACTCTGTCACATTTCCCTTGGATCACATGGTCTTTCAATTTATTGATTAAAAGAAATGTAAACTTCATCAACTATCATTGTTGCCTCCTCAAAGTATTTTATTAAAGCTCAATATTCACTTTACATATCCACACTGACTATGCTTGTTAATCTCTGCCTTTCTGACGTTTTATATAGTCCACAGAACTTTTTTTCTAGTAATTTGCTCATTAGAGTTTAAGATAACTGCTGGTAATTACCCAATCTGATCTTTTGTGCTTTTTCAAACATCAACTTTAGCTGTTACCTTTGAGTCAGGAGGCCCGTGTTCAAGTCCTGCCTGCTCCAGAGGTGTGTAGTAGCATCTTTGACCAGGTTGATTAGAAAGTATCTAAAACTTTATTGGTCCTCCAATCCTCCTGTGCCACACATATTGCCAGAGTGCAATGGAAATTGATGTCACACCACTGATATTTCCTCCTTTGCATCTTTTTACACTCTGAGATATTGTTTATCTCTGGTGATTTATCCACTTCCAAAGATACTAAAGCAACTAATATCACATTCATCTATCCACATTTCTATGCTCCTCCTTTTTCACTGAAAGATGTGCAACCTTTCCCTTTTTTAGGAAAATAGGTGTAAAGTATTCACTAGGAACCATGTTCACACCTTCTCCCTTTACAAATGTTAACTTTTGGCTCTATCAGATCCCATTATTTCCTTAGTTATTCTCTTCTACTTTATCTCTTGATCAAGTTCTGATGAAAGTTCACAAACCTTTGGGCTGAATTATATTAAGGTGGCTCAGTTCCTGCTCCTAGTGTCAAAAACTGGAAGTGATCCCTCTGGAACCCAGAAAGGTATTACCCCAGTATGACCTTTAAATTGGTGGCCCCCAGGGATGCTGTCCCTATTAAGAAAAGTAGAAACCCCAAGAATTCCCTGCCTGCAACTCAAAGCACCACTACTAGCAATGGCCACTGTTGTTGTTGCACATGTATGGTGAGGGTATATCAATGGATGGGCTGGTCACTGAGAACATTTGGCACTATTCATGATGAGCAGTCCTTAGGAGACCCTCCATGGGCCATGAGTACCTAAAATAATTAGTCCAGCCCTTCTGGAGCATGCTGAGATGATGTTAGGTTTCCTGCCTCCTCATATGGTTGCAGATCCAACAGCTGCTTATAAAATGTCAGTGGTGGCAAGAAGAGACCCTTAATTAGCCACTTAAGTGAAAAAATTGGCTTCCTAGTCAGTAATAGGCAGTGTGAAGACATTGGGCATGCCTGATCCATTCCTGGCTCCTTTGCAATCCCAATAACTGGTTCCCTCTTCACAGATGCTGCTGAGCATTTTAAGTATTCCAATATTTTCCATCCCATCTCACTTTAGGATTTCCAGGTACTAGCTAAAGTTGTTCTTGAGAAATTATACACCCTCAGACTCTTATATTGATTCCACATCTTGTATTTTCCCCAAGTTCCTGCCTTTAACTTTTTTGTCTGTTATCATAGATTGTACAATTGGACAGAATGAACCAGATCCTATCATAGTTGGTGGAATGAGAAGAGCACTGTTAGGACCAAAGGTGCAAGTGTGTCAATTTTGCATGTGCTATGTGCAACTCTACCACGTACTAGAACTGAAAGAAAT
The DNA here is from genome assembly GCF_030684315.1 of Stegostoma tigrinum. Taxonomy (NCBI): domain Eukaryota; kingdom Metazoa; phylum Chordata; class Chondrichthyes; order Orectolobiformes; family Stegostomatidae; genus Stegostoma; species Stegostoma tigrinum. The sequence continues at coordinate 73,186,944 of NC_081358.1, read as the reverse complement.
TCAAGTCCCTCAATGATCAACTGGTGTGCAGTCACAAACAGCAATGTAATGCGTGGTTCTGTGACAGCAATCATGATGCATTTATATTGCGTGTAGTTTGCTGTACAAACAAAGTTTGAGTCACCATCGAAAACCAAAAGATGCATTCTGGGTGACAGAGATATCGCTGATAGCAAAGCTCATGTCAATGCAACGTCGATACAATGTAAACCATACATACTAAACCTCATCTGGGTCACTATGGTTGCTTAGTGAAGGGAATCTGCTGCCACACTTGCATATATCCATCAAGATGGATTTTGATTTCCAAAAATATACTTTAATTTTTCCAAATTTTATAAATAATAATTCAAGTTTGGCATTACATAAAGTGCAACACAGATTGGTTTATTTTAATACTGTATGTGAAATTGTTCATTTTGTTCATTAGTACAGGCCATATTAAAAACGTACATTTACATTTCATGTCAAAAATCACTGAAAGGTACAGCCTGCATTGTTTTTACATAGTTTCCATCTCTTCACTACATAATGTGGAAAAATACCAGGCCTGTCCTGATCACATTAAGGACGACAAATGTTCAGTTAGATGCCAGTTTTGTTCTACTGGAACAACTTGGCTGAAGCACAGCTAGTCTGAAAGCATGAGTCTTCAGTACCACAACAGTCAAATTGACAGTAGCCTTCAGGTAATTGATATGACAAGTTTGCCTGGATGGAGCAATTTAGCTATGAGGATAGGCTAGATCAGCTTGTGTTGTTTTCTTCAGAACAAGGAAGGCTGAGAGAGAACCAAATTGAGATGTATAAAATTATAAGTGGCAAGGACCCTTAGTTGAAGGGTCAATAACAAGGAGGCATAATTTTAAGATTTAAGGCTGGGGGTTTAGATGGGATTTGAGGAAAAGTTTTTTCACCCAAAGGATGGTGAGAATCTGGAATGCAAAATGTTTAAAAAGAACGTGGATGAATAGTTGAAATATTGCAATATTCAAAGGTATGGACCAAGTGCAGGAAAGTGCTTCTAGTGTAGATTTAGTTTTTTTGTTGGTGCAGACTCAATGGGCGTATGGGCACCTCCTCTACTGTATGATTCTGTGCTTGTGTTCATTGAATGTTAGTCATTTCCAGCCCCAAGACTTCACTACAAGAATTGCATGGGGTAGTACAGCCATTTTCACCTGCTTCATCAATAATATCTCACATGGAGATGTTCACTGTTGAGAGAACAATGCCAAATATCATTTGTAACTCCTTAAATACAAAAGCAGTTTATGTCCGCAGATAGCACACCTGGACAACAGCATTCAAGGGATTAATTAGTAAGTAAAATCCATGACACACAAATGCTTGGCAAAGACCATCTCCAAAAAGAAAGAATCTATTATTTCTCTTTGACCTTCAATGGCATTATCTCATTATCACATATTATGAGTCACCATTGACCAGATATTTAACTAGACCTATCAAAATATAATAGCTACAAGACCAGGTTAAAGGTAGTAAATTCAGCTATTTAATTTGTCTGGGTAACTCACCTTAGAATACCCAAAGCCTGCCCACCAACAGTGAGGCACAAGTCAAGAGTCTGATGGGAAACTCTCCCTTTGCCTGGATCAGTACAAGTCCAACATAATGTAAGCTCAGTTCCATGAAGACCATAACAACACACTTGATCAGAACAACATCCACCATCTTAAGCATTCACCCCTGTTACAATTGGTACACAACAAGCAGATATATGTGCAATCTATAAGATGCAATTCATCAAGTTTCCTTCAGCAGCATCTTCCAAACCGATAACTTTACTTTCTAGAAGGACAATAGCAGCAGATGGATGGGAAAGCCACCATCCACAATTTCATCTCCAAACCACAGACTAATTTTAAACTATATTATTGTCCTTCATCATCACCGTGCCAAAAGCCTGGAAATCATTCCCTCTTTGTGAATGTACCCACAACACATAGAACATTGTGATTCTGGAATACAGCTCAATACCAAGTTCTCAAAGGTTATAATGATCAACAATAAATGTTGGCATTGCCAGTAACACAAATATCCCATAAACAAGTTTAAAAATAGAAAATGCATCAAAGCTGCCAACTGGGGAGGGGGGGGGGGCACGGTGTTGGGGGGGCGTGGTAGCGGATGAAGATTACGAATTTACATATTCAAGCTAATAACATCATGAACATTGTTATACAAACACAAGTGAATCTATTATATCTGTTTCTGCTTCCTATTCCTCCTACATGGTGAATTCCTAAGACGTCAACAGAGCCAGGGGTGTCTATTTGTTCTCTTGCATGGTATAAGCATCACAGAAATCCTGTGGGTTTTGGGCACAAAGTATTATCCCCACCACCCCAAGCAAAGACTACATTAACTATACTTGGACAGAGCTAGACTTGAAGGCAGCATTCGGAGGTGGGGGAAGGATGCTGAAGTGAATGTGTCCTGAAATCCTTCCCTCCTCATTGCCATTTGGCTGCAGTTCAGTGAGTTCCTTAGTGACCAAGTCAGGGCTTCCCTTCATGCTGTGTAAAGTGGCAGACAGAGTGTACGTATCATTGTCTAAACCAACATGCACTCAATTGCTTGCTGCATTTGATTCTCACACGCATGTACTCTTTCATTGGACGTACATATCAGCGCAAATGCCTCAGACATCATAGATTCCCCCATTTGCTCTTTGACTGTGCACATTGCCTGTGAAGGTGCTGCTTGTAATCACCTTACTCATTGCTTCCCCACAAGTCCTATTTCACAGACGATCCCTAAAACTCAGCAAGGGCAAGTTTTGGGGCAACACAGTGGCTCAGTGGTTAGCACTGCTGCCTCACGTCGCCAGGGACCTGGGTTCAATTCCATCCTCTGGTGACTGTCTGTGTAGTGTTTGCACATTCTCCCTGTGTTTGCTTGGATTTCCTCTGGGTCCGCCAGTTTCCTCCCTCAGTCCAAAGATTTGCAGGCTAGGTGGATTGGCTAGGCTAAATTGCCCATAGTTTTCAGGGATACGTAGATTGGGTGGGTTATGGAGGGGATAGGTCTGGGTGGGATAGTCTGAGGGTCGATGTGGACTTGTTGGGCTGAAGGGCCTGTTTCCACACTGTAGGGATTCTATGAATTCTATCTACATCAAGCTAAGATGTAAAGGCCACTTTTAAGACCTCCTAATCTCTATGGAGGAGACAATACTGACCAATATCACTTGTTGGTAAAATTAGGCAAAGGGCAGGGCTGAAATCACTGAAAAAAGATGACAGGACCTCCACAACTAATTATCTTCTTTATATCCCACCTTCCTTTAATTTCACAATCACTTCTGACTGACAAGCTGCAAATGATGCACTCTTACTTGTCGACAGTCAAACTTCCATCCCTGCTCCATTCGCTATAATTTTACCTGTGACTCTTGTTCCTTTCAGTTACCCAAAAACTTCAGCATAGCCAGGCTATTGGGAAACATTAACTAGAAAATGATGGTGAGAGTATCATTTAATTTCACACAATGTTATCACCTCAGGCCCTTACATTGGGCGCATTTTAGAAGATATATCAGAAGTGGGATCTGCAAATGATTAGAAAAGCAAAGAGGAATTATGAAAAGAGACTGGCACCTAGCCTACAGGGAAACACCAAATTTTCTATAGGCACAAAAATAGGAAAAGATAGTAAAAGGAAGATTAGGGCCAAATAGGATACAGAAAGGGAGGACAGATGTCCCAGGGAGGTGTTAAATTAATATGTTTCACCTTTGCTTATCTACAAGGCAAATACTGCATACACAATGGTGACAGAGAAGAAAACTCACTCACTAGAGGGATCTGAAATTGTTAAGGTGGGTGTATTGGAAAGGTTGTCGGTACTTAGAGTTGATAAGGCACAAGGACCAGATGAAGTGCATCCAGAGACATAAAAGGAAATGAGAGTAGAAATTGTAGAGACATCGGACTCAGAGGGGTGCCAGAGTACTGAAGATTATAAACATTAAGTCCTTGTTTAAAGATGTTTGTAAAACTAGGCCCAGTAATTGCAGACCAGTCAGCTTAACTTCAGCAGTGGAGAGATTTCTAGAAACAGTTATTTTGGATAGGATTAATGGCCACATAACAATATGGTTTAAATCAGAAGAGCAAGCATTAACTTGTTCAAGGAAAATCATGTCAAACTGATTTGCTGAAGTTTTTTGAAGAGGTAGTAGAAAGGGTGTAGAAAAGATTTACAAGGGTGTTCCTGAACTGGAAGATTTGAGTTATACGGAGAGGCTGAATCGGCTGAGGCATTTTACCCTGGAGCGTCTAAATCTGAAGGGTGACATATTAGAGGTATATAAAATCATGAGGGGCAGGGATAGGGTAAATAGCTAAGGTCTTTTTCCTGTGGTAGGGGAATCCAAACGAGAGGTCATAGTTTTAAGTTGAGAGGGAAAAGATTTACACCGGGCCTAAGAGGTAACTTTTTCATGCAGAGGGTGGTAGGGATATAGGCCAAGTGCTAGCAAATGGGACTAAGTCAAATTGGGAAGAAGATGGTGCAGAGGAGTTGGACTCAAGGGTCTGTTTCTGTGCTGTATGACTCTATGACTCTGTAGTTCATGAGGGAAATGATGTTGATGTTGTGTACATGGGCTGTTGCAAGGGTTTTGATACAGGGCCACACAATTTATGCGGAAAGTTAAAGTTGATGGAATAAAAGAGACAGTAAAACTAGGATACAAAACTGGATAGGAAACAGACAGTAATTGTTAAGTTGTATTTTTCAGACTGGAGGAAGTTGTAGTGTAGTGTACTTCTCTTAAATGTCCCCATTGGAAACCCTTTTCCTATATATACATTTAAATGACCTAGATCTTAATGAGCAGGGGACAATTTCAAAGTTTTCAGATATCAGAATACTTGAGAGCACTGTAAACCATGAGGACGACTGTTTAGAGCTTCAAAAGGACATTAACAAGTTGGTGGAGGAGACAATGTGTATGAAGTGCAATGTGGTGAATTTTAAAGTGATACATTTTGGCACAGGGGACATACAGAGATAATAATAAAGGGTATTATCTTAAAGGATGTACAGGAGCAAAGAGATTTGGGCGCACATGTATAAATGGCAGGATAGACAGAAAGAGCAGGTAACAGAGCATTCAGCATTATAGGCTTCATTAATTGGGACATAGAGTACAACAGGATGGTTTTGCTGAACACACACAGGACACTAGTTAGACTTCAGCTGAAGAACTGTGTACAGTTCAGGGTGCTACGCTTCAGGAAGGATGTCAACACATTGGTGAGAATGCAGAAGAAATTTACAAAAATGCCTTCACGAATGAGAAGCTTCAGTAAAGATGATAGATTGGAGAAATTAGAACTGTTTTCCTCGGAGAAGTGAAAATAAGAAAATATCAGACAGAAGTTTTCACAATCAAGAAACTGTTTCTGCTTGTAAGAGCATCAAGCACCAAGCACCAGAGAGCACAGTTTTAAAGTGTTTTTGCAAAAGAAGCAAGCATCTCTATGTAAAAAATCTCAAGATCCCATATGCCTTATTAACCACTTTCTCAACCTATCTTGTCACCTTTGACCGATATACCTGGTCCGCCTGCTCCACCAACCACTTAGGAATTGCATCCATTATTTCATCTCGCCTTTCATCAATTTCCCTATTAACATGTATAACTTCACACTTTTCCATAATAAATACATCTGTCATATGTCAATCCATTCCACTCGCTCATTCGTGTTCACAATCACTGTGGTCTTCACAGGTCACAATATTTCCAAGTTTTGTATCATCACAAATTTTGCATTGGTGCTCGGCACATCCAAGTCTAAATCATAAATATACATCAAAGAAAGCAGTGGTCTTAATTCTGATCCCCACCAAACATCAATGCATACCACTTACCAATTCTGAAACTAAACATCATGGTTAATTGGCTGGAGGTCTGCAGACTGTGAAGTGTGGACATGAGGCTCACAGTAACACAAATAAAAGATGATAAGGTGAAGCTCTGAATGCTGTGAGAATGCTGACTGATCAAGGTTATTGCTGTAAAAGTGATAGAGTTGTGATTCTATGACTGAAGCTAGGAATGCACTTTGAAGCAAATATGGCATTGGAAGATGTGCTCACTGATCTTGAACTTGTGCTGCATCCAACCCCTGGAGGCTAATGCTTTGTTTTCACAACTACCTGCTTCTAGGGTACCTTCTGCCCTGCTTCAGAGTACAAAGTACTTACACCACTTGCATTTCAGTCATAGGATGTGGATTAATAACTCATCATAATTCCCATACCTATCCAAATTAATCCTCAAGGATTCTAAGATGTTGCAGGACACAGAGTAAGTCTAAACCAGTAAATTCTAGAATAATAAATGTGTCCTCACCTGCATAATTCCCTTTATTGTCTTTTATCAATATCTTTTCCTTTCTGTGTCTTTGTCTTGTCACCCTGTGGTTACTTTTTCCCTTAGAGGGAAAGAAGGTTATCTCACGTTTACAAGTCAAGGGGAGTTGTCTGATACGAAGTCAAGCATTCTATGATAGTACCTATGAGTTGAACTGTCCCTTTCAAAATATCCTTGGGGACTGGTAGAAACTCTTGTATCAGGCAGAATGAATGAAAGAAAAAGTATTTTCAATAACAAGTTGCTTAGTGGTTGGCCGTAGCAGGAATAAGTTGCCATGACATCCAGGTGCTGAGAGAGACAGCATACGAAAGAGCGAAAGGTAAGTGGAGTTATCTGAGTGTTAGAGAATATTTATTCAAGTAAAATCTTAACTTAACCTTGGTTATACTTGTGAGGTCACTCAAACTCTCCAATATATGTGGCAGCTCTTGGCAGTTTGTATTGACTCCGTCCAGGTTTCCCCAAAGTCTGGCCCAATCTTCACTTCCACCAGGTTTAAACCTAACCCTAACCTTTCTTATTGTCAGTGTCTGCAAGGTCCTGGCTCCTTTGAGAATTGAGCTGAGAAGAGATGTTATTACTTAATAAGCTTCAGTTTTTAAATTGTTGAAATACTCCAGAAGTACGTTATTTCCCCGCCTCCCTGAAAGTGTATGTTAATATGGGAATATTTTCTTGGCTTCCAATGATTTCTGTATGGTTGATTAGGATTTTTGGAAGAAAACTGTAGTGGTTTCACATTAGCAATAAGAAAGATCGCCCAACTGCAAAGCTGTCAACTGATCAAGAGTCCAGGACATCACATGACAAGTTTTTTTTTCAGACATAGTGACTAGTATATCATCTTTGGTTATGCTTACTAAAGGTTTGATACAATGGCTTAGATAATGCTGTGTCTCTAATTCAGCAAGTTTTAATTTCAAGTGTCCCTTCAGAGCTACGTTTTATTAATGTAGTAATGTATTTTACAGCATGTGGGATCATCAAAAGTAGGCATGTCTGCCTCAGAATTTATTTAAATATTAATTGATGATAATGTGAATGATGCGCAATGGCAGACCTTAGGAGGATATAGATCGACGGATGAAATGGGTACACACTTGACATATGAATATCAATGCACAGAATCATGAAGTGAAGCATATCAAAAGAAAGAATGAGGAAAGATTATGTAAATTAGATGTTACAATTTTACTGTTGGTGCAGGAATAGACAGATTTGACAGTTCATTTATGCAATTCCTTTAATGCAGGCTAGTTGAAGTCAATGAAAATTGGAGAAAATCTCTCCACTCATTGAAATCATATCTGAAACAAAACAAGATGTTTGTTGTTTCCAGAGACCAATCAACTCTGTCTTGAGACACCACTCCAGGAGTTACTGGAGGGTCAAGAACATCTCCTAAGGGCTGCAGAGGAACTTGGAGTGGGAGAATAAGGATCTCATTGTTGTGGTCTATTTCGATAGCAATGACCTAGGTAGAACTAAGAAAGTGGTTCTACTAAGAGGGCGTGAAGGACTAGAGTCTTGATTAAAAAACAGAATCACAAAGGTAGTAAACAGTGGATTATTATCTGAGTCAAACAAATTGGCATATGGTGAATAAGAGCAGAATGTTAAGTGCAAAGTTCAAAGATTGGCGTGAAAGAAATAGATTTTGCTTCATGAGGTAGTAGTACCAGAACTAGGGAAGCAGGAAGTTATAATTATTGCAATGGGCTTTACTTGAGACTCACTGAGACCAATATTTTGGTGATAGAGAGGGCTTAAAGTTAAATAGTTCGACGGAGGATTGCGTAAGAGGAGATTTAAAAGTTAATGAAGAAAGGACATGTAGCAGTATAGATTAGCAATATGAGTAATGATAAAAGCAGAATGTAGAGATAGAGTCAGAACCTATACACACCAGCAAATCGGGTCAGCATAAGAAAGAAAATGTAAAGAAAACAGAATTAAAGGCACTTTATCTGAATGTACACAGTATTCATCACAAGATCAATCAATTGATTGTACAAATAGAAATAAATCAGTACAATATGATGGCCATTAAGAGACTTGAATGCAAAGTTGTCAGGGCTATCAACTGGAATATTCAAAGCTATTTGAAAATTTGACAGGACGAGAAGAAAGGAAAAGGGGTAGAGCTCTGGCAACAAATGATGCAATCAGGACAGCAGTGGGATGAGACCTTGATTTGAGGGTCAAGATGAAGGGCGTTGGTAGTGACATAGTGGTAATGCCACTAACTAGTAACCCAGAACACTAGGCTACAGCTCTAAGGACATAGGGTTGAATACCACCCTGATGGATGGTGAAATTTGAATTCAATAAAATAGCTAGAATAGAAACAGCAGATTCAATGGCTTGCATATAACAATTGTCAATTGTTGTAAAAATTCATCTGGTTCACTAATGTTGTTTTGGAAAGAAAATCTGTCATTCTTACCTAGTCTGATCTATGTGTAACTCCAGACCCACAGTAAATGTGTTTGATTCATGACTACCCTTTAACTTTCACACATATTTCATTTTGTGAGGTGTGGCAAGTGTTAGTGGCAGTGGGATATGGGTTTCCCTGTTTCTTCAGCAAAGTTGAAATAGTGCTTTTCTCTGCTTTTCATCAAGGGAACTCATATTAAATTGTTTGATTATATCAGAGTGGTTTAAATACGCATTACCCAGGATCAGTTTCAGTGCTCATTCTGAATGCTTTTGAATTTATTCACATGCTCTTTGTTAAGTCCAGCTTTCCAAACCACTGATGCATATTCAACAATGCATCTTAAACAACTATTAAATGTAAGAATAGGTCAGTTTAAGCTACAATGGGATTCTTGAAAAGATATAGTTTATGAAGTCTTACATTTCCTCTCTTAGGCATTTCATATACTTAGAAATTGAATATTGCTAACAGTTTAATACAAAATTGTTACATAATCTCAGTATTGTCTAAGTTGATGAGAGGAGAATCAAGAGGATTGTGCATGAACTGCAACTTGAATTTGGTGGGGGGTGAAAATAGCAAAGAAAAGGAAATACTGGTGAGGTAGTTTATAAATCTCTAACAGTAGCTATGCTATGGGATCTAATAAAATGCTGTAAATAATAGGGTTGAAAGTAAGGTACTCGATAATCATGTACAATTGTAATCTTTATTTAGATTTGGCCAATAAAACTGGAAAAAATAACAAAAGGGTGATTTTTACAGAGCATTTTGAACAATTACTTCGATCAATACATCCTTGAACAGGAAGGGAACATATTATTTCAGATCTGGTGATTACAATGAGACAGCATTAATCAATGACATTGAAGGGGAGAAATGTTTGTCTAAAACTAGTGTCTTTAAGTTTATATGAATATTCACAAAGATTTAAAAAATGAGTTGGCTACAGTGGTCTGGGGAAATAGATTAGAAGTGATAATAGATTCTCCCACCCCTTCGGTGGATAATTGTTCAATCAGGTGACCATCTGGATTGCTTAAGTGACATCCATCAAAATTTTTATTTCAAGACCAGATTATAAATATTACTTATGAAATCCTACTGGTGTAGAAGATGAAGCCACTGGCTTATGGCATATATACTTGTCCTGAAGGAAACTTGTTCATCAGCACAAATGCTAATATTCCTTCAATGATGGAGACTTCTTCATGTGAATCTGTCTATGTTTCCTTTTTCCCACGTACTGGGATCTAATATACAAGCTTAAAGCCTGATTTCAGAATATGTCTGTATCTTAGTGTGGGCTTCCATGCTCAGCTGTCACAGAATATTGCCTTGATATGTAGGAATCTGTGTCTTTTGGATATACCAGGGTAGTCAAGCTCTGACGAACATGCTCTCAAAGCCAGATATGCAATCTTACAAGAACTTTGCTATTAGCAATTTTGTTCTGTCATAAAATGTTGCAAAAGCCCTTAAGAAGCTAAGGTGGTAACAAGTTGCTTTTTGTGATATTGATAGGTTCACCATGTCTTACAATCATAGAGAAAAAACAAGCAGGAATAGGCCATTTGGCGCTTCAAGGCTGTTTCACCATTCAATATGATCATGACGGATCATCTGACTCAGTACCCTCTGCCCACTTTCTGAAAATCCATTGATTCCTTTATACCTAAGAATTATATCTAACTATATTTAGAAGTGATATGAGAACAATCACATGACAGATCTTTCTTTTGAGATACATTTCATTCTGATAACAAAGTCTATGTGTGAGTCTGCCAAATGGAACAGTTATTTGGACTAGAAATATTTTTCTGTCCATAGATGCTGCCAGAACTCTTGAGACTCTTGAGCTCTTTCTGTTTTCTTTCCAAATGCTGAACTGTGGAGTTGAGCAATTATGTCACCCAACATGGTGTTGCTAGATTGGGTATTCATAAGAGAGTAAAATTTCCAAAGTGAGTTGAGGGGTGGTATGTTGATTATAATTTCTGGAGCTAGTGGCCTGGAGCAGATGTTACAAGTTAAATAAAAGGGTTGGTTAAAAGCTGGGAGTCTCAAAGCTGATGAGGAAACTGCGATACAGAATGGAGCACGAAGAATGTAGGCAGGAGGCACCTAGGGTAACATACAGAGCCTGCAACTCACTCTCTAGTGTGCAATCTGGAAAGCCTTTCATCCTCTACCAAATCACAAATGCATAATGATGATGAAGAATTGCTACAAGCATACCCAGAGTGGACAAAGTAAGTTTGTTTTATTTTGACTGTGGGAGTGGGATACAATTATGGGAGATATGAGGCCCTTCAAAGGCCAATTGTACTAATCCAGGTGCTCATAGATTCAAAATGACAGCCATCTTTCAATGTATGTGTAGCTCATGCATTGACCAGCAATATATATTATGGCCACAAGCAATTTTTTACATGTCATTGATCATTACAAATTAATCATAGTAATCTCTGCGCAGCAGAAGTAATCTCAGATGACTTTAAAGTGTGATGGATGGTCAACCATTGCAAAACACATCCCAAAACAGACATAAAGACATGTGGTGGCTTTCCTGTCACATTGAATTGTATGTCAGAACATGCTCAGTTTTGAGGGTAGGGCAAGATGGTCACAATCTTATAACACTTGTAATATGCTAGTGTATTTCCACGAAATGGCTTCTTATGCCAGCATCTGAATAAGGTCCACTATATCGGCAGTCAATCCCATGGTCCTCCTTGATAGAGGCCCCCATGTCCTATTATATGTCTGCTGTGACGTAGATGAACAAAATCAGTAAATACTATTTTTTTTCTGATATTCCTCTCACTGGTTCATTGCACCCCTCCTGAATGGATCCAGCATTGGCAGATATCATCATTACTGTCACTATCATACAAAAGCAGCACAGAGAAAGAGGCAGAATAATGGCAGAAAGCCCAGGACCAGTAGCAAACTCTACCGGCTGCCAAACAGACTCCACATGGAGTAGTCAGAGTTACAAGGGCTCCTCAGGAACTGGAACAGGTCCAGGACACCCAGTGTACATTGTCAGAAATATTATTTTATCCAGTTCAGCAAAGCTCAGTGCCGTTGCAGAATGAAGATATCCTGGGATACCATAACAGATCTCTGTCATCCAGTTTATAATGTGGAACTTCATCAAATGCCTTGCTGAAGTCCATATAGACAATGTCTACCACTTTGCCTTCGTCGATCATCTTTGCCACTTCATCAAAACTCAATCAAGTTAGTGGAAACAATTAGCCATGCACAAAAGCCATGTTGACTATCCCTAATCAACCCCTGTCTTTCCAAATACATGTAAATTCTGTTTCTTAGAGTCCCCTCCAACAACTTACCCATCACTGATGACAGACTCATCAGTTTATAGTTAGAGATAACAAGGTGTGGAGCTGGATGAACACAGCAGGCCAAGCAGCATCAGAGGAGCAGGAAAGCTGACATTTTGTGTCTGGACCCGTCTTCAGAAAATCTCTGCACATTCCTCCAGTCCATGAGCACTGCACTGACCTGAGAGGCTAGGTTGGATTAGGCTTTCCTGGAGAAAGACATCAGCCCTTCTCTCCATTACCTTATCCAACAAGCCCTCCAGACCTCTGTTGCTGAAATAGCAGTTGAACTGGTGTGCAGCTGGAGTTTAAATATGACACCTGCATGTGAATGCCAAAGGTCCAAGCAACAATGACCACTTCAACTCTGTTGACTGCAAGATTGCAAATGGAGGCTGGATGGCCAACAGCGAGAAAAAGTCACACATGAGAAAAGTCACCAGGGTCCACAGAGGGAAATCATCCATGTAACTCTCTGAAAATGACAAAAGCCAAAATATGGAAAGGTTCAGCACCATATAGAGGTCCTTGTTCTAATAATTTGAGATTTCTTGAATTTGACGCAAAGGTTATAACAAACCTTCCTTGACCAACACAAAAAGCACACAGAGATTTTGGATGTATCTGTAAAGTGAGCAATGAAACCGTTAAGAATAATACTGTCGGAGAGTTAGCCTAAAATTTGTCATTGGAGAAAATGCTGGAATCTATTAAAAAGGAAGTGTAACATGATCAAAAACAAAATTGCTGGAAAAGCTCAGCAAGTCTGGCAGCATCTGTGAAGGAAAAAAAACAGTTTACGTTTCGGGTCTGGTGACCCTTCCTCAGAACTTGAAGTTCGGATAACCAGACCTGAAACATTAAGTCTGTTGTTTCTTTCACGGATGCTGCCAGACCTGCTGGGCTTTTCCAGCAACTTTGTTTTTATTCATGATTTACACCATCCGCAGTTCTTTCGGTGTTCATTATGTGGAACATGATGTTTTGAAATTCACGATAGAATCAATCAGAGACAACATGGTTTTCTGAAAGGAAACTTACGTTTGACAAATTCATTAGAGTTCTTTGAAGATGTAACAAGCAATGGAGGGTAAAGGGAAATCAGCAAGCATTTTATATTTAAATTTCCAAAAATCAATCGATGAGATGCTGCATAAAAGGGAGGTCTTCAGTCAGAAGCTCTGTGTTGAATCCACACCCAGATCTTGAAAGACAAGAAATGTGCATTCAAACTGTAACAAAACAGACTGAATATCAATTTTCAAATGCTCCCATTACATGCCAATACCAGACAGTAAAAATGCAAGAGATCCCTGGTTAGCCATTTTAGGGAAATGAAAGTCGGAGCCTCCACCATCACTATCCATAGCTATCACATAAAAGTGTACGTTGTCACACCAACTTGGACTTTCTTGGTGAACCGTAACACACTGCCACCAAATAAGCCAAGAGCTCATGGTCCTGAAGATGGTATATTCGCAAAGATAAAGGATAGGCTAATGAAATACTGCATCATGCAGCATTATCACTGTGCTAAATGGGATAAACTTCAAGCAGACCTAGCAACTGAAAACTGGGCATCTGTAAAACATTGTAGGTCATCATCAGCAGCAGAATTATACTCAACATCTGCAACCTCATTGCTCAGCATGTTCTACCATTACCATCAACCCTATTCAATGAAGTGTACAGGAGGGCATGCCAGGAACAGCACCAGGCATATCTGAAAAAGAGATGTAAACCTGTAAGAGCTGCAACACAGGACTATTTGTACTCCAAACAATAAAAACAGCAAGTGGCAGTGAGATCATAGCAATTCCACAACCGATGGATTAGATCTAAGCTCTGCAGTCTTGCTGCATCCAGTCATGAATGGTGGTGGACAATAAAATACCTCAAGGCTGCACAAATATCCATATCATAATTGATGGGGAAGCCCTGCACATCGGCGTAAAGGAAAAGGCTGCAGCATTTGCAACCAACCAAAGCTAGAAATGTTGGGTGAATGACACATTTCTAAATCCTGCAGAAGTTCCCAGCATTGCAGATGCTCGGTCTTCAGCCAATCTAATTCACTCCACATGATATCAAGAAATAGCTGAATAGCACTGATACTTAGACTATGGGCCCTAACAACATATGGGCAATAATACTGAAAACTTGTGCTCCAGAACTTGCTGCGCCCCTAGTTGACCTGCTCCAGTCTCGCTAAAACATTGATACCTACCTGACAATGTGGAAAATGCCCCTGTTATGTCCCGTACAGAAAAAGCAGGATAATTCCAACCTAGTCAATTGCTGCCCCTTCAATCTACTCTTGAATATCAGTAAAACAATGCAAGGGATAATTCACAGTGCTGCACTTGTTTTGAAATAAACTGCTCTCTGACTCCCAATTTGGGTTCTGCCAGGCACTAGGCTCCTGGTTTCATTACATCCTTGGTTCAAACATGGACAACAGAATTCTGGTTGACTGTCCCTGACATAATGCCACACTTGAACAAGCATGTTGTCAAGAAGCCTGGCAAAAGTAGACCCTATCAGATTTTGGAGGTAAGCACTCCGCTGGTCAGAGTTATACATGGCACAAAGGAAGACGTTTGCAGTTGTTGGAGGTCAATCATCTCAGCGCTAAAACATCTCTGCAGGAATTCCTCAAGGTAGTGTTCTAGACCAAACCATCTACAGCTGCTTCACCAATGACCATCCGTCCATTATAAAATCAGAAGTGGGATGTTTACTGATATTTGCGCAATGTTCAGCACCATTTATGACTCCTCAGACACTGAAACAGCCCATGTCCTGATAGTGCAAGACCTTGAAAATATCCAGACTAGATCTGACAAGGGCAAGTAAGATTCACACAACACAAGTGACAAACAACAACAATCTCAAACAGGAGAGAATCTATCCATCGCTACTTGATATTCAATAGCATTACCATCACTGAATTTCCCACCAACATCATTCTGCAAGTTACCATTGACTTGCAACTGGATTAGTCATATAAATACAATAGCTACAAGTGTAGGTCAGAGATTAGGCATCCTGGAGCAACTCACCTCCTGACTTCTAAAGATTATCTAACATCTGCAAAGCACAAGTCAGGAGTACAGTGTAAGACACCGCAGTTGCCTGAATGACTAACATTCAAGAAGCTAGACACGATCCAGGACAAAACAGTTTCTTCAGTGACCCCACATCTGCAACATTCACTTCCTGCATCACCGACACTCAGTAGCAGCAGTGTCGAAATGTTAAATGCACTGTTGAAATTCACAAAGACTTCTTAGACAATATCTTCCAAACCCATCATGAATACCTGCTAGAAGGACTAGGCCAGTTGATGCGTGGGACCACAACCTCCATGTTTTCCTCCAAGCCTCACACCATCTTAACTTGGACATATATCATTGTTCCTTCAGTGTCAGTCAATCAAACTGCAGCTCCTTTCCTACAAGCATAATGTGTCTATTTAGGGGACATAAACTGCAATGGTTCAAGAAAGCACTCACCAGCCCTTCTAAGGGCAATTAGAGATGGTAACAAAGTCTGGCCCCACAGGAAAAGCTGATATCCACTGAATGAATAAAAAGCTGCAGGAAGCAGAGTCAGCATTCTATTTTCAAATTGACAAGCTACAAATAATTGTCTGCCACGGGCAATGGTGCTAGGGCTTCAACTGTTTATAATCTGTTTTGTTGACTTCGGTGAAGGTACAGAGGGCTTTTGAGGCTCAGTGCTAATGAACAATCTTCTGGTCCAGAAAGCCTGGATTCAAACCTCATTTGCAGCGGTAATGTGTCTTAATATCCCTATACAGGTTGATTAAAAATCCCCAGTTGAATGCACAGAGTGTACGAAAACCAAATTCACTGACAATACAAAAATGGATAGAAAACTACTTGTGACAAGGACAAACACAGAGTCAGCTTATATATGTAGATCGGTCAAATGAGTAAGCAAAAAGTTGATAGATAGAGTGTAATGTGAGGAAAAATAGAAAAGCAACATGTTATTTAAATCAAGAGAGGCGACATGAGAATCTGAGTGTCCTTGCATACGAATCAGAAAATTTAGTATGCTTGTACCTTAAGTAATTAGGAAGGCAAATGGAATTCTGACCTTCAGTGCCAGCAGTGACAGATAGAGGAGAAAGTTAGGGCATATTTCTAAATGTCTGTGGGGCATTGATGAGATTATGGGCACTGTGCACAGTTTTAGCCTCCTCATTTAAGGAGTTATATTTACATTGGTGACAGCTCAAAGATGGTTTACCATACTGATTCCTGGGAGGAAGAAAACACTGAACTGATTATGCCTATAAATATTGGAATTTAGAAGAATGAGAGATCTTACTGAAACATTTAAAATTCTGTGGTGGCTTTACTGGGTCCTAGAAGGACTGGATACCAGTCTGAACACCATTGCCATGTCTGACCCATGTCCTTGCAATCTGGAGATTAGGTCACAGTCAGTTCTGCAGGTCAAGTGCAAGCAGTCTAGGAATTACAGGTCAGTCAAGAGTGCTCTTGAGATATCATTTGGGAAAGTGGGATATATTTTAGGCTTTCCTACCAAGTCAATCTGCTGGGTGGGCCATAATCAATGATGAGAGTTTGGTCAGCAATGAATGGGGGCCTATCAAGGAGCAGTCCATGAAATCCTGGGGAAAGTGGGCAATTCAAATGCGGAGATAGGCTCTGTTGTACTGGGTCACTGAAGGAATGGCCACTGTGATAGAGCCAAATGCAGATTGTAAGGTGGGACATCAGACTTCAAAGGATCTCCAGAAAGGAGAATTCAAACACATCACAATAACTCTGACCGCCAGATGTTGACTATGTTAGGTCAACAAGGATATGGCAATTTCCAAAGTCACAGGCTTTGGGGTAAAGAAGGCTCGTTATTGGTGATGTAAAGGCGCTCAACTGAAATTGGGTGAGGCTTAAATGTCCTTGAAGCCAAAGCGACAGCAACAGAAAAAGGAACATGAATGGAACATGGGATGAAATTCATGGGCTAGGGGTGAACCCTGCAATCAATTTGCACTAACACCAAGGAGAAATGTCACCATGTTGGTTTGAAGATCAACCAAGCAAGAACTTCACAAAATGGATGCAACTGTGTGCTATGTGTGTGGTTTAAGTTAACAAAGTGTGGACAGGGAAGGTGGACAGGTCAAGGAGGAGGGATGAAGTTTTTAGGTAGGAAATGGAGATGCGGCTTGAGGTGGGAGGAAGGGATGGGTGAGAGGAAGAACAGATTAGGGAGGTGGAGACAGGCTGGGCTGGTTTTGGGATGCAGTGGGGGGAGGGGACAAGTTGGGCTGGTTGTGTGATGCAGTGGGGGGAGGGGACAAACTGGGCTGGTTTTGGGATGCGGTGGGGGAAGAGGAGATTTTGAAGCTTGTGAAGTCCACGTTGATACCATTGGGCTGCAGAGCTCCAAAGCGGAATATGAGTTGCTGTTCCTGCAACCTTTGGGTGACATCATTGTGGCACTGCAGGAGACCCATGATGGACATGTCATCTAAAGAATGGGAGGGGGAGTTAAAATGGTTCGCGACTGGGAGGTGCAGTTGTTTATTGCGAACCGAGCGGAGGTGTTCTGCAAAGCAGTCCCCAAGCCTCCGCTTGGTTTCCCCAATGTAAAGGAAGCCACACCGGGTACAATGGATACAGTATACCACATTGGCAGATGTGTAGGTGAGCTTTTGCTTCAGTCCGCCTCCCCCTCTCTCCCTATTTATTCGTGAACCCTCTCCCCATCCCCCTCTCTAATGAAGGGTCTAGGCCCGAAACGTCAGCTTTTGTGCTCCTGAGATGCTGCTTGGCCTGCTGTGTTCATCCAGCTCCACACCTTGTTATCTTGGATTCTCCAGCATCTGCAGTTCCTATTATCTCTGGTTTAAGTTAACATTTCTTTCCTTTGGGGTAGAGTAAGGAACTTAGATTTTGAAGCCCTGCTAGGGGTAATTGTATGAATCACATCACCTATCTTCATTTAATTTGCACATCGTTCTTTGCAGGTCACTCACTGTCCAAAAATATTACATTAAATTTATGGACTCGAGCAATAATAAGCATTTCCATGTGCAATTAATTGTCTCCTGGTCATTTAAGCTCGACAGGGCCTTGAGAAAAAGGAAATTAAAAGTTCCTATTTGCTGACCATATTTCATTGCATATTCTGGAAGACAGTACTTTGCAGCTGCCAGATTCTCATTACTGAAATGTAAGTGTGCAAGGACATGGGCTATGATGTGGAAAGGAAACTTTCCTTGGCAGGTCAGGCTATCAAGTTGACCTTCTGGCAGAATTCCACTCCCCCAATGTAGCATATAAATGTTGGTTGCAAAGTATACAGTTGGATAAGGTCATAAAATTCAGAGGACCTTGTCAGGCAGGACTATTAATTACCGCCTTGCAAAGCCTTCATGGAGACCAGTGCGGTATCTCCCAGTCCTTGACACAAAATGCAACTGAAAAGTGTGATGGTAGTCTGCCATTAATAGAGATGTGTTCTGTGCTGTCTCTGTTGCAGAGAGATGTTTCCAGAATGTCTCCTTCAGACAGGATGTTGGTAGGCAGCTTTTGCATGTATTTTTTAAAAATGAGAAAAAAAGAATCATGAGTGGGCGGAGTCAGGCCTCACATAGACCCTGGAAGTTTTCTGCTGGCTACTGAAACTAAAAGCTGGAATTGTCTGCTGCTAGAGTCTTAGAGAGCAAAACAACTTCTTAAATATCAAAGGGGGTAGATCGTTTTTTTCTTGTGGACTGGAGAGAGACAGCACGTGAGAACCAGAACTGTTTTGCTGAATTTCTTTTTTTTGCCACAGTGTGTGTTGTGGGATGCTGCCTGTATTGGAACAGTTGATGATTAGTGGTTAAATCATGTATTACCTTGTTAAGTATATCAACAGAATTAAAGTTATGCCAGTTCTTCTTTTCATTTGTGTTTTAACTGTGTTGTAAGAAAAAAGTATGTTTTGCTTAAAGCCTAGTGGTGGACAAATCAAATTACATCTGGAAAACAGTGACTTTAAATAAATATATAAGCTAAGGTCTCGGCTATCTCCTTACTATATTTTCGAGGGGGGTCTGATCTGGTCCATAACAGATGTTACCAATACCACTTTTTTCAGAGTATACCACAGCATGTCTCTTCCACATAATAATGATAGTCAAGCAGCTAAGCTATTGGAATTCTCCACCATTGCTGGCTTCCCCTGATGCAAGTATATCTATGTTGAATTGTGGAACCTGCAGAGCCCGTGAACAGAAAAAGATCCTGCCGCATGAACGTTCAAATTATATGTGACAATCGATGCCAAAGAAGTCTGTGTCAGATATCCTGAGAGCTGTCGAGGCTCTTATATGCAAGAGAAATCATAATATCCTGTGATTTTCTAAGCCCCTCAAGCCACACAGTGAAGGTTGCTGGGGGACAAGGGTCTCCAAAAATGGCCTCTGGAGTCTTTAAGAAACACACAGAACAAAGATACAGCATTGCTCACACTTCAATCAAGGCCATAGTGAAACAAAGTACAGGCTTCTTGAAGATGAGGCTCTCATGTCTGGACCACATTGGCAGGACTTTGCAATATTCCCCAGAGTATCCTGTAAAACTGTGATATACTGTACCTTCACATTGGAACAGATAAAGTGGAGATGTCTTGGATGAGGATGAACAGCTATCTTCTGGGGTTGAAGATAAGAAATACAATAAGGATATTAACTGGGAAGACATGCAAAAGAGAACTGTCTTACAGAATCCATGAGGCCGGAAATAACGTTAATGCCAGCTGCTTCCAAAATGAATAGTTGGGTTTGGACTTGGTTTAATTGTTTGCAATTCCACTGATAATTTGGCAGGCAACACTTACATAGTGCAAAGAACATGTGGACCTTGTTCATTTACAGTCTTTGACCTTTTATGTTGTTGAATAAATATCTCATTAACCATCTGATTGTACACATGATACTCCATTTTAATGTAGCTGCACAGAACCTGTCCTAATGTATGATTTGGTGATGGGAGAAAAGAAATTTGGTTGTGCATGAGAACAAATATATTTTTAAAAAACCCTGCTCTAAATGACTGTTGGGAAAATAGCACTAATGAGACAGTGCACTAATGTTCCATGGCATGAAGCTAGGTAACTCTTAAGGCATCTGTCATGACATCCAAGTGATGGATACTGAAGTATTCATAATAGCCACCAGGTTGAGAGAAATCCTGAGGAATCTCATTTTGATTCCTCAATGTTTCAGAGTTCATACAGACTGTCAAGCTGTCCTGAAATCCTTGCGCATTCTCCATGGCAGTGTTGGACCGATACAAGGCAGCACCTTGTGCAGCTTTGCATGATGGATCAATGCACTCTGAGGGACCGTGAAATATGTGAATTGTCCATTGTATATCTCTCAGCCTTGAATGTCAGTTACATACTTTGAAAAACTGATTCATAGAATGAACTATCCCTTGCAAAGAAGTATTTTATTGCTCCATGAGATCTGGACATTGCTAGAAAACCCAGCATTTGTATCCCTTCCCTAATTATGCTTAAACTAAGTGGTTTGCTGACCTATTAAGAGTCACCCAGATTTCTGTAACTCTGGTATTACATGTATTCCAGACATCACAGTACTGACAACATTATGGATGCCTCCATCCTTCGATCAGGCTAACTGACTGTCTCTGACAAACCTGCCTCAGGCACGGATGACTATCTCTGCAATTTGGTCAAGTAATTTATGGCTGAGAGCAGAAGCACGTCTTCTATCTGGGGCTGAGTAGATGTGTCGTCTCTGGAAGTCCACTTAATGTCAGAAGCCTGGGACATATCTTCTTCAATCAGCTGCAGAGATGTGTCAGCAATGAACTCACCAAATTGTGCTCCCAAATCTAATCTAGAAAGAATACCCACAGAGGTTAGCACCCTGAATTCATGAAGGGTGCAGGTGAAAACCTTGTCAGTGCATCTTCTGACACTTCACTGGTTTCTTCCCCTGAGGTGAAGATTGAGTAAAGTATCTCCAGAGCTGGCTTCTTTATGGAAATTAAGCTGCTGCTAGAGCCTTCATAAATGAGAGGATATTGGTTATTGAAGAAAGATAAAACCTCATGTAAGTTAAAGATGAGTTCATACTTGTGGTAGTACAAGAACAATATTACACAACAAGGTTTATTGTGTTGATTGGCTTTGGAGTCTTCCCATATCTGTGGACCTGCTCTTCTCCAGCCAAGTCCAGAATTTCTCCCTATGGGAAGTGAGGAGCATTTAGACAACTAATTGCACCACCACAGCTCCCATAACCCTTCCCCTCCAATCCCACTGCCCCCCACCACCAAATTGGTCTTCAATCTCTTAGTCCAGTTATGAGATATTTCTTCCAGCAATGAGACAAAGGTAAGGGTTTGGATACATTGGAAATGGATAGAAGTGCAGGTAGGTATAATGTGTGAACAGGAGACCTGTTGCGGTATCTCCAGTGACTGAATAGGAAGTGCAGAGGACATGAAGTGTTTATAGTTTATGAAGATGAGATGGGTGAGAGCTCTTAAGTAGACATAATATCTGCAATAATGACTGAGGATTATAGTCCGTAAGCCTTGGCTAGGTTGTGCAATTGCAGACTTAAAGTGGGTGATGGCCCTGTGAGTGTGATATAGTGAGAGAAGATAATAACATTTTCACTTGTAGAGCGCAGAAAATATTTGGTAACAATGCTGAGTGTCCATTTTCAATAATGTCACTGTACTGAACCAGGCTGCAATTTCTGTCCATGCTGGCTGGGTCTGTCATTGTGGCCTTTATTGGCAGTCAGCAAGAAAAAAGCCTGCCTTACTCACGACCATCCCATCCACTAGCACTTCCAGATCTCTGTCCTGGAACCAGAAAGATAGCTTGCTGCTGCAACATTTTCAGTGTTGAGGACTGCCTATTGAGAAGTAATTTCTTGCAGCATCTGAAGTGAGTGTGCTGTTGAACTTTGAATATAGTACAAAGGCATGTAAACCAATAGGCCCTGGCAGTGATAGGTATTTCTGCCTCACTCACCACAGTGTTCCCTGAGAATTCTACCTAACATCTTGTTTGCATAGCTAATGGGGTGAAAAGCAAAGATTGTGTGAGAAAATTCAGGATAACAAGGTGTGGAGCTGGATGAACACAACAGGCCAAGCAGCATCAGTGGAGCAGGAAAGCTGAAGTTGCGGGCCTAGACCCATCATCAGAAATGGGGGAGGGGAAAAGTGTTCTGAAATAAATAGGGAGAGAGGGGGAGGTGGATCAAAGATGAATAGAGGAGAAGATAAGTGGAGAGGAGACAGACAAGTCAAAGAGGCAGGAATGGAGCCAGTAGAGGTGAGTGTAGGTAGGGAGGTAGGGAAGAGATAGGTAAGTCCAGGGAGGACGGACAGGATTAGGGAGCCGAATGTGGTTAGTAGGTAGGAAATGGGGGTGGAGCTTGAGGTGGGAGGAGGGGATAGGTGAGAGGAAGAACTAGTAAGGGAGGCGGGGATGAGCTGGGCTGCTTTTGGGATGCGGTCAGGGAGGAGAGATTTTGAAGCTTGTGAAGTCCACATTGATACCAGTGGGCTGCAGGGATCCCAAGCGGAATATGAGTTGTTGTTTCTGCAACTTTTGGATGGCATCATTGTGGCACTGCAGGAGGCACAGGATGGACATGTCATCTGAAGAATGGGAGGGGGAGTGGAAATGGTTCACGACTGGGAGGTGCAGTCGTTTATGGTGAACCGAGCGTATGTGTTCTGCAAAGTGGTCCCCAAGCCGCTGCTTGGTTTCCCCAATGTAGATGAAGCCACAACAGGCACAGCAGATGCAGTATACCACATTGGCAGATGTGCAGGTGAACATCTACTGGATGTGGAAAGTCTTCTTGGGGCCTGGGACGGGGGTGAGGGAGGAGGTGAGTGGACAAGTGCAGTTCTTCCTGCGGTTGCAGGGGAAGGTGCCGGGTGTGGTGAGTCTGGAGGGGAGTGTGGAGCGGACAAGGGAGTCACAGAGAGAGTGATCCCTCTGGAAAGCAGACAAGGGTGGGGAGGAAAAATGTCTTTGGTGGTGGGGTCGGATTGCAGATGGCGGAAGTGTCGGAGAATGATGTGTTGGATCCGGAGGTTTGTGGAGTGGCACGTGAGGACGAGGGGGATTTTCTTTTGGCGGTTATTGCAGGGAAGGGGTGTGAGGGATGAGTTGCGGGACATGCAGGAGACGCGGTCGAGGGCATTGGCGACCACTGCAGGGGGTACTTTGCGATCCTTGAAAAACAAGGACACCTGAGATGCATGGGAGTAAAATGCCTCAAGATAATGAAATGTGAGGCTGCATGAACACAGCAGGCCCAGCAGCATCTCAGGAGCACAAAAGCTGATGTTTCGGGCCTAGACCCTTCATCAGAGAGGGGGATGGGGTGAGGGTTCTGGAATAAATAGGGAGAGAGGGGGAGGCGGACCGAAGATGGAGAGAAAAGAAGATAGGTGGAGAGGAGAGTATAGATGGGGAGGTAGGGAGGGGATAGGTCAGTCCAGAGAAGACGGACAGGTCAAGGAGGTGGGATGAGGTTAGTAGGTAGGAGATGGAGGTGCGGCTTGGGGTGGGAGGAAGGGATGGGTGAGAGGAAGAACAGGTTAGGTTGGCAGAGACAGGTTGGTCTGGTTTTGGGATGCAGTGGGTAGAGGGGAAGAGCTGGGCTAGTTGTGCGGTGCAGTGGGGGGAGGGGATGAACTGGGCTGGTTTTGGGATGCGGTGGGGGAAGGGGAGATTTTGAAACTGCTGAAGTCCACATTGATACCATTGGGCTGCAGGGTTCCCAAGCGGAATATGAGTTGCTGTTCCTGCAACCTTCGGGTGGCATCATTGTTGCACTGCAGGAGGCCCATGAAGGACATGTCATCTAAAGAATGGGAGGGGAGTGGAAATGGTTTGCAACTGGGAGGTGCAGTTGTTTATTGCGAACTGAGCGGAGGTGTCTGCAAAGCGGTCCCCAAGCCTCTGCTTAGTTTCCCCAATGTAGAGGAAGCCACACCGGGTACAGTGGATGCAGTATACCACATTGGCAGATGTGCAGGTGAACCTCTGCTTAATGTGGAAAGTCATCTTGGGGCCTGGGATAGGGGTGAGGGAGGAGGTGTGGGGGTAAGTGTAGCACAACCAGCCCAGCTCTTCCCCTCCACCCACTGCATCCCAAAACCAGTCCAGCCTGTCTATGCCTCCCTAACCTGTTCTTTCTCTCACCCATCCCTTCCTCCCACCCCAAGCCGCACCTCCATCTCCTACCTACTAACCTCATCCCACCTCCTTGACCTGTCCGTCTTCCCTGGGCTGACATATCCCCTCCCTACCTACCCACCTATACTCTCCTCTCCACCTATCTTCTTTTCTCTCCATCTTCGGTCCGCCTCCCCCTCTCTCCCTATTTATTCCAGAACCCTCACCCCATGCCCCTCTCTGATGAAGGGTCTAGGCCCGAAACGTCAGCTTTTGTGCTCCTGAGATGCTGCTGGGCCTGCTGTGTTCATCCAGCCTCACATTTCATTATCTTGGATTCTCCGGCATCTGCAATTTCCATTATCACTGAGTAAAATGCCTCATCCTGGGAACAGATGCAGTGGAAGCAAAGGAATTGGGAATAGGGGATGACGTTTTTGCAGGAAGGTGGCTGGGAGGAGGTGTATTCTAAGTAGTGTGGGAGTCGGTGGGCTTGAAATGGATATTGGTTTCTCAGTGGTTGCCCGAGATGGAGACAGAGATGAACAAGGTGAGGGAGTTGTTAAAGATTGTCCAGGTACTTAAGACTGGGGTGGAAGGTGTTGATGAAGTGGATGAACTGTTCGAGCTCCCCGTGGGAGCACGAGGCTGCGCCGATACAGTCATAAATGTAACGGAGGAAGAGGTGGGGTTTAGGGCCAGTGTAGGTACAGAAGAGGGATTGTTCCACATAACCTTCAAACAGGCGGACATAGCTTGGGCCCATGAGGGTACCCATGGCCACCCCCTTTGTCTGTAGGAAGTGGGAGGAATTGAAAGAGAAGCTGTTGAGGGTGACGACAAGTTCGGCTAGGCGGATGAGGGTGTCAGTGGAGGGGGACTGGTCAGGCCTGCACGACAGGAAGAAGTGGAGGGCCTTTAGGCCATCTGCATGGGGAATACAGGTGCATAGGGACTGGACATCCATGTTGAAAATGAGGTGTAGGGGCCAGGGAATTGGAAGTTCTGGAGGAGGTAGAGGGCGTGGGTGGTGTCACAGACGTGGGTAGAGAGTTTCTGGACTAAGGGGGTGAAAATGGAGTCCAGATAGGTGGAGATGAGTTCGTGGGGCAGGAGGAGGCGGAGACAATGGGTCGACCAAGGCAGGCAAGTTTGTGGATTTTCGGAAGTAGATAGAAGTGGGCGGTGTAGGGTTGGGGAACGATGAGTTGGTGGCTGTGGGTGGGAGGTCACCTGAGTTGATGAGGTTGTGGGTGGTTTGGGAGATGATGGTTTGGTGCTCATATCATGATCTGGGGGGCAGTGGGAGGAGGTCTCGGAGAGTTGGCACCTGGCCTCAGCGATGTAGAGGTCAGTGCGCCATACTACAACTGCGCCTTCCTAGTTCGTGGGTTTTATGGTGGGGTTGGGATTGGAACGGAGGGCTGCACGTTCTGTGGGGGAGAGGTTGGAGTGGGTGAGAGGGGTGGAGAGGTTGAGGCGATTGAAGACTCGACAGCAGTTGGAGATGAAGAGGTCAACAGAGGGTAGGAGGCCTTGTGCAAGTGTCCAGGAGGAGGGCTCATGTTGGAGGCAGGGGAATGGGTCAGTAGAGAGAGGATTAGGCTCATGGTTAAAGAAGTAAGCGTGGAGGCGAAAGCACCAGAAAAACTGCTCAATGTCCAAATGTGACTGATATTCGTTGATGTGTGGGTGGAGGGGGACTTTGTGGATTTTGGGAAGGAGATAGAAGCGGCTGGTGCGGAGTGGTTGACCCATTGTCTCTGCCTGCTCCTGCCCCATCAGACTCATCTCCACCTATCTGGATTCCATTTTGTCCCCCTTGGTCCAGGAATTCCCTACCCATGTCTGTGAAACCACTCACACCCTCCCTCTCCTCCAAAACTTACAATTCCCGGTTCCCAGCACCTCATTTTTACAATGGATGTCCAGTCCCTATGCACCTGTATTCCCCATGCAGATGGCCTAAAGGCCCTCCGCTTCTTCCTGTCGCGCAGGCCCGACCAGTCCCCCTCCACCGACACCCTCATCCGCCTAGCCGAACTCGTCCTCACCCTCAACAACTTCTCTTTCAATTCCTCCCACTTCATTCAGACAAAGGGGGTGGCCATGGGTACGCGCATGGGCTCAAGCTATGCCTGCCCCTTTGTAGGTTACGTGGAACAATCCCTCTTCCGTACCTGCACTGGCCCTAAACCCCACCTCTTCCTCCGTTACGTTGATAACTGTATTGACACTGCTTCATGCTCCCACGGGGAGCTCGAACAGTTCACCCACTTCATCAACACCTTCTACCCCAGTCTTAAGTTCACCTGGACTATCTTTAACACCTCACTCACCTTCCTGGACTTCTCTGTCTCCATCTCGGGCAATCACCTAGAAACCAATATCCATTTCAAGCCCACCAATCAAACACCTAGTGTACACCTCCTCCCAACCACCTTCCTGCAAAAATGCCAACCCCCATTCCCAATTCCTTTGCATCTGCTGCATCTGTTCCCAAGATGAGGCATTCCACTCCGGTACATCTCAGATATCCTCGTTTTTCAAGGACTGCAACTTCCCCCTGCAGTGGTCAATGACGCCCTCAACCGTGTCTCCCGCATATCCCGAAACTCATCCTTCACACTCCGTCCCCGCAATCGCAACCAAAAAAGAATCCCCCTCGTCCTCACGTACCACCCCACCAACCTCTGGATCCAACACATCATCCTCTGACACTTCCACCATCTACAATCCCACCCCACCACCAAAGACATTTTTCCCTCCACACCCTTGTCTGTCTTCCGGAGAGACCACTTTCTCTGTGGCTTCCTTGTCCACTCCACACTCCCCTCCAATCCCACCACACTCGGCACTTTTCCCTCCAACCGCAGTAAGTATTACACCTGCCCCCACACCCTCTCCCTCACCCCCATCTCAGGCCCCAAGAAGACTTTCCACATCAAGCAGATGTTCACCTGCACATCTGCTAATGTTGTATGCTGCATCCACTGTATCTGCCTCCTCTACATTGAGGAAACCAAGTGGAGGTTTGGAGACCGCTTTACAGAACACGTATGCTCGGTTCGCAATAAACAACAATAAACACCTCCCAGTCGTGAACCATTTAAACTTCCCCTCCCATTCCTCAGACGATATATCCATCCTGGGCCTCCTGCAGTGCCACAATGATGCCATTCAAAGGTTGCAGGAACAGCAACTCAAAGTCCGCTTGGGAATTCTACAGTCCAATGGCATCAATGTGGATTTCACAAGCTTCAAAATCTCCCCTCACCCACCGCATCCCAAAGCCAGCCCAGCTCGACCCCACCTCCCTGACCTGTTCTTCCTTTCACCTATCCCCTTGTCCCACCTCAAGCCCCACCCCCTACTAACCACATTCCGCTCCCTCGACCTGTCCGTCCTCCCTGGACTGACCGATCTCCTCCCTACCTCCCCACCTACACTCACCTTTACTGGCTCCATCCCCACCTCTTTAACTTGTCTGTCTCCTCTCCATCTCTCTTATCCTCTAGCCATCTTCAATCTGCCTCCCCTACTCTCCCCATTTATTTTAGAACGGTCTCCCTCTCCCCCATTTCTGATGATGGGTCTAGGCCCGCAACGTCAGCCTTCCTGCTCCTCTAATGCTGCGTGGTCCGCTGCGTTCATCCAGCTCGACACCTTGTTATCTTGGATTCTCCAGCATCTACATTTCCTATTATCTGTGTGAGAAAATTCATCCTGGGCTTTTTCAGACTGGACATCTTGATATCATTTGCCATTTCATTCAAGCTACAAATGGTAAAATTCAACCTATGGAATTCACTTTTAGAATTCCATGGAATCCATTTTTAGAATTCCATGGAATCTACTGAAAAGAGACAGGTAATTTGGAACAATTGATTTGTGTTAGTGTTCCTGTTCAACACATGGGTCCTTATCCAATTTTATTTAACCTCATTCACATAACCTCCTATCAAGTTTCCGTCATGTAATTATCCAGCTTCCCTTACAGTTCATCCATGCCATTGTCCTAAGCACTCCACTTGACATTGAGTTTCACTTTTTCACTGCTTTTGAATTCTACCAACTTTACCCAACATGAATTTACAGATTTATTGACCCCGATGGTACTCCCATAAAATGCTGCCAGTCAAGGTACAGGATCCACTAAGTACAGCATAAAGCCCTCTCTGAATTGTCCTATCAAACACTCCCTGGGCTGTCTTTGAATTACTGTGCAAGTTCCTGCACGTTATGATATGAGTGATATCTATATTGTCAATCTGGGGATTTAAGGCACGCCATATTACCTCATAGATATAGACAGTGAATTCTTCAAAATGTTAACACAGTAAAGGTGAGATTTTTATAAATTACAAACATACTGAGTTCAGTGCATTCCTGATATTTCGGACAGTTCTTACACTGTCAAACCTGATAAAAGCCAGTAAACGTTTTCTTGCACTGCAATGACGTATATGGTGTTGTTGACTTGGCAATGGCTACCTGCTCCTACCAGTGTTTCCATAATGTTCACTTCAGGAGAAAATGTTGAAGGAATCCACATGATGTCTGCTCCTTTGTTATTGGCATTCAACAACAATTCTATTGTCTTGTCAATAAAAATGTGTTCTTTTGCAACTCCAACAAACCTAAGGGACTTTGCCTTTTGGAACAGTTTCCAGCACTGCTGCAGTTCAGTCATGTTGGTGTACAGCTGGCTTTAAATTCTGCAACAAAACACAACTTTCTACCTGGGCAGGTTCTCATTGACTGATATTGCCGACAACAAGAACCTGTTATTCTGCAAATGAAAACTACTGTGAATATTGGAAAAATGAAATAAAACAGAAAATACTGAAAATAGTCAGCAGCTCGTCAAGCATTAGTGAAGAAACAAAATTAATGTGACTGGAATTTTTCTGCCCCTTGAGCTGCATGGGCTATGGCAAGAAAGATGCAAAGACATTTCTAAGGTGAACAGGTTAAATTGGGAAATTTCCCCAGAAAGCAGACAGTAAGCAGCCGTGATAAAGAGTAAATGCTAATGCTGACTGGTTGGAAGGCTAGCCTGTATGTCCTGCGACTTTGTCCAAGTTGTTTAGAAGATGTTGCCCTCCCAACCCAATCTGTATGCCTCTTCACACCATCATACTTCTCCATGCCATCTTGAGTTCTTCACCAACCCCTTTCCACAACCACTGCACGCCATCCATGGTCCTTCCATGTCCTTCTCATGTGACCGCATAATCAGATGTTATTTCCATAGGCACTCACCTAGTAGTCACAATGGACAAAGCTCAGGAGACATGAGGATATGAAAAAATATCTAATTATTCAATAGAGCACACAATTATACATGTTTGATACAAAAATACGTATTAATGAAGCACATTAAAAATTTTAAATCATCTCAAATATTCTATCAGTTAGAGGAACAAACTTCTATTCAGTAGCCACAGTAAAGGCAACCAATGCTGGAGCTGTGGACGGTGTGGAGCGCTGTTGTAGGTTGCAATGGGACATTGACAGGATGCAGAGCTGGGCTAAACAGTGGCAAATGGAATTCAACACAGAAAAGTGTAAAGTGATTCATTTTGGAAGGTTGAAATTGAATGCAGAATACAGCGTTAATGGCAGGATTCTTGGCAGTGTGGAGGAACAGAGAGAGCTTGGGATCCACGTCCATAGATCCCTCAAAGTTGCTACCCAAATTGATAGCATTGTAAAGAAGGCATATGGAGTGTTGGCTTTCATTGGCAAGGGAATTGAGTTTAAGAGTCACAAGGTTATGCTGCAGCTCTGTAAAACTCTGGTTAGACCACACTTGGAATATTGTGTTCAGTTCTGGTCACCTCATCATAGGAGAGATGTGGAAGCTTTAGAAAGGGTGCAGAGGAGATTTACCAGGATGCTGCCTGGACTGGAGGGCAGGTCTTATGAGGAAAGGTTGAGGGAGCTAGGGCCTTTCTCATTGGAGAGAAGAAGGATGAGAGGTGACTTGATAGAGGTTTACAAGATGATGAGAGGCATAGATAGAGGGGATAGTCAGAGACTTATCCCAGGGCGGAAATGGATATTACAAGGGGCACAATTTTAATGTGATTGGAGGAAGATATAAGGGAGATGTCAGAGGTAGGTTCTAGTGGAGTCAGATACTTTAGAGACTTTTCAGCGAATCTTGGATAGGCACATGGAGGATAGTAAAATGAAGGGTATGCAGGGTGGTTTCATTTAGTAGAATAATAGGTTGGCACAATATTGTGGGCCGAAGGGCCTGTACTGTGCTGTAGTGTTCTATGTTCCATGTTAGTTCTTTTATAGCCTTTTAAAACTATCAATCAAAATGTGAGATCAACTCCACGCTGCACTGAGATGTGTTTTTGTAGCTTTTGAAACTTGCCAAACTTTCCTTATGATCTTAGTTATAATACAAGCCCTTCAGGTATATCAACAATGAACTCGACTGAAACTGAAAAGGGTAATAGCAATTTATTTTTCGAACCAACAACAGTGCCATAAGTTTTTAACTCTGAAGTAGGGTCTGTCTGAACTCAGCACTTAGTTCAAAAGGCCTTACTGTGTTTGCTTTTCCCACCAGAGTGCCATTTCCACCTCTTCATCCCAGAATAAGATTTCTGAGAAATCATTATTGACTAGAGCTATTAACTCTTTCATAACCCTATGAGCAGAATCTTCTCAGGCATTGATCAACATGGGTATTGGCAGGAACGTTGGTAAAATTACATGTAATTGTCAATGAGGAACTTCTCAATTTTGAAAGCAAGAAGTCCCACTTTCCAATCAGGTGTTGAATAGACATACAGTACTCTTCTTGGTGAATGGTAAGAAGTATATTAGTATACATCAGCCTACATTAATATCACAATAATAGTTAATCTCTCTGCCCTGTTATTCTGTTCCTCATTCTCCACCCACTAGATAAAAACTAGAAGGTGCCATATTCTGACAAGAAAACCAGAGTGATTATCTGGAAACACCCCCTCGCCGCTTTATGTCATTGAAACCAGTTAACATGTCAGGGTAAAATCCATGGGGCAGTGACTGCACCTTCCAATTATGGTCATTGGCATCAGACACATAGACTAGTCAGAGACTTGCACTAAGTAACTCACTGCCTAATTTCCCAGAGCCTAACTGCCATCTCAAGGCAGAAGTCAGGAACGTGATGGAACACCCCTCACTTTCCTGGATGTGTACAGCTCCAACAACACTCAAGAAACTTGGTATCATCTGTGGCAAAGCAGCCTACTTGATTGGCATCATATCCATAATCAGTCCCTCCACTAGAAACACTAGCAGCGGTGTGCACTGCAGAAATTCACCAGCGTTCTTTCTTCCAACCCAACAAACAATAATATCTTGAGAAACAAGAGCTGCAGATATGTGGGAACACCACCAGCTGCAAGTTCCCTTACAAGCCACTCACTTTCTAAGTCAGTATGTTTATTGCTGTTCCTTCAGTGTGGCTGGGTCAAAATTCTGGAATTCCACCCCTAGTGGTATTGTAGATTTATTATACCACATGGGCTGCAGTGGTTCAAACAGACAACTCACCACCACCTTCTCAAGGGCTACTAGAGATGGACATTGAAAGCTGGCCCAGTCAGTGATGCCTACATCCGTGAGTGAATTTCCAAACAATAAGCGGTGAAGGTTAATATTTTTATTTAAAAATATGTAGGTATTTGGAGTTTCTTCAAGAAACAAAAATATCTTGAGCAGCACTAAGGGAAGACAAACGCTGGGAAGACAACTAAAGTAAACTGAAGTTCTGGACTAAAGGAAGAGGAACACCCTTTGGAATTTTTTTAGAAAGTCTCCAATATAATTGGAACAAAATTTTTTAAAAACCGGCATGAATAAAATGAGAAAACAAACAGCTGAAGTACAAATAAAAAGAAAGTGCAAACATCAGGAGAAGGTGTTTTAAAAATCCAGAGCACGGCACAGTTTAGAGGAATAGAGAGTCTGTCAAATTTTCAAATACTGCCTAATAAGAATCCTGAGAGTTTTCAGGTCTTGGAATACTTTGCTGGAGATTGTTAAGAGTCTGAAAAGACTTAAAGAGGCTCCAGAAGTGATCCGGGGTCTGACTAGGATTAGACACACTTAAAGAGAAACTAAAAAATAACTGAAATATTGAGTTTTCATTATTCTTCAGCATATTTATTTGTGAACAGCTTTGAAGTAAAAGGCCCAAATGGCAATGTAACAAATGCAGTAGACTGTGCAGGAAATGATAGAAATAATAGTTACTCCAAAGTAACATCAGCTTTATGATTCAGCTTGAATTGCAATTGCAACCAACAACCTGTGTCATTCAGCCAAGTTCTGCACTGGAGGTAAGTGCCCTGATAAGATTTTGTTGTTCAGTAGGCTTACTCAAGGCAAATGCAGCTGATGTTTATGTATTGCATACTGTCAACAGGTGCTGTGCTCCAGTGAGTCAAGACCAGATCCATACAAATAGTGCCAGGTGGGACTGGAGAGAAATTGTTTACACAGGAGTTAGTAGGCCCCACCACCTGCTTTGTTAAATGTATGTGCCTTTGATTCGATTCACACAGTATTTTTTAAAAAGATTACCCGTAGTTATAAATTTAAAACCACTGTCAAATCATTTTTAGTGCTTTGCCGTTATTACATTGTTTGTAAAAAGTTGATGCTCCAAAGAGGCCATGTAATCTGTACAGAAATTATTTTTACGAAGTACTTAGATATATTTATTTCCAGTTTTCAAGCCAATCCAGCTAATCCAACACTCTTACCAGAAGTCCATTGGAGTTATTTTCAGGCTGCTGCCAGCAGCTGTTTTTATTGTGTAGATATTTACTGTAACTGGAAAAGGAATCATTGCTGGCTCTAGCTGTACAATACATGCAATAACTCCATTTCATAACTCACACAAAATTTCTGCTGATTTCTTTACTTCAAGACGCAACCTACAAAATAATTTTTCGTTGTTTACATTATATACATAACTTTTAAAATACAGAATCTAAAGAAAATCATTCTGTATGATTGAATAATATCTGAAATCATTTTTACTAACAAAAGAAAGCTAAGCACGTTTAATCCAAAAAGCCGTTATAGGGTCAGTGTCTCTTATGCCCGGTAGTTGTGTATTTTTTGACTTATTGGCTTTATAACATGTTAACTCTAGGTTCTGTAGGCTCTATCAATTGTTAAAACAAGGACGCTGATGGCAATTCTACAATGAAGCACTGCAAGCAGTCAGCAAGGATGATAGCTTGGGAAACCATGGGTATACATGCTGCAGGTTTGGATGAGTGCTATTCCCAAATGACAGTACTGGATTTCAGGGTCAACTAATGTTAGATCAGCCAAGTTGACATGATCCACTGCAAGACACAGATTCAAGACAACAGGATAAGTACTGATGTGAACTAGTTGGACTCTCAGACCTATTTCTATATTCTAATCTTTTTTCAATTAGAGCTGCGAAATTTGCAGTTGACTCAATTCTTCCCACCCACTGCAGTTGATTCATCTCCTCCCCCTTTTGCATTATAAGCTTTAACGGGATGTTAGTGCCTACCTCAAGTAAAGTATCCTGAATAGAAGTGGAACAAAAGTTAAATTCAAACAACTAAGTGCAGAACAAATTAATTAAACAATACAAATGCTAAGCTCAAACATTGTAATTTGAATAAAAAGTAAAAAGAACAAGTTTGATTGTCATGACCACGACAAAAGATGGGCTAACAACTTAAATTTATATAGCAGCATCAACACAGAAAGTTTTGAGAGGCTCCCCACCATTAAGTATAACAACAGGGAGAAATTTCAGTGACCATGCCCCAAATTTTACAGACGTATCATAATGAAGCTACACTTAGATGCAACAGGCTGAAATCTCAGGGAATTCACCCAACTTGCTGACTGATTTCATAGAATAAGTGTCACTTTTAAGACTTTGTTCAAGAAACAAAGAAAGCATCTCATCCTTAAACATAATCCCAGTGTGCAAGCATCAATTGGGAATGAGTGGTCTGCACCAATTTCTAAAACCCTCAGTGCTTCGAAAGGAAAGAAGGCTTTTAATTCTAATGCTCCCAGTCACCCCTCTTGTCGCAACAGTGTTTCAAAACCTTATGTCAAGCAAGTCTTACTTTATTTTTACAACAGCTGTAATTTCTCTCAAATGCTTGGCTGTTTTCCCTCATCACCATTAACAGAACTGAGATGAAGCAAATCAAAAGCAATGGTGAGATCTTCTCCCCAACCTTCATCAGTTTTTGAAATAGCCAGGTTGGTAGTGCCATAAAATTCAGCAAGTATATTGTTGATTTTCCAGCCATCTGGATTTCACATTTAATTTTCTAGGAAAGAGTAAAGTCTCTCTGATAGTGCATTTATACAATTTAATTTATGTTGCAGAATCATTTAATTATTTAAATTAAATAGGTTTCCTCTATATGTTTCCTCATTTAATTTGTACCCCTGTGTAATATCACTGAATGGAGAAATAAGTCAGGTGCCTAATGCTCTCTAGCTCTGTAAGCCCATGCTATGCTTCAGTGCGGTAGAGCTATCACTACTTATAATTTGAATTTTCCAGAGCACTGTATTACTACTCATTCAGTGGCAGTAGCAGAGAACTTGAGAATTTGAGCTTGAAGAACTCTATCCTTCTTTTCAGCTGAGGAAGGTGTATAACGAAGACAAGATGTATGAAGAAGAATGGTGGGGGTATGTGATTATCAAATATATCAAATATATGGTCATCTCCATTGGATGGGAAATTGTATAGAATGCAAATCAAGCTTCTAATTCGCCATGGTGTATTTTGTATTACTGTACCAAACAGTCCTTCACTGCTATAAAACTTTACAAATACTAATCATTTTAGATATAAACTTTCTTCTTTTAAGTGACATAAATAGGTCAGTTCTGTCTTTAAAGAAAGTTTTCTCCCTGATGTTAATGTGACCAAAGAGAACCTGTCACCTGAAATATTCTTATTATTTATTTTTAATGTTGTTACATGCAGCACAAATTATTTTATTTCTGTCAAATAATTCACAAACATTTCAATGTAAGCTGCTGTTCAGTTTTGAGTGGAAATTCAATTAGCTGCTTAATGACACTTTCAAAATCTTCACTCAGCCTTTTGTCTCAAAAATCATGGGAAAAATTTTGCAAACCAGTATCTTTGCCACCACAAGAGTGATTGAGACAAACAAATCTATTCATGTAGGCCAAAGACACCATCCACAGCTGCAGGAACATGGTTACCTGCATGGCCAGGGTAGGCAAAGACCAGGATTTCTGGAGAATGTACTTGACCTTCAAAAATAGCAGGCAATGGACCTGCTGTTCCTCAGGCTTAGTCTGCAGTGTGGAAGCCAAGAATTAATTGAGTAACCTGAAATGTTCTTCATGTGTGGATAAAATCTGTTCAACAGTCATGATCTGAACTTATTTCAAGGCTTAGCCCTTTAAAAATGAAATTAAACAAACTGCCAGTGAGAGTTTAAATACTTAGCTGTATTGCTTTGATAGCCAGGCCAGGAGTTGCTGCACCTACTTTAAAAGCTTCAATGACTGTTTGTCAACATTTCCTGAAATAATCTTTATGGATGGTTCATTTCCAAAAGCTAGAATTTTCTTTGTCCTGTGGCACTGGGAGGTAGGGGAGAGGCTTTCTTGGTGTTGTTAGTCCCAAATGTCACTGTTTGATTGACAGGGAAAACAGCCTTTAAATGATTAGCTATCTGTGATATGTGTATGAATGGCATATTTTTAATGAAAGACGAAGCACTTAACATTTTACTGAGCTTTTTTGAATGTGATCTTTTAATATCAAGAATATATTGTGATATCTGTATTAGAGCTTTAGAACAACATTTTTCCCCCCTTCACATGGATTCTTAGATCTACCCATGGAGGATAGTGAGCGAGTTGCCATGGAAATTATAAGGGCCTATGGTGAAGTGGACGGCAGGCATGTCTTTGTCTGGGTGCTGTAATGGGCCATGAACACTAGGTGGAAATATGTGCTGGAAACGCTTTAAAAGATCTATAATGGGGAATAGGAGTGTGGGCACGTATGTTAGTAAGAATTGGCAGTTTTATAACTAAGAAAGTTATAAAAGATCATGGGTGTTGGCTAGAGGCCTACAATCTCAGAAAACAAATGAGGTGTAGTTCAAAGAACTAAGGTGACCCTTTAAACTAGACCATTTTGGCACATGTCTGTCCTCATAACTACTTAAGATTTGCTTCCAGGTTAGCAGAGATCCCTTTCTATCTGGCACCACTCCTCACAGCATAGACCACAAAATACAGGAGCCTGTTTCCTCCTGGAGTCCAGACGTTTCTAAAGCTGCCCTGGCATTTTCATTGTTTAAATAAGTGATAACTGAGAAAGTGAAACTCATTGACTACCTTGTTCTCAACTCAGCAGCTTGCATTGACCAATGCTCTAATCTGTGGTAGAATACAAGAACACAATGTTCATGGAGAAAGAAATCTTATATTAATCGGTTAGACTGTGCAGGAAATTTACCAATAGTTTTTACGGCATTATGAAAACGACTCCCAGTGCCTGAAAAATACTGGATGTCAACTTATTTCCCAAAAAGCATCTAACTAATCATTGTGAGTTCATTGACCCAAAACCCACCTTAGCACCACCTTAGTTATTTTATTTCACAATGTATGGACCAGGTTTACTCAAACAGAGACAAACTAGTCATCCTGTACACCTCCTCTCACCCACCTTCCTGCAAAAAGGCCATCCCCAATTCCCAATTCCTTTGCCCCTGCTGCATCTGATCCCGAGACGAAGCATTCCATTTCCGGATATCCCACGTGTCCTTGTTTTTCAAGGACTGCAACTTTCCCTCCACATTGGTCGAAAGCGCCATTGACCGTGTCTCTCGCATTTCCTGCAACTCATCCCTCACATCCCGTCCAGCAATAACAACCAAAAACAGAATCTGCCTTGTTCTCACGTAACACCCCACCAACCTCCGGATCCAACACATCATCCTCTGACACTTCCACCATCTGCAATCCGACCCCACCACCAAAGACATTTTTCCCTCTCCACCCCTATCTGCTTTCCGGGGGGGCCACTCTCTCCGTGACTCCCTTGTTTGCTCCACACTCCCCACCAGCCCCACTGCCCTGGCACTTTTCCCCGCAACCACAGTAAGTGCTATACCTGCCCCTACACTTCC
This sequence comes from Stegostoma tigrinum, assembly GCF_030684315.1. Taxonomy (NCBI): domain Eukaryota; kingdom Metazoa; phylum Chordata; class Chondrichthyes; order Orectolobiformes; family Stegostomatidae; genus Stegostoma; species Stegostoma tigrinum. The sequence continues at coordinate 73,149,282 of NC_081358.1, read as the reverse complement.
CCCTCACCCCCATCCCAGGCCCCAAGAAAACATTCCACATCAAACAGATGTTCACCTGCATATCTGCTAACGTGGTATACTGTATCCGCTGTTCCCACCGTAGCCTCCTCTGCATCGGGGAAACCAAGCAGAGGCTTGGGGACAGCTTTGCAGAACACCTATCCTCGGTTCCCAACAAACAACTGCACCTCCCAGTTGCGAACTATTTCAACTCCCCCTCCCATTCCTCAGATGACATGTCCATCCTGGGCCTCCTGCGGTGCCACAATGATGCCACCCAGCATCTCATAATTCTCTTGGGAACCCTGCAGCCCAATGGTGTCAATGTGTACCTCACAAGCTTCAAAATCTCCCTTTCCCTGACCGTATCCCAAAACCAGCCCAGTACCCCCCCTCCCTAACCTGTTTTCCCATCTATCCCCTCCTCCCACCTCAAACCACACCCCCATCTCCTATCTACTAGCCTCATCCCGCCTACGTGACATGTCTGTCCTCCCTGGACTGACCTATCCCCTCCCCAACTCTCCACCCACACTCACCTTTACTGCCTCCTTGACATGCTGTCTCCTCTTCACCTATCTTCTCCTTTATCCATCTTCTCTCCACCTCCCCCTCTCTCTCTATTTATTTCAGAATCCCCTCCCTCTCCCCCATTTCTGAAGAAGGATCTGGACCCAAAACATCAGCTTTCCTGCTCCTCTGATTTAATTATGCTGTTGTGATTTTACGTTGAAGAACCTGATCGAAAGACATGAGAATGGTTGAGAATAGCAGAGAAAATGGTGACAGGATTGTTATCAAATGTTCTTGAGATGTTCAAATAGAGTTAAAGCTGGATTCAGAATTACTGTTCTTATGAGATGGTTGAACCACTTCCTGTTCTGTAACGGGTGTGGAAGGAATGATGACTGTGTCATTGATCCTATTATCCACTTAGGCATTCTGCAAGGGTGTTGCCCTTGAAATGCTAATGTGAGCAAACAGTATTTGCATCTTCACTGACTCCTATAAGGATCTTCAGGGAGGCAGTAAAAAAACAATGGGTGGCCTTCCAAATACCTCATAACCCCAGAATTGGGTACACAGATTTGTAATAAAATCTGACATGAGTGAACATAACCTTTATTAAGGAGGTGCATTTTCACTTTAAGTAAGCTTAGGGAGACTCACCGGAAATTGTCAGCAGAATGTTGGTCTCCTGATGTGTTTGGGAAGGGACACATCAATCGTAGTGAAAGGAAGCTCAGGAATTAAAAACATTAGAGCTTTACTCTGCCAGCATCATGGGGTCTTCCAATCACTTATCACAATTTTCCCAATTCAAGCACTAAGTTACTAAACTCTAAGATCTTTGTGTTCGTAGCTCTCCTCAACTCTTCCGAAGACTTACTTGCAGTGGTCATGAGGTTGGCACATAGTTCTTCTGTAGCTGATGGGTCACCAAATTTGTATTCCCAATGCTGTCATATCATCATTACAACACAGAAGGAAGCTGTTCAGCCCATCCAGTCCATGTCAATTCTCTGTAGAACAGTCCAGTCAGTTTCATTACCCTGTTCTACGCATGTGGCTCTTAGAGTTTATTTCCCTCAAATGCTCATCCAGTTTCATTTTGAAATCATTGAGTGTTTCCCTCTGAAAATGTCACTAATTGAAGAGTCGTCCCCAAGCTTCAAAGCAAATTCGTTAGTACATTGCTAAACAAAAGACTTACATGCATTTTAAAATAATCATAGATTTATTTTACACCATTATTTATTGTAATATATCAGATTTTACTTTGCATCAGTTTTGTTTTTACAAAGCATTCTCAAAAATCATAATCCTAGGAGACTTTGATTGGTACAGAAAACAAAATTATTGCAGAAAATGGGCAAACATATCCAGGAATATCCAAGGAAAAATTAATGATGTGATAGATATCACTAAGTATTATTACATGGTAGGTGCCCAGGCTGAAGCACATAGATCTGAGAAAGGGCACCAATATAATGAATGTAAACACAAAGGTCATTAGGTGGTTTTATACCTTTTAGTCATTCTTCTTTGTAACAATGGAAATGGTTTTAACTTTTTCATAGCACATTTAATTGGTGTACATTACTGGGAATGGCATGAAACCATGTCAGCTGGATGAAGGTTCATGACATATAATGTGTCTCTGTAAATAAAAGTTTGGAAGTATAAAAAGATTTGCACCTGAATTTGCACAATGATGGAAGAGCTCTGTGCCTGAGCTAAATTGGAAGATTTGTCCCGATATCCATTTTCCCTGAGGGATTAAATAAGGTGGGGCATATTTCACATATTCACAGTTCATGGAGGCAGCAGGCTTTACAAATTTCAGGAAAATTAAACCTACATGAGTTCTTTGGAGACATCAGGTACCTTTTTGAGAGCTTCAACAATTTTCACCAAGTGCTACAGACCTATAACAATTTTAAAAACAGGTGTTGCCATCCAAATGATTCAGAGGGTGGGGTTTGCAAGCTTGGGAGAGCAACGTTTTTGCCTATTGTGACTCAGATGTACAGTTCAGAGGAAGAGGAATTTTCCAGAGCAAGTCAAGACTGCATTTCATGGTAAGGAAACTGCAAAGTAGAAATGGCATCTTTGCACATTTATGCTATAGAGGTACGTGAGCAGGAGCAGCTTGAGAGAAGCAATAAGTTCAAGAATTGGAGTCAGCACGAACTAGGCAAGAGAAGGAACAGGAGGAATAGAGAAGGACAAACAAGTTTTGCCCTGAGGCCAGAGTTTATTGACTGCAGTGTGAGAACCTGACACTGGTTCAGATTAAAATGGAAATTGGCTGCTGACATAAGTGCAATGCTGAGAGAAGGTTTGGTACTACAATCTGCGGATCATCATGTCCTGCTAGTTGCGTTCAAGGTCATAGTGAGATAATAAGTGTTATATTGCTGGGATAATGGGAACTGCAGATGCTGGAGAATTCCAAGATAATAAAATGTGAGGCTGGGTGAACACAGCAGGCCAAGCAGCATCTCAGGAGCACAAAAGCTGACGTTTCGGGCCTAGACCCTTCATCAGAGAGGGGGATGGGGAGAGGGAACTGGAATAAATAGGGAGAGAGGGGGAGGCGGACCGAAGATGGAGAGTAAAGAAGATAGGTGGAGAGAGTACAGGTGGGGAGGTAGGGAGGGGATAGGTCAGTCCAGGGAAGACAGACAGGTCAAGGAGGTGGGATGAGGTTAGTAGGTAGCTGGGGGTGCGGCTTGGGGTGGGAGGAAGGGATGGGTGAGAGGAAGAACAGGTTAGGGAGGCAGAGACAGGTTGGACTGGTTTTGGGATACAGTGGGTGGGGGGGAAGAGCTGGGCTGGTTGTGTGGTGCAGTGGGGGGAGGGGACGAACTAGGCTGGTTTAGGGATGCAGTAGGGGAAGGGGAGATTTTGAAACTGGTGAAGTCCACATTGATACCATATGGCTGCAGGGTTCCTAGGCGGAATATGAGTTGCTGTTCCTGCAACCTTCGGGTGGCATCATTGTGGCAGTGCAGGAGGCCCATGATGGACATGTCATCTAGAGAATGGGAGGGGGAGTGGAAATGGTTTGCGACTGGGAGGCGCAGCCGCTTTTTGCGAACTGAGCGGAGGTGTTCTGCAAAGCGGTCTCCAAGCCTCCGCTTGAATCCCCAATGTAGAGGAAGCCGCACCGGGTACAATGGATGCAGTATACCACATTGGCAGATGTGCAGGTGAACCTCTGCTTAATGTGGAATGTCATCTTGGGGCCTGGGATAGGGGTGAGGGAGGAGGTGTGGGGACAAGTGTAGCATTTCCTGCGGTTGCAGGGGAAGGTGCCGGGTGTGGTGGGGTTGGAGGGCAGTGTGGAGCGAACAAGGGAGTCACGGAGAGAGTGGTCTCTCCGGAAAGCAGACAGGGGAGGGGATGGAAAAATGTCTTGGGTGATGGGGTCGGATTGTAAATGGCGGAAGTGTCAGAGGATGATGCGTTGTATCCGGAGGTTGGTAGGGTGGTGTGTGAGAACGAGGGGGATCCTCTTAGGGCGGTTGTGGCGGGGGCGGGGTGTGAGGGATGTGTTGCGGGAAATACGGGAGACGCGGTCAAGGGCGTTCTCGATCACTGTGGGGGGAAAGTTGCGGTCCTTAAAGAACTTGGACATCTGGGATGTGCGGGAGTGGAATGTCTTATCGTGGGAGCAGATGCGGCGGAGGCAGAGGAATTGGGAATAGGGGATGGAATAATAGTTTCAAAATCTCCCCTTCCCCTACTGCATCCCTAAACCAGCCTAGTTCGTCCCCTCCCCCCACTGCACCACACAACCAGCCCAGCTCTTCCCCCCCACCCACTGCATCCCAAAACCATCCAACCTGTCTCTGCCTCCCTAACCGGTTCTTCCTCTCACCCATCCCTTCCTCCCACCCCAAGCCGCACCCCCAGCTACCTACTAACCTCATCCCACCTCCTTGACCTGTCCGTCTTCCCTGGACTGACCTATCCCCTCCCTACCTCCCCACATATACTCTCTCCACCTATCTTCTTTACTCTCCATCTTCGGTCCGCCTCCCCCTCTCTCCCTATTTATTCCAGTTCCCTCTCCCCATCCCCCTCTCTGATGAAGGGTCTAGGCCCGAAATGTCAGCTTTTGTGCTCCTGAGATGCTGCTTGGCCTGCTGTGTTCATCCAGCCTCACATTTTATTATCTTATATTGCTGGGGCTTTCCAAGGCTCAGCCAGAGACCTCTGTAGAATTTCACAGCCAGTCACAGGAAGCTGCATCAAGGCAATGACTGATTCATTCTTTGCTTCGGGGTGAGGCAGCAAATTATCTTCCCAAAGGGTGTGGCATTGCAGACGCTGAAGACAAGGGGTTTGCAGAATTAGCAGACTTCCCTCAAATATGAGGATAGGGGCAGTCTGTTGACTGCACCCACATTGCCTTAAAGGCACCAAGTGTATCAAATCAACAACATTATAGACAGGAATAGCTTTCAATCCTTGAATGTGCAGGTAGTGTGTGACCACACCAGGGTGCTCCTACGTGTCTTTGTATGGTACCCTATTCTGAGGGAGGGTCACCGGACCTGAAACGTTGACTCTGCTTTTTCCTTCACAGATGTTGTCAGATCTGCTGAGCTTCTCCAGCAACTTGTTTTTGTCCATGGTGCTCTGAAAGTTGCATTGACTCATTTATCTTGAGGAATTCACACCTGTCTGTATTCTCAGACAACAGTACAGGTCAATGGATGTTTTCTTCTCCCTTAAGGAAATAGCTGATGATCCCCTTTTGACAGCTACAAGTGGAGCCTGAAAATCACTAGAACAATAGTCTGATGCTGCCCCATAATACTTTACTGACGTTGTGAAGATGCACTTTAGGTACCTTGACCATTCTGGAGGAACTCTGTAGAACTCATCACAGGGGTCTTAAGAATAGTTGTGTGCAGCATGCTATACAATATGGCATGTTGGAGGTGCCAGTAACCAAATGAAAAGAGGCTGGGCCTATAGCTCTGATGTATGGAGCGAATGAATTATGAGGAACAGGAGGAGGAGGCCATTATCCAGGCTCATGGATCTGCCCATAAATGCAGCAATGGAAGACCAGCTGAGGGGAAGTCTCCTGTACACATGATTGATTGCTTACATCAGGTTCTCCTTGACTCTTAAAAAGTCTCAAATTACATTACCCAGTCCACAGTGAGCAGAACCTTGGACCTCCTAAGTTACTACCAACTCCTTTAGGGAAACGCCCATGGCAACTAAAGAATAAACTAACAGTACATACTGAACATCAATGCTACCATGACCATAACCCTTGGCCTCAGTATAGTGCACAAATAAACCTTGAGAATGGCTTTACAACCAGGAACATTATACATAATATATATAAGGCTGTTAATGAGCCAGTGAAAACACGGTCTGTAAAAATGTTCAATTTGCCAAGAGCACAAGTAGGAATCATAACTTTAAACCTATGACCTTTGAATATGAATGTAAGTGTTAACAGTACTGTAGCTCCTGCTGTTATGCTAAATGATGACACAAGTATGTTAGAACAACTCCTTCATTGATCTTCCCTAAATCTATCCACCACTGATGTCCAGTTTTAGGAATGGGAGACATGTGTAACAAGTAATAGAGCAGTCTCGATCACCTGGAAAACAAAGGCTTCCAACGTAGTGTGTAAAACACACAAATATAATTTCCTTAAGCCTTCATGGTATCTCAAAATGGGTAAAATCCACGTCAGTGACCATGTAACCCTTAAGTACAGATGGTGGCCTTCGACACAGCGCTACTGCTTGAGGTAGAACAGATAAACTGGAATGATCCTGTCTGATCATTGATCCCACTTAAAGACAATAGGTAATGGACAAGGAAATGCTGCAAGGAGCATCTCATCTGCAACCTTTGGTATACTACAACCTCATCTGAAGGTCTGGAGAAAGAAACAGACTTTCACTGCTCATCCTGGGCACTCTATTTCTCCTGATTGGATGAATAAGCGATAAACATTAATGAGCAGTCTTCAGTGCCAGTTTTCAGAACATGTTATTCCTTAAACTTTTTCATTGAGAGTACTTGTGTACAAAAACAGACAAAAATACGTTTGGAAATTTTGATTTGTATTTACAAAGTGCTTAACTGCAATATAAACGAAGCGATATGAAGTGAAACCATCGTGAATCAACCATTGAACAAAGCAACAAAGCACCCTGAATTCAGTTACATTTCCCCTGCTCCAGTTGTACCTTGCACCAGGTAGAATCAGGCTGCTCAAGTCTCATGCCTTGGAGTACAGTGACCAGGTTCGTTTTGCAGGCAAGTGCTGGGGACAGACCTCAGACTTCAGCTTTTACATTTCTAAAGAGGAAGCCATTGTCACTAGGACTGCTGGAGCAGACAAGAGCTCTTCTCAAGGAGCTGATGACCTAGAAGAAGATGAGGGTACCAAGATGGTCTCAGAACCTTGAACCTCCTAAATTACTTCCACCATCATACTTTCAGATAGATTGCATGGGGTGCAGCATTCTACTCCAGCAACTTTTATGCTGCCAATGTAAATGCCCTGTTGAGGGAGTACATCTCCTCATGTATTCCATGGGTGTCAAGTGGTCTGACCTCAATACCCCAGGCTGTGAACTGGCCCTTATAACCTTTTGCAGGAAGTCATGTTGCCCTTGCATGTGTTCTGTGTTCTGTGTGATGCTGCATGTATCACTCCAAGAGATTTACCATTTTCTTGTGGTTGAAACTCGATCCCCTGAGATATGGTGGAGATCAACACCATCATAGACTCCTCCACCTGCAGTATATGAACTTGTATTGCTTAAGTAACTCTGTTAGGTGTCCACACATGTCCAAATACTGTGTTCCAAAGGTGACTCCTCAGACCTCAAGTCCTTGTTCCACTTTCCTCCTTCCTCCTTCCGACAAGGAGGACTGTCTCTAACTCTATGCTTTCTCATCCTCTCCAGTGTGGAATCCTGCACCCTCTACTACTGACACTATATGTTTTTACATTCCACTAATACTCTAGTACCTGTGCAAGGATTTGACAAAGTATTGATCGCCAGCTAACATTTCTGGCCTTGGCTCAATATTCCATGAGATTGCAGATTATGTTTGAATATAATTCAGTTGCAGCTGATGGCCAATAACACTTCGTTGTTGCCGAGTCTTGAGTCGCTTGAACTGTTTGGAGTCAATTCCGCTTAGCATAGTGACAGTGCCACATAACACGATGAAAGGGTTTACTTAAGGTGAATATGGCTCTGTGTAGTAGGCATTCTTAACAATACTGTGATGGTAGATTCATGTGAGGCAATTTTGATGGGGAGTGTGGTTAAAAATGCTTTCCCTTACCTTCTGCCACATACCCAATTGAGAAACTATGTCCTTTATGACTCAAACAGATCTTGTGGCTGCCAAGACACTTTCGATGACGAACACTGAAGTCCCCTACCCAAAATATATTCTGTGCACTTCCAGAAAATGTAAAGCAGCTGGAGGAGGATTTGGGCAGATTTAGAGAATGGGCTAGAATGTGGAAAATGGAATATAATGTGGAAAAGTATGAGGTTATCTACTTTGGTAGGAGAAACAGAATATTTCTGAAATGGTAAGGCATTGGAAAGCGTAGAGGTATGAAGGGTCCTGAGTATCCTTGTTGATTAGTCACTGAAGCCTAGCATGTAGGTACAAGAGAGGTATCAGGAAGGCAACTGAAATGTTACCCTTCATCAAAAGAGAATTTGAGTACAGTAGTGCATTCTTACTTCAGTTGTATAGAAGCTTGGTTAGACCACATCTGGAGTAATGTGTGCCATTTTGACTCCTTAACTCAGGAAGGATTTTTTAAATTCACTCACGGGATGTGGGCAACACTGACTTGGTCAGCTTTTATTGCTCATCCATGTTGCCCTTGAGCAGGTGGTGGTGAGCTGAATCAGCAGCAAAAATTTGGTTTTGGCTTCAGTTCTGACTTCGCTAACTACCATCTATTTGATTTGATTTATTTATTGTCACATGTATTTTTGTTTTGCAAAATACAGTGAAAAGTGTTGCATAGTGTTGCCACTTTCCAGAAGCATACTAAAACACAGGAAAGTAAACTAAAACATAGACTATAAAGGCAGAAAAAGAAAGAAATAAAGAAAAAGTGTTCAATTTTATTTGCATTCTGATACAGCAGAAGATGGAAATCTTTGTGGAAAATGGCAAGAAGCAAGTTTAAATTGTTAGCAGAAGTCTGAAGAAGAGTCATACTGAATTCAAATCTTAATCCTATTTCAGTCTCCACAAATGCTGCAAGAACTACAATGTTTCTCCAGCATGCTGTGTTTTTTTTGTAAACTGTTAGGTATGATTATCCTTTGATACTCTTGAATTCTGAGTGGTATTAATCATGTAAAAGTAGTCTGACGTTTTTTGAGCCTGATAGTAACATGGATTACCATGCAAGTAAAGTCAGTAGGAAATATTGGTGCAAAGTAATCATTAAGAACTTTATCCACTTCCTCTGGATCCATGCACAGACTCCCTCGTTTGCCCTTAAGTGGACCAACCCTTTCCCTCGTTACCCTCTTTCTCCTAATATACCTCGAAAATGGCTTGGAATTCTCCTTAACCCTACTTGCCAAGGATATCTCACAGGCCATTTCAGCCCTCCTAATTCTTTGCTTAAGTTCTTTCCTGACTCCTTTATATTCCTCAAGGGCCTTGTCTGATTTCAGTTTCTCAAACCTTACGTATGCTACCTTTTCCTTTTTGACTAATCTTTCAATACCTCTTGTCTTCTAGGATTTCTGAATCTTACCTTCTGAATCTTTATCTTTTGCTCTCACAGGAAATCTGTTCAACTGACCTGTATTAGAGCCCAAGTGGCAGATAGAGTACATAGAACATAACAGCACAGTACAGGCCCTTTGGCCCTCGATGTCGTGCCGACCTGTCATACCAATCTGACCTCCACTATTCCATGTACGTCCATATGCTTATCCAATGACAACTTAAATTATCTAAAGTTAGCAAATCTACTACCGTTGCAGGCAAAGCGTTCCATTCCCTTACTACTCTGAGTAAAGAAAACTACCTCTGACATCTGTCCTATATCTTTCACCCCTCAATTTAAAGCTATGCCCCCTCGTGCTCACCATCACCCAACCAGGTTGTGGGCACGGATCTGTGCAGAATCTGAGCCAGCCTTTTCCCAGAATGACTGACTGAACATATCTCTGGAGGCGAACACTGCAGGCAGTCTTTGATATAAACAGATCCATTCACATACCTGACTAACTCAAGTGTGTTTGTGTCATCCTTCCAGACCCAGTGTGCAGTTAGATTATTTGTTAATTTTTGCTAACTTTTCCATAGACTTTTATAACCTGATTTTCTAAAAATGCATTATTCATTCATTTTTTATTCATGGGATGAGGGCATCATTGGCTAGGCAGCATTTATTGCCCATTCCTAATTGCCCAGAGGGCAGTTAAGAGTCAACCACATTGCTGTAGGTCTGGAGTCACATGTAAGACAGACCAGGTAAGGATGGCAGTTTCCTTCCCTAAAGGACATTTGTGAACCAGAGCGGGTTTTTCCAACAATTGACAATGGATTCTCGGTCATCATTAGATTCTTAAGTCCATATTTATTTAATTAAAATTCCACACAATCTGCCACAGTAGGATTTGAACCTGGGTCCCCAGAACTTTTTCTGGGTCTATAGATTAAAAGTCCAGTGATAATACCACTAGGCCAATGCCTTCCTATTTAGTTCCAGTCCTTATCAACTTGCAACTGTGCATCAGAACAGTTACTATTTAATTGAATTTGAAAGCCTGTATTCATCCATTTTGCTCCTAGTCTGGTCACAGCACGATTCAGTTACAGCTTGTCCCAACAGCACAGTTTCTTCCCGCAGTGTTTGTGAATTCAGTGTCCAAATCAATGGAATACCTCTTTCCCAACTCCTTCAGTAACACGTGTATCTTCACAATTTAATATTCCTAGTTACTAATCGAGATTTTGCTATTTGGCTCCTAGATCTGAAAATTTCTAAACAGATTCTTTGCATTTTTCTCCTCCCTTATCTTGTTGGCCCATACATGGACACAAAAAAATGGATCTTCATCTTCTTCAAAATCCTTAAGACAATTTGAAATGTCACTTACCCTAGCAAGAGTTGGGCAAAACGTAACATTGAGACCCTTGGTTGCCACCTTCAACTGATGTTCTCAGTCACGATAAATTCTGAGACACATTTTGTTAAAGCTTTTTGCCTGGTACTCGTCAGGACAATTTGCAACAATACCAATAAAGCAGAAACAGTGAGGTTAGCTGTTTCTTGCTGCTAAAATGCAGGAATGACAACTCGATGCTGTTGTCAGGCCAAAATTAGATGTGGATTTATCCTCAAACAGCCAACACCATCTAATTTCTCCAATTCCTACCTAATGCTATTATAATTGGTCTTCCCCAATTTCACACTTTCACCCAACGACCGGTCTTATTCTTATCCAAAACAATCTTAACACTTATGGAATTACAATCTAAAATGCTGCCCTACTGAAGTTTCGATCACATGGCAAAGGTCATTCCCCAAAACAATGTCTAGAATTGTCCCATTTCTAGTTCAACTGTCTACGTATTGGTTCAAGAAACCCTCCCGACTGCACCAAACAAATTCTGCCCCATCTAAGACTCTGGCACGAAGAGAGGACCAGTCAATATTGGGGAAGTTAAAATCACCCACTACAAGAGCTGCCTCTTGCTCCCCAGAGGAGCTCGAACAGTTCATCCACTTCACCAACACCTTCCACCCCAACCTTCAGTTCACCTGGGCCATCTCCAGCACATCCCTCACCTTCCTGGACCTCTCAGTCTCCATCTCAGGCAACCAGCTTGTAACTGATGTCCATTTCAAGCCCACCGACTCCCACAGCTACCTAGAATACACCTCCTCCCACCCACCCTCCTGCAAAAATTCTATCCCCTATTCCCAATTCCTCTGCCTCCGCCGCATCTGCTCCCACGATAAGACATTCCACTCCCGCACATCCCAGATGCCCAAGTTCTTTAAGGACCGCAACTTTCCCCCAACAGTGATCGAGAACGCCCTTGACCGCGTCTCCCGTATTTCCCGCAACACATCCCTCACACCCCGCCCCCGCCACAACCGCCCTAAGAGGATCCCCCTCATTCTCACACACCACCCTACCAACCTCCGGATACAACGCATCATCCTCCGACACTTCCGCCATTTACAATCCGACCCCACCACCCAAGACATTTTTCCATCCCCTCCCCTGTCTGCTTTCCGGAGAGACCACTCTCTCCGTGACTCCCTTGTTCGCTCCACACTGCCCTCCAACCCCACCACACCCGGCACCTTCCCCTGCAACCGCAGGAAATGCTACACTTGTCCCCACACCTCCTCCCTCACCCCTATCCCAGGCCCCAAGATGACATTCCACATTAAGCAGAGGTTCACCTGCACATCTGCCAATGTGGTATACTGCATCCATTGTACCCGGTGCGGCTTCCTCTACATTGGGGAAACCAAGCGGAGGCTTGGAGACCGCTTTGCAGAACACCTCCGCTCAGTTCGCAACAAACAACTACACCTCCCAGTCGCAAACCATTTCCACTCCCCCTCCCATTCTCTAGATGACATGTCCATCATGGGCCTCCTGCACTGCCACAATGATGCCACCCGAAGGTTGCAGGAACAGCAACTCATATTCCGCCTGGGAACCCTGCAGCCGTATGGTATCAATGTGGACTTCACCAGTTTCAAAATCTCCCCTTCCCCTACTGCATCCCTAAACCAGCCTAGTTCGTCCCCTCCCCCCACTGCACCACACAACCAGCCTAGCTCTTCCCCCCCACCCACTGCATCCCAAAACCAGTCCAACCTGTCTCTGCCTCCCTAACCGGTTCTTCCTCTCACCCATCCCTTCCTCCCACCCCAAACCGCACTCCCAGCTACCTACTAACCTCATCCCACCTCCTTGACCTGTCTGTCTTCCCTGGACTGACCTATCCCCTCCCTACCTCCCCACCTTTACTCTCTCCACCTATCTTCTTTACTCTCCATCTTCGGTCCGCCTCCCCCTCTCTCCCTATTTATTCCAGCTCCCTTTCCCCATCCCCCTCTCTGATGAAGGGTCTAGGCCCGAAACGTCAGCTTTTGTGCTCCTGAGATGCTGCTTGGCCTGCTGTGTTCATCCAGCCTCACATTTTATTATCTTGGAATTCTCCAGCATCTGCAGTTCCCATTATCTCTCCACTACAAGAGCCCTGTTGTTTTTAATCTTTCCATGATCTGCTTACATTTCTGCTCCTCTGTCTCCACCTGACTATTGGGAGGCCTATAATATAACTCCAACATAGTGATTGCTTATTCTCTTATTTATGCTCATTTTCTTATTCCTAAGTTTTACCCATTTGGCCAGGCTGGATGAGTCCTCCAAGATGTCCTCTCTTAGTGCAGCTATAACAAACTTCTTAATCAATAATGCAACTCCCCCAACATTCTTACATCCTGCTCTCATGCCTGAAACATCTAAACTCTAGAACATTGAGTTGCCTGTCCTATGCTTCTCTCAAATAAGTCTCTGAGTTGGTAACAACATCACGCTAATCCAGACTCCAAGTTCATCTGCCTTGCTGTGTACTCCTTGCACTGAAGTAAATACACTTCCACCTCAAGTCATCTTTCATTAGCCTGATCCTGTCTGTTCTTCTTTTTAGACTTACTTGACTTAATTTCTATCTACTCCTTAATCACTCCACATGCTGACCTGCTGTTCTGATTCCCACCTCCCTGCCACGTTAGTTTAAACTCTCCTAAGTAGTACAAGCAAACCTCCCTGAAAGGATGTTGGTGTCCCTCAAGTTTAGATGCAACCAGTCCTTCCTGGGAGGAAGTTCTTGCATAGATAGAACACATTGCTGCAACTGGGTTTCTTTGTTCAGCATTGGGTCAAGTTTCTTGAGTGTGGTTGGAGCTGCAGTCATCCAGACACGTATAAAGTAACCCATCTCACTCCTGAATAGACTCCTTGTAAATGCTGGACAGGAAATCCCTCCATATAGAGACTTGAAGATTGTTGCAACACCTCAGTGTGAACTGCGATCGCAGGCTCCTGTTAGAGCAGCAGCACAGTTGTTATAATTTATTCAGTGTTCCAGGGTAGCCATTGTTGCCTCAGAGCTTGGAAATTCAAATTCTAGATTCCACCCCATTTCAGGCTCTAAACCCCACTTTAGGAGGCCATTCCTAGGATTTTGATAATGGGGGATTCAACTATTGCAACACGATACATCCATTCTAATGGCATTGAATGGCACAAGGACATGGTTGGATTCTGTCTTGTTGGTGATGGTCACTGCCTGACACATGTGTGGGCACAAATATAACTTGCCATTGCCCACTTGCATCAGAGGAGTGGCAAATGGTGCTGTGCACTATGCAATCAATATCTCAATATATGAAATTATGATGGAACATGAGTGATTGCTGAAGCAGCTGAAGATTTTTGGGCCTAGCTCATTAGCATGAACAACCCCTGCATTAATGTTCTGGGATGAAATGAATGACCTCCAACAATCACGAACATCTTCTTTAGTGCTGAGTTTCTCTCCAACCAGTGAAGAGTTTCCCCTCAACTCCTATTGACTCTACCTTTTCTAGGGATCCTTGATGTTATACTCCAATAAATGCATTGATGCCAAGGCAGTCCCTTCACCTCATCGCTTGAGCTCAGCTCTTTTGTCCACACTTGGATCAAGCCTGTAATGAGATCAGGAATAGAGTGAATTTGGTGGAAGGCAAACTGAGCTTCAGTGAGCAGATTATTGTTGAGTAAGTACTGCATGAAAGCACTGTTGACCACGCCTTTCACCACTTTGCTGATGATTGAGAGTATACTGGTGGGGTGGGAATTAGTTCAATTGGATTTTTCTTGCCTTTTGTTGAGAGGACAAAATTTGACAGTATTTATTTTGTCGGGCAGATTGCCAGTTGTTGTAGCTGTGCTTGAACAGCCTGGCTAGGGTTCTGGAACACAAATTTTCTGCACTATGGACAAAATGTTTTCAGATCTCTTAGTCTTTACAATATCCAAAGCCTTAGCCACTTCTTGATAGGGTGTGAACCTCATTAGCTGAAGAATAGGTGTGATGCTAAAGTCTTCAGAAGGAGGTCAAATAGAAATCCACTCAACATATCTGGCTAAAGATAGTTGTGAAGGTATCAGACTTATCTTTTGCACTAATGTACTTGGCTCTGCCATTGTTGAACAGGGGGATATCTGTGGAGCTGTGTTAGCAGAGCACAAATTCAGTATTAAAGTTACAATGTTTTGGGGAGCGCAGCCTTTGCTATACTCAGCAAGAAGAATTTTCAATTCTCTGTGTTTATGAGTATCACCAGATCTGGGTATCCAATGGTTTTCATGTGATAATGCTTTTTGGCCTCTTATCATTTGGATGGTTTCTGTATTTCTCATGTAATTAACATCTTACTTTCATGCCCTTGCGTAATGTTACCATGCCTCTTTCCAGGCCTTCCTTTCTAGTGAGTAAATTTATGTTTATATCAATTTTTGTGGCATGTTAAATCTGTTAATTAATGGCATGTGTGTATAATCTCCATGCCCCTTTCTAATTTTAAGGTGGATCTTTCTGGCTTTTTCAGCTTATTGTGATGATGTCTTTTAAAGGTTAATTCCTACATGCATCTTTATCTTTAAATATTTTAACATCCAGTATTTACCCTATCTAAACAATTATACTTGTTTCCCAAGCAAAGCTCTACTTCTAACTAGATATTGGTACATAACTTAGGAGAAACAAAACAGGGGAAATTGGACAGTTGGGACGATAGTGGGGTTATCATATATGATCTATCAGCACTGTCATATAGGCAAGTTTGTACTGGAAAAAGTCCTGCCAAATCAAGCCTTTATGGGTAGAATGGCATTAACAGCTAGGGATTTGAAGATCTACTATGTGATACAAACAAAGAAAATCTGTGGCTATCCAGCCTAAGCCTACTTTCCAGATCTTGGTCTCATGTCTAATAGGTTATGGCATCTCAGGTGCAAATAAAAGTTTTTTTTTCAAATCCATAATGGTTTCTGCCTCAACCACCTTTTTTCAGGCAGTGAGCTCCAGATTTTGACTAGATGTCCGAAATTTGTACATCTCAATTTAATCTTCCCTCAGCTTCCTGTGGCCAAATGAAATCAACTCCAGCTTAACCGATCTTTCTCCATAGGTAAAATTTTCTATTCCTGTAATGTTCTCATAAATCTCCTTTGGTAAATGTTTAGAAACCATCAAAGGATACAAAAAATACAAGACAGAGAAACTGGAGTATAAGGATATATAAAAACAAACAGTAAAATAATTGGAAATGAAATGAGAAGCTGAAGTGGACCATAAAATGATACTGGATATTAATAATGGGAAACAAAGAAATGGCAGAGCATTGAAGAAGTATTTTGTATCTGTCTTCAGTGTGCAGTACAGAAAAACATCCAAAGCGGGAGCAAAAGGGAGAGAGGAACATAAAATAATCATGATCACCAAAGATAAACTAATGAAACTAAAGTTCTGGGGGCTTGATGACCTGCATCCGAGTGTTTTAAAAGAAGTAACTGCAGAGATTGCGGATACATTGAATGCGATGTTCTGAAATATCCTAGATTATGGTAGGGTACCATTAAGAAATCTGCATATGTAAGACCACTATTCAAAAAATGATTGAAAGACAAAAAGTAAGAAATTATAGGGCGGTTAGCTAAAAATCTCCATTGGCAAAATCCATTATTATTCCTGAAAAAAGGGATAGAGGGCCGACTTACACCAAAATTGGCTAAGTATCAAATATGTGGAGGGATTTCCTCCGTGAGTTCCAGTAAGTTATCTCATGCAGTTCTCTGCTGCTCAGCTCATATGTATGCAGAGCATCTCTCTGGTGCCAGGCTCATGCTATCAACCACTCAACAACCGCTGAAATACATGCCACTTCTGGGGCTTTCCAGAATTTGCACTCCATATTTAAGGCCCAGCGGTGCACCAGGTCAAACACTATCAGCCAGAAAGAGCCCTTGACTGTGCATATAGTGAGAGGGAAACAAAACAAAAAAGCATCTGAGGGCAGATACATGGCAAGATTAACACCCCAATGGAAAGGGAAGATCACATTCATGACTGCAATGCCGCTCTACCTTTCACCAGTCCGATCGATTATCCTTGTAGCTGCAGCTACAAAAATCAAGCTACACACTCTAACTGTCTGTTTTGCCATACCATGTTAGAACCACATCTGAAGGGTGCTACTGTTTCCCCAGTGCCCAGCAAAGTGTAGTCAGGAGGCAGTCAAGAGGTAAGTTTGTGTATAACGTACGTACCTTGTGAGTCAGTGGCCTCTATTTCAGCAGCAGGAGTCATGACAGCGTGAGCCAGGGTGCAGCCGGGAAGGTAAGGCTTCCATTTAAAGAACTTGCTCAATGAATAGGTGGAGCGAAGGTTGAGGAGAAGCAAATGTGGACACAGGGACTGCTGGGTAAGTGAATTAATACACTCAAGTAGCAGCTAAACTGGAAAAACTACATACAAGTGTCTCCCACACATCCTCCTCCTCTAACCAAAATAAAAGTCTGTGTGGAGGGTTGGTAAGATAAGGCTTTTTTTTTCCCTTTATTCTTCTGGAATTCTAGAGTAAAAGGGATGGAAGCTAGGGCAATTGCACGCTCCCCTTGTAGGATGTGGGAGGTAAGGGTCACCACTCGTGTCCCTTCTGACTTCACCTGCGAGATGTGCACCCAACTCCAGATCCTCACAGACCGAGAGCTGGATGAACTCCCGATCATTCGGGAGGCTGAGGGGGTGATAGAAAGGAGTCATAGGCGATAGTCACACCTAAGTTACAGGATAAAGGTAGCTCCTTGATCGCCAGGAGAGGGAAAGGGAATAGGCAGACAGTGCAGGGATCCCCTGTGGCTGTTCCCCTCAGTAATAAGTATACAGCTTTGGACACTATTGGGGGTGGATGACCTACCAGGGAAAGCCATGGTGGCCAGGTCTCTGGCACTCTGCGGTTCAGAAGGAAATGGGGCAGAATAAGAGAGTGACAGTGACAGGAGATTAAATGGTTAGGGGAATAGACAGGAGACTCTGTGGTTGCGAATGAGATTCTTGGATGGTATGTTGCCCCCCCACCTCCCCCCAGGTCCCAAGGTCAGGGATGTCTCAGATCGAGTCTACAGGATTCTCAAGTGGGAGGGTGAACAACCAGAAGTCGTGGTACACATTTGTACCAATGATATAACTAGGAAAAGGGATGAGGACCTGAAAGGTGGTTGGAAGCTAAAAGGCAGGATGAGCAGAGTAGTAATCTTAGGATTTCTACCAGTGCCATGGGCTAGTGAGGCTAGGAACAGAGAACGATTGCAGCTGAATACGTTGCTACAGAGCTGGTGTAGTAGTGAGAGCTTCAGGTTTGTGGATCATTGGGATACCTTCTGGGGAAGGAGGGACCCTGTATAAGAAGGACAGGTTGCATCTGGACTGGAGGGGCACCAATATCCTGTGGGGGATGTTTACTAGAACTCTTCGGAAGGGTTTAAACTAGTTTGGTAGGTGGATGGGAACCGAATTTATGGATCAGAGGATTGGGTAGCTGGTGTACAGGCTGATATGGTACGCAGAGAGTCTGTGAGGAAGGATAGACAGTTGATAGGGCAAAGTTGCAGTCAGTGTGACGGGTTGAAGAGTGTTCATTTTAACACAAGAAGTGTCAGGAATAAAGGTGATGAACTTAGAGCATGGTTCAGTATTTGGAGCTGTGATATTGTGGCCATTACTGAGACTTGGGTATCACAGGGGCAGGAACATTCATTGGATGTTCCATGGTTTAGATGTTTCAAAAGATTTAGGGAGAGAGGTAAAAGATGTGGGGCAGTGGCATTACTAATCAGGGATAGTATCACAGCTGCAGAAGGGGAGGTCATTGAAGGGGGCCTGTCTACTGAGTCAGTATGGGTAGAAGTCAGAAACAGGAAAGGAGCAGTCACTATATTGGGAATTTTCTATAGGCGGCCCCAATCGCAAGAGAGCCACTGAGGAGCAGATTGGGAGGCAGATTTTGGAAAGGTGAAGAAGTAACTGGATTGTTGCCCTGGGTGATTTCAACTTCCCCAGTATTGACTGGAACCTCCTTAGTACAAATGGTTTGGACAGGGCAGATTTTTTCAGATGTGTCCAGCAAGGATTTCAGACTCAAAATGTAGATAGACTGACTAGAGGGGAGGCCATATTGGATTTGGTGCTTAGCAATGGATCAGGCCAAGTGTCAGATCTCTCGGTGGGAGAGCATTTTGGTGACAGTGATCGCAACTCCCTGACTTTTACCATAGTCATGGAGAGGGATAGGAGCAGACAGTATGGGAAAGTATTTAATTGGGGGAGGGGAAATTACAATGCTATTAGGCAGGAATTGTGGAGCATAAATTGGGAACAGATGTTCTCAGGGAAATGCATGACAGAAATGTAGAGGGTGTTTAGGGAACACTTGCTGAGAGTGCTGGGTAAGTTTTTCCTCATGAGGCAAGGAAGAGATAGTAAGGCAGAGGAACCTTGGATGACAAGACATTTGGAACACCCAGCCAAGAGAAAGAATGAAGCTTCTTTAAAGTTGTGGAAGCAAGGATTGGACAGGGGTCGAGAGGGTTATAAGGTAGCCAGGAAGGAACTGAAGAATGGATTAGGAGAGCTAGAAGGGGGCATGAATAAGCCTTGGTGGGTAGGATTAAGGAAAATCCCAAGGCTTTCTATACTTATTTGAGGAACAATAGGATGTCCAGAATGAGAGTAGGGCTGATCAGGGATAGTGGAGGGTATTGGAGTTGGAGGAGGTAGGGGAGGTCCTTAATGAATACTTTACTTCAGTATTCACCAGTGAGAGGGATCTTGTTGTTTGTGAGGACAGCATGAAACAGGCTGATATGCTTGAACAGGTTGATGTTAGGAAGGAGGATGTACCAGAAATTTTGAAAAACATTACGATAGATAAGTCACCTGGGCCAGACAGGGTATACCCAAGGTGAGGGAAAGAGATCGCTGTGCCTTTGGCAATGATCTTTGTGTCCTCACTGTCTACTGGAGTAGTACCAGATGCTTGGCGAGTAACAAATGTTATTCCCTTGTTCAAGAAAGGGAATAAGGATAATCCTGGCAATTACAGACCAGTCAGTCTTACTGCTGTGGTGGGTAAATTAATGGAGGAGTCTGAGAGACAGTATTTATGATTATTTGGAAAAGCATAGCTTGATTAGAAATAGTCAGCATGGCTTTCTGAGGGGCAGGTCATTCCTCACAAGCCCTATTGAATTCTTCAAGGATGTAACAAAACACATTGATGAAGGTAGAGCAGTGGATGTTTTGTATATGGATTTTAGCAAGGCATTTGGTAAGGTTCCCCATAGTAGGCTTATTCAGAAAGTAGGGAGATATGGGAAATTTGGCTGTCTGGATACAGAATTGGCAGTTCAATAGAAGACAGAGGGTGGTAGTAGATGGAAAGTATTCAGCCTGGAGCTCGGTGACCAGTGATGTTCCGCAGGGATCTGTTCTGGGACCTCTACTCTTTATGATCTTTATAAATGACTTGGATGAGGAAGTGGAAGGGTCAGTTAGTACGTTTGCCAATGACACAAAAGTTGGCAGAGTTGTGGATAGTGTGGAGGACTGTTATAGGTTGCAATGGGACATTGGCTAGATGCAGAGCTGGACAAAGAAGTGGCAGATGGAATTCAACCCGAAAAAGTGTGACGTGACTCATCTTGAAAGGTTGAATTTGAATGCAGAATACAGGGTTAATGGCAGGATTCTTGGCTGTGTGGAGGAACAGAGGCATCCTGATGTCCACATTCATTGATCCCTCAAAGATGCACCCAAGTTGGTGGGGTTGTTAAGAAGATATGGTGTGTTAGCTTTCAGTGGCAGGAGGATTGAGTTTAAGAGCTGCAAGATTATGCTGCAGCTCTATAAAACCCTGGTTAGACTACACTTAGAACATTGTGTTCAATTCTGGTTGCCACATTCTAGGAAGGATGTGGAAGATTTAGAGAGGGTGCTGAGAAGATTTACCAGGATTCTGCCTGGAATGAAGTGCGGTCTTATGAGGAAAGGTTGAGGGAATTAGGGTTTTTCTCATTGGAGCAAAGAAGGAAGAGAGGTGACTTGATAGATGTGTACAAGATGATGAGAGGCATAGATGGAGTGGATAGTCAGAGACTATTTTTTCAGGGTGGAAATGGTTATCACGAGGTAGCATAATTTTAAGGTTATTGGAGGAAGGTATAGGGGAGATATCAGAGGTAGGTTCTTTACACAGAGAGCGGTGGGTGCATGGAATGCACTGCCAGCTGTGGCTGTAGAATCAGATACATTAGGTACATTTAAGTGACTCTTGGATAGGCACATAGATGATAGTAAAATGAAGGGTATGCAGGTTAGTTTGAACTTAGAGTAGGGTAATAGGTTGGCACAACATTGAGGGCTGAAGAGTCTGCACTGTGTTGTACTGTTCTATGATCTACGTTTGTTCTATGTAACAACATATCATTTTCCAATGTGGGTACATCATACATCAGAAAGCCTTCAAATTGTAACATTGAATTTAATTGAATAAGAGAAAAAGCAAGAACAAAAGGCAAACAGAAAAAATGTATTTGCTTCCGGGACTAAGCAAGGACTGCTTGCCTTTCAAACAACAACAAATTTATTGTTAATGAATAATGACCTCACCCAACTTATTTCAATGGGAAATGTGCACCAATTAACTCCTCCTGCCTGGCACTTGAGCTTCACACTACACCCTCACAGACTGAAGGCAATGTTCCCCAGTCATCTTCTTCTTTGGAAGATTTTTGCCAGTGTCAGAGTTCATCACATCATCTCTTTGCCTGTTACAGTTTTAAGGTTGTAGGGAGTTCGCAACACAATGTTTGAACTGAACTGTAAGGCACACCAACACCAATCCAATCATCTGAACCTTATCATCAGCAGGCCTATCATTTGATCCACAATGGCCTTGTGGGAAGAATGGGCTGTATTGTATGATACTACTGGCTTAGTCACTGAGTTTCATAATGGAGTCATCAGCCATGGTTACAGAAGGTAGACCGGCTTCCCATCTTTTTAAAGCATTTGGCTCCTGGAATGAAGCAGCATCTTGAGAGATCAAGAAAGTTGCAAGTTCCAGGTCTTTTCACACAGACTTCTCAGGAGTAATACATAAATGGCTTATACATGTACAGAAGGAAGACCTTTCCACTGATGAAGTCTGCTGCATTTGACATAGCATTCTCAATGTGATGTGTGTACACTCAGTTGGAGAAACCAACTATGCTGACAAAGCTTACTGCTTGGTTGCAGCACTGAGCTTGCCACAGTGAAATTAGATGAAGTGTTGTGATCGGGCACAAACTGAATCAGTGATGACCGTGATATATTTGTAGGTTGAGGATTGAGCAATCTCACAGAGGTTCTCAGTGGTTATTTAGAAGCAGCTAGTTACATAACAATTAGCACAGATGTCAGCTTGACAGTCACCAGGATAGAAGATTTACTCAGCCCTTCAGTTCACTAGTCCTGCAGCTGATGATGATACATTCCTATGACAACATTCCAGAACATCCTGAATCTGCAGTGATAAAAGGGCATTGCTCATCTAGAGCAAGTGATGTCCAGGAAGATAAACTCTAGGCCTCTTGTACCTCCTGCACATCCTGGGGTTACCTTCAGCTGCAAACTCTTCGTGTGGAGGCAATTCAGCAGCTGCTGAAGGTTGCTGCTTGTAATGGGTTTGCTGTTGTATTTGTTCCTCCTCAATTTCCCAGTGCCTTTGTTGCATCACAGCCACAGAGACAATAATACCAGCTGCAGATGGCTGCATTGTTCATTGTTCCAGCATGAGAAGTATCAGAAACAGAGCAGGTCCTTAGCATTATCAGCAGTCTGTATTTGTTGCAAACACAATTGGCAGTTTAGCGTAGCCCTTAATGCAATGGAACATGGAGGAATATGACAAGGAAGGTCATGGAATTTCCATACATGGACCTTTGATGCAGTACATCTTATTCCAATGTGTGGAGTACCAACCATGTCACACAAATTAAGTAGTGCGGATTGAAAGTGCAGGAGGATTACTGGAACTTTGTTCCTACTAACCTCATCACTCCCCTCCTGACCCCCACATCAACCAAAAATGTGTATAAGGAGCTATTTCAGCTCTCAGACAATCATTACACTTCGAATTTCTCTTTCACAGAGAGCAGAGAAGACTGGTCGTTGAATACATACCAAACTGAGTTAAGCAGATTTCTTTGATCTGTAAAAGAGTGAGGGCAAGGAGGAACATGGAGCCAGGGTCATGGTCAGATCAGCTGTCATCCTACAGAATGGTGGTACAAGCTCAATTAATTGATCAGCTCCTGCTTTTATTTCTTATTATGTTATGATTTTATGATTTAGTGTGATCAAAGTCTTCCTGGAATGTCATGGCCAGAACTGGACTGGACTGAGTACTATATCTGCAGCCTGTAATACAGATTAAATTAGAGTGGATTCCGCCTCTTGATTCTTTGACCATGGATATGCTCGTTACTGACGTAAGAGCCAGAGTTCTGTAGGGCAACGTCTTCAGAGTATTTGTGAAGTTTGATTGTTTAATTGAGCAGGCTATACACTCAGACAATCAAATGCACATTTTATTGTTTGGAATCAACATCTTTGATGAAATACTCATAATCGAAAATTTATTCAGGGTAAATATTAGACTGGAACAGCTATATTTGGAATAGATAGCATTCAGTTTACACCTTTAGGTGACCAAAAGAATGTGAAATCAGTTATCTTTAGTGATGTTTCACCAACTAAATTTTACAAGTGGAGCCAGATTCATTCTAATTCTGATCGGTAAGAATGGTACTTTAGCTTGGAAGCTAAGACAAAAAGGGTGTTTAAAGGATTATTATAGTACCCTGACTGCTGAAACATTGGCTGCTGTGGAGGCAGTGTATTTCTACTGCTCTTACACTCCTTTAGGGATTCAGTCAATCCTAGTTGTCTATTCCTGACATTTGTCTCCTTTTTTTGACCAGAGTTTCAATTTCTCTAGTATTAAGCATTCCCTACTCCCACTAGCTTTGCTTTTGCACTAACAGGAACATTCTGTCTTTGAACTCTCATTATCTTATTTTTAAGACTTCCCACTTTCCAACCATCATTTTACCTGTGAATAGCCATATACTATATCCAATATTCTAGTTAATAAAATGTGAGGCTGGATGAACACAGCAGGCCCAGCAGCATCTCAGGAGCACAAAAGCTGACGTTTCGGGCCTAGACTCTCTGATGAAGGGTCTAGGCCCGAAACGTCAGCTTTTGTGCTCCTGAGATGCTGCTGGACCTGCTGTGTTCATCCAGCCTCACATTTTATTATCGTGGATTCTCCAGCATCTGCAGTTCCCATTACCACTGATCCAATATTCTAGTGTCTTGTCTTATCAAGCAGCCTAATATGTGGTACCTTATCAAATGTCCTTTGAAAAGCTAATTGTATTAAATCAACTGCTTTGCCTTTATCTATCCTACCTGTTATCACCTCAAATAATTCTGATAAATTTATCAGGCATGAGTTTCCCTTCATGAAGCCATGATGACTCTGCCTGATAACTCATTCTGAAAAGACAGTAGAATGAAAATGGAGGAGGATGAGGCATGATGGTAACATATAACCTGAAGACATTGGTGCTAAATAAAAAATCTGGCTCAGAAGATCAGGAAGCAAAACAAGTATGTCTGAAGATTATGAGGAACAAAGATCAGAAAACATTGCTGGTGTAAGTAACTTGTAAGCCACCAACAGTATTATATCATTGGACAGAGTGCTGAGCACAAAATTGTTGGAGTTTATATAAAAACATAACGTAATAATTGTGGGGATTCTAACCTTTGGTAGATCAATAAAAATGGTAAAGATGATTTAGGACATGGGTTTCATCAGATTTTCCTGAAACATTCATTGTGCAACCAACAAGGGACAAAGCTATTTTAGATTTAGCAATATGCAATAAAACAGTTTTATTGGTAAACTTGTAGCAAATGATTCACTGGGAAAAAAAAATCATAATACACTTGAATCCAATATTAAGTTTGAAAACAACAGTCCCAAATAGAGCATTAAACTGAAACAAAGTCAATCACATAGGAATGAAACAAGATCTGGTTAAGGTTGATTAGACAAGTGAATTAAGGATATGACAACATATAAACAGAGGGAAACAACACAAGAACAAAGTAAAACTTCAAAACAGAATATATTTCATTAAAAAACAAAACTTCAGGAAGACCAATCTCTGGCTTACTAAGGAAGTTAAAGATAGCATTAGATTAAAAGAAAATGTTTTTAATGTGGCAAAGTATGGTACTAAGACCAGAGATTGAGAGTGCTTTGGAACCATTAAAGGGACCCAAAAATTGATAAAATCCATAAATATAGAACGTGACAGAAAACTAGTCAGGAATTTAAAAAGACATTGTATGAGCTTTTACAAGTAATTAGAAAGGACAGAAGTAACTAAAGCAAACATTGGACAGTGAGAGACAAATAGAGAGGAGGAATGACTGAATGCAAGAGATGTTGAAGAAATAAATATAGAAACTGTTTGAAACCAGAGCCTTTGGTTTGGAAGTGCACAGTATATAATGTTTGTCTCTGAAAATAAAACACTGTAGGTCTATAAAAGTTAGACCTCAGTACTACCTATCCCAAGCCTGGTTTTCTGAGTTCTGCCGCATGGAGAAGAATAAATTGTCAGTAGTAATAAAAACTGCAAGTAACAAAAAAAGAAAATCAGGAACAAAAACGGAAATGGATGGAAAACCTCAGCAGATCTGGCAGCGTTGGTGGAGAGAAACCACAGTGGCCACAGTTTTCAATGCAGTAGACAGGAAGAAATATCATGTGCTTGCAATAAAGAAGTGACAATAATCATGGATAATTTTAATCTTAATAGAAACCAGAAAATTCAGATTGGCAGTGGTATCCTAGATCGTACAATGCTCACAGTATAGTTTCTCAGAGTTACATTTCTAGAGACAACCAGAGAGCAATGACACATTTTGAGGAAGGGTCATTGGACGCAAAACATGAAGTCTGGTTTCTCTCCACCAAAGCTGCCAGATCTGCTGAGGTTTTCCAGCCATTTCTGTTGTTCCTAATTTTCAGCATCTGCAGTTCTTCTAGTTTTTACCTGAGCAGTTTATATTAGACTTGGTATTTTGCAATGTAACAGGATTTATCAGAATAAAGACATGCACAGGTAATGGCAACAGCATATGATTAAATTTTATATTCAGTTTGAAAGGGAAAAATATTGGGTCTAAGATTACTATGTTAAACTTAAAAAGGGGAAATATGTGAGCATCACAGCTGAGCTATATTAAGTGAACTGAGGATTCTAGGCTAGACTAGGCTAGACAGATCAATAGAGTCACAGTAGCAGAAATTTGAGGGATAAATCAAAATATTCAGTGTAAGTATATTTCTACTTCAATGAAAATATCTAATGGGAGAACCCATCTGTGGTTAATCAGAGAAGTTACAGAAAGTAGCAAACGTAAACAAACAGTACATAACTAAAATAGTGCATGGCATGTCAGATGATTAATCAGAAAATAAACAACGATGGAGAATGTATAACAGGTTGATGAGGAGGAAGAAATTAGAGGATTATAGGAAGCTAACTAGAAATGTAAAAATGGACAACAAGTGTTTCTACAGGCATCTAAGAAGGAAGTGTAAATAAAGTAAGCATTTGTCCTCGAGAGGTTGAGAATGGGAAATTAATAGCAGACAATAAAAAAGGAAAATCAAACGAATTAATATTTTGCTCTGTCATCACTATACAGTTTGATTGTTGCCATGGGGTTCGTTAGAGCTGTACCTAGTGTAGACATCATGACTGTTATGGAGGGTCTATTGGAGGTAAATGGGAACATGAGTTGCAATTGCATTGACATGACGACAGTAAGAGGTGCTCAGTGGTTAGTGGACTATGGATTGGAAAAAAAGAGGCAGGGGCTAACAGAAGGGACATGGAGGCAAAAGTAAGAACTTCTGAACTTACTTTCAAAAGTGTCCTGAATCCAAACTGTTCATGATTCCTCCAAGATCTATGAAGCATGAATCATGAAGAAATTGGACTACTCCCATGAAAATTGTTGGGGCATTTAGAAATCCTTAAGCCCATAATGAAGGCAGCCAGGTTGAGAGCGCAGGTTGTGGTAGAGTGCAGGCTTTCTCCCTATACCCTTATTGCTCGCTATCAAAAACTGTGACCTTTGGAAATAAGACATCAATCCAAGAAGCAGGTCTGAAGTGCCATGTCTAAATGATTTTGGTGTCCTTCCATCTCAGCAAAATTCCAGGCCTAAGTATGTCCTTCTCATACTATGTTTGGCTGCATCTAGACATCCCTACTTTTATATTCCATCCCACTGGCATTAAAGGTCATCACTTCATTTGGATTCCTCTCTGAACTCCTCATTGTCAATATTCTGGGCATTGCCATTGAGCAGAAGCTGAACTAGACGAACTACATAAATACAAGAGTCAAAAATACTGCAGTTTCCCAAAACCTGCCTACCATGACCAGGTGCAAGTCAGGAGTGTGATGGAATTTTCCCCACTTGCCTGGATGAGTGCAGCGTCAACAATACCAGGAAACTTGACACTGTGTAGGGCAAAGCAGCCTGCTTGATTTGTACAATATCCAAAAACATCCATGCCATTTACCACAATGTTCAGTATCAGCAATTTATATCATCTACAAGAGGCACTGCAGAGATTCACCAAAAATCCCTACATGTCACTTTCCATGACCACCACAATCTAGGGCAAGTGCTGCAAATACATGGGAATGCCAGCACGTGCATGTTCCTGTCAAACCATTCACCATCCTGATTTGGAAATATATCGCCGTTCCTTCAGTGTCATGGATCAAAATCCTGTAATTCCCTACCTAAATGCATTGTGGGTTTACCAACAGTGTGTGAACTGCAAACATTCAAGAAGATAACTTTCCACCACCATCTCAAGGGTTACTAGGATGAGCAATAAATGCTGGCCCACATCCACATCTCATTTGTGAATAAAAAAGCTATTTGAGGTACGTGCATGCTAACATTTTATTAATAATTTAAAGGAATGTTCATATTCCTCTGTATTAAAGTAATCTGTTGTTTCTCGTTATATAATTTATTTTGCTTTCCTATTTTTTTTCCAAACTGAGTAACCTCACATTTTGTCTCATTATGTACAATCCATCAAATCTTTGACCATTCAAAGGAGAAAACACCATGTCCAGAGATAATGGGAACTGCAGATGCTGGAGAATCCGAGATAACAAAGTGTGGAGCTGGATGAACACAGCAGGCCACGCAGCATCTTAGGAGCACAAAAGCTGACGTTTCGGGCCTAGACTCTTCATCAGAAAAGTGGGAGGGGAGAGGCTTCCGAAATAAATAGGAAGAGAGGGGGAGGTGGATCGAAGATGGATAGAGGAGAAGATAGGTGGAGAGGAGACAGACAAGTTAAAGGGGCAGGAAAGGAGCCTGTAGAGGGGAGTATAGGTGGGGAAGCAGGGAGGGGATAGGTCTGTCCGGGGAGGATGGACAGGTCAAGGGGGTGGGATGAGGTTAGTAGGTAGGAAATGGACGTGTGGCTTGAGGTGGGAGGAGGGGATAGGTCAGAGGAGGAACAGGTTAGGGAGGCAGGGATGAGTAGGACTGGTTTTGGGATGCAGTGGGGGGGGGGGAAGATTTTGAAGCTTGTGAAATCCACATTGATACCATTGGGCTACAGGGTTCCCAAGCAGAATATTAGTTGCTGTTCCTGCAATACCATGTCCACATGCTTTTTGAGCTGTAATGCAAACTGACTGATGAAAAATCATGCAAAAATTAAGTTTCATTGTCAAAAGGTCAATATTATATAGGAATAAAGAAGAAAAATGAGATTCTCAGAATAATAATGGGTCGTAATTTGTCAATGAAGGACAGCTAAATGTTACTGGCATGAATTAGATCTGCTCTTGTACATTTTGACAATTTGCTGAAAGTGAGTGCTGAAAGCAGTACAGAAGTGGAAATCTGAGTTTCTGGTACCTCAGTGAAAAAGTCAAGCATCCATTCATCTCTTTACCCAAACATATTGAAGTGAAATTGACAATGCAAGCTCTGAGAAAGAAATGTAGGTTAGAGCTTGTGCGTTTAATGTGAAATCAGATACAGAAATTGAAATAAAGAAAAGAAAGCAAGACTGGATTCATAGATTAAAAAGAGATAGAAAGAAAGTTAAATAAAAATTAAGAGTTTACAATTTTACATTTTTGAAGTTTCCAGCAACAATTAAGCCTGTAAGAACAATGTACCACAAAATGGTTAATTTTCAGTGCCAGTGATACGAACAGTAATTCACACCTATCACATTGTTAAATGCATACTTAGACTAAAATTGACAATACTTATCATAACTTTGATTGCCAAGTTTAGTTCACATCTAACTCGCAAGTAAAAGTGGTTCACACCACTCAACAATGCGGCAGTCGGAAATGCCCTGTGTTCTTGAAGCTATAGGCAGAGTGCTGCATCTCAGAGAGTGACCTTTAATTAGCTGGCTTTAACTATGCATTTGCCTCTCATTCAAGATATTATACCACTTACTCAGAAATAACAATAAAGCACCATTAGCTGCATTGCTATTTTGACGGTAAATTCTGGCCCCAATAAAAAATTATTCAAATTGAATCCTGCTCAGTCTCTTCTCATGCGGGAGCCACCATATAGGTAGCAGATTTTGAGTTCTAATATGAACTGGTCTGGTGACATATCCATGTAATGATTTAAGTTCCAATGTCAATAAGTGTTTTTATGATACATACCATAATAAAGATAATTAGAACCAATATTATTCAAAAAGATATGTGTAAAGCTAATTTTGGGATGTCCAGTATTGCGCAAAAAATTCAGCCCATTCATTGTATGGGAGCTGGAAATACTGCCATCATGTGGGCATGAGTAACAATTGAGCCACATCATTTTTTATGTATTTTAATGATATGCTGTAGGGTATGCAATGTATATTTGAACAGTTGAGTCATGGAGACCTCAGTTTTGAAGTAATGAATTTAATAAAAACATATGTGTTTTCTTTATACAGCATATGATTTAAAAAGTCATACATTAAAAGTTTCAGGGATAGTAGGAACTGCAGATGCTGGAGAATCTGAGATAACAAGGTGTAAAGCTGGATGAACACAGCAGGCCAAGCAGCATCAGAGGAGCAAGAAGCCTGACATTTCAGGCTTAGACCCTTCTTCAGAGGGTCTAGGCCCGAAACATCAGACTTCCTGCTCCTCTGATGCTGCTTGGCCTGCTGTGTTCATCCAGATTTACACCTTGTTATCTCACATTAAAAGTTCGTTATTTTTCTTAAACACTTAGTGTTTTGGATGAATTAAGATACTTTGATTCTCAGCACTTTGCATTATTAATTACAGATTCAATGAAAAACTTACATTTATACAACATTATTTACAACTTCAGATTGCCCCAAAGTGCCCAACTGACAATAGTTCTATTTTTTTGAAGTGTGGAATCTGCTGTTTCAGGGAATCATTGTAGCCAAACAGAAACAGTAAGGAGCTTAAACACTATTTCATTTTTTTTAAAAATTCATTCATGGGGTGTGGGTGTTGCTTACAGGGCCTAGCATTCATTGCCTATCCCTATGCCCAGAGAGCACATGAGAGTCAGCCACATTACTCTGGGTCCGGATTCACATGCAGGCTAGGGCAGATAAAGATGGTAGATTTCCTTCCCTAAAGGACCCTAGTGAACTGGATGCTTTTTTCTGACAATGATGCTGGTTGAAGATTAGCTATTGTTTGGGCATCAGATTAATCTAATACTTAGAAGCCTCCAATTTCCTTATAGTACCCTCCAGTCTACAAAATTATGGTTGAACAACTATCACAACAACAATATCATCTTATTAATATTCCATACAGAAGTGACTCACAACCATTTGAATAATACATTTACAGTGCATTTTCATTTTTTAAAATAAGGTGTGAATGGGAAAGGATAGTTATTTGTTCATTTATTTCATAAATTGCAGTTTGAAACTCAGGTGGAGAATTTTAACTCACTGAAAACCCTTTCATTTCACAGAGTCAAAACATTTAGCCCTGTTAGTCAAGAAATTTGTGTTTATTAGGATAATTATTTGGATGGACAGAGGATAGAGTGGACGACAAGATGCTGGGGCTTACTTTAAGTCATCTTGGGCACATTTAGAAAACTTCTTCATCTTTTAGACTTTCTTTTCTGTTAATTATGTCTGTCCAATAATCTGACCTGCAAACCATCTTTTCACATTTATGAAATATTCCTTTAAGGGTAATACAACCTTTAGTTTTTTTTAGCTTAATTGTGGATAGTGAGTCTTCTTTTCGGAATTTTTCTTTCTTGTCGGAATGTATTTATTCTGTGCATTCTAAACACTGCTCTTAAATGTCCATCAATCTGTCTGGAATGACCTATCCGTTACCTAAAATGCCAGTTCACTTTCACCACCTCTGCTTAATGATGTATGAAGAGAGATTGGATTGATTAAGACTATATCCTCAAGAGTTTAGAAGAATGAGGAGGGACAGATGAATGGAGAGGGATCTCATAGAAACCTTTAAATTCTAACAGCCCTTGATAAAGTAAATGCAGAAAGGATTATCTCGATGACCAAGAAGTCCAGAACCAGGGATTATAACCTAAGGATGCAGGGTAGGCCATTTAGGACTGAGAGGAGGAGAAATTCCTTCACTCAGAGAGTAGAGACCCTTTGGAATTCTCTGCCACAGAAAGTGGTTCATACAAAACATTGAAGGTTTTCAAAATGGAGTTTGATATCATTCTTAGGCCAAATGGTAAGGGACGTTTGACAGGGAGGGAGAAGCAGGAACAAAGTGTTGAGTTGGATGATCAATCATGATCGTATTGAATGGCAGAGAAGGCTGAAGATCCCAATGGCCTACTTTTGCTCCTATTATCTATATTTCTATGTTTTATGCTCTCATAATTGGCCTTATTTAAATTTAAAATATTGATTTTAGACCAACTGTTCTCTATCTCAAACTGTACGTAAAAATCTATCACATTATGATAACTGTGACCTGGAGTGCCTTTGCTATGACGTCATTAATTAATCTTATCTCATTAGTCAATACCAGATGTGGCATAATCTGTTCTACGGTTGACGATAGAACAAACCATTCTAAGAAACTGTCCTGAAAACATGCAATGAATTCATCTTCTCAGCTACCTGTCAGTGTCAATCTGATTTTTCCAGTCTTTGTAGGTCAAAATCCCACAAGGTATCATACACACTGACAGGTTGCAATTATTTCTTCCTTAATATGTGCTACTGTAAAGTTGTTGTTGGATTGCCTATACACCACTCCCACATGTCTTCTTTCCTTTATCACTTCTCTGCTCCACCCAAACTGTTCATACATTTTGGCTTTCTTAACTTAGATCATTCTGCTAACCACACATTCTACCCCAACCACACACTGCCCGTGGTTCATACCATAACATAAGACAGGCAGGATCACTTTCTTACCTTCTTCCACCCTGGTGAACATTCACAATTCTGGGAACGGATTCTTGAAACAGCAAGTGCTGTAGTTCTAGGCCTGCAACAGAGTAATGAATTTGTAAGGAAAGCAGCAGTGTATAACAAAGGAAGATTGGCCATGAGAAACCTGCAACTTTAAGAATACAGCATCATTGGAGAGAAGTGATAACACAGTGTGGAGCTGGAGGAACACAGCAGGCCAGGCAGCATCAGGGGAGCAGGAAAGTTGACATTTCAGGTCAGGACCATTCTTCAGAAATGGTGAGGAGGTAGTGAGCTCAGAAATAAGGAAAGAGAGGAGGGGTGGGGCTGGAGAAGGTAGGTGGGATGATGGTGGCTGAATACATGTAGGGGTGAGGAAATTTTGAAACTGGTTTGAATCTCCCTACCACCAGCCTCATCCCATGACCAACCCCTTCTTTCTCATCCTTGCCTCCTTGACCTGACACAACCTGTTCATCTTTGCTCCCAATATCTGCCCCTCCCACCTCACTGACCAATCCCCATCACTCCCTACTTGCATTCACCTATCACCACCCCACCTACCTTCCCAGACAAATCCCTCTTCTCTCTATGTATTTCTGAGCACCTTCCCCTCCCCATTTCTGAAGAAGGGACCTGAACGAAATGACAGCTTTCCTGCTCCTCTGATGCTGCCTGGCCTGATGTGTTCATCCAGCCCTGCACTGTGTTATCTCTGACTCAAGCATCTGCAGTTCTGACAATCATTGGAGAGAATTTTTTCAAAGTGCAATATTTATTTTAAAACTTACCGCATATTTTAACAGGAAATTTTTTATACATACATACGCACGTTTATTTATTTATTTATTTGGTTCACCTTGTTCAAAGTATAGAAGTTGGTTTCTTGTAAATACTGTGGCCATGCCCACTAGAATATCTGAGAAGCCCTGGATAGATATACTGCCACTAATCCTACTAATTGATAATATTCTAAGCAATTGATATCATTTGAAGAAGAATTCCCCTATGAAGTCTTCAGCAGAAGAGAAGATTGGTCTTACTAAACAGAATAGGTTTATTTCATTGTACTTAAAGACTAGTTATATGATAGGGTCTCATAAGATATCAGGCTAGACTTAAAAGCACATTATAGTGCAGCTAAATGGAGAAAGTCAAATCAAAAACAACTGGTTAGTCCCTCCCAAAACATTCCTTTATAGATATTTGCTGCTCAACCTGTTCAGAGGTGGCATTGCGTACCTCCGGCACAGGTGGTACACAACTTGGCTTCACTAGGTTAGAGGTTTAGACATTATCTCTGTACCGAAACAGCCCGAGTGCTCCTTTATATTCTGATGAGCAGATCATAGTTCATGGTGTCAGTCAATCCTTTCAGGGGCTATCTGTCTTATACAATAGTTTCCAATTTGGGATTTTTAATAAAAAATACTCAGCCACAAAACAAATCATGATTTTGTGTTTTTTAATATAAAGTTGGCTGACATAGGAAGACAACTATGAACCCACGATAATTGGAACTGCAGTTGCTGGAGAATCTGAGATAACAAAGTGTGAAACTGGATGAACACAGCAGGCCAAGCAGCATCTTAGGAGCACAAAAGCTGACATTTCGGATCTAGACCCTTCATCAGAAATGGGGGAGGGGGTTCTGAAATAAATAGGGAGAGAGGGGGAGGCAGATCAAGGATGTATAGAGGAGAAGATAGGTGGAGAGGACACAAACAAGTTAAAGAGGCAGGGATGGAGCCAGTAGAGGTGAGTGTAGATGGGGAGGTAGGGAGGGGATAGGTCAGCCCAGGGAGGGTGAACAGGTCAAGAGGGCAGGATGAGGTTAGTAGGAAAGAAATGGAGGTGAGGCTTGAGGTGGGAGGAGGGGGTAGGTGAGAGAAAGAACAGGTTAGGGAGGCGGGGATGAGCTGGGTTGGTTTTGGGATGCAGTAGGAGGAGGGGAGATTTTGAAGCTTGTGAAATCCACATTGATACCATTGGGTTGCAGGGTTCCCAAGCGGAATATGAGTTGCTGTTCCTGCAACCTTTGGGTGGCGTCGTTCTGGCACTGCAGGAGGCCCAGGATGGACATGTCGTCTAGGGAATGAGAAGAGGAGTTGAAATGGTTCGCGACTGGGAGGAGCAGTTGTTTGTTGTGAACCATGCATAGGTGTTCTGCAAAGCGGTCCCCAAGCCTCTGCTTGATTTCCCCAATGCAGAGGAAGCCACAATGGGCACACTGGGTGCAGTATACCACATTGGCAGATGTGCAGGTGAATATCTGCTTGATGTGGAATGTCTTCTTGGGGCCTGGGATGGGGGTGAGCGAGGAGGTATGGGGGCGAGTGCAGCACTTCCTGTAGTTGCAGGTGAAAGGGCCGGGTGTGGTGGGGTTGGAGTGGAGTGTGGAGCTGACAAGGGAGTCACGAAGAGAGTAGTTCCTCTGGAAGGCAGACAAAGGTGTGGAGGGAAAAATGTCTTTGGTGGTGGGGTCAGATTGCAGATGGCAGAAGTGTCAGAGGATGATGTGTTGTATCCGGAGGCTGGTGGGGTGGTATGTGAGGATGAGGGGGATTCTCTTTTAGTGATTATTGCGGGGACGGGGTGTGAGGGATGTATTGTGGGAAATGTGGACGACACAGTCAAGGGTGTCCTTAACCACTGCAGGTAGACGTTGTGGTCCTTGAAAAACGAGGACATCTAGATGTACGGGAGTGGAATGTCTCATCCTGGGAGCAGATGCGACAGAGGCGAAGGAATTAGGAATAGGGGATGGCATTTTTGCAGGAAGGTGGGTGGGAGCAGGTATATTCTAGGTAGCTGTGGGAGTTGGTGGGCTTGAAATGGGTATAGATTTCTAGGTGGCTGCCTGAGATGAAGACAGAGAGGTCCAGGAGGGTGAGGGAGGTGACGTCCCAATCCACCTCTCCCTCTCTCCCTATTTATTTCAGAAACCTCTCCCCCTCACCCATTTCTGATGAAGGGTCTTGGCCTCAAGTATGAACTCTCTTGGTTAGAGACTTGAAAATGACAGCATGTCAAGGCAACTGACAATCCTTGGTCTGGCCTGCATGTGGCTCCAGACCCACAGCAACGTG
Source organism: Stegostoma tigrinum (assembly GCF_030684315.1). Taxonomy (NCBI): domain Eukaryota; kingdom Metazoa; phylum Chordata; class Chondrichthyes; order Orectolobiformes; family Stegostomatidae; genus Stegostoma; species Stegostoma tigrinum. The sequence continues at coordinate 73,113,951 of NC_081358.1, read as the reverse complement.
ATTGAATCTCGACTGCCCTCTGGGAAATAAATGCTGCCTAGCCAGCAATGTCCCCATCCCATTAATGAATTTTTTAAAAATCCAATTTGTGTCCATGACTTGAAAAAGGAACAGGCAAGATTCTTTGGAAAAAGGTAAAAACATGAAAGTAAAACAACCAGTAAATCTAGAATAAAACTGTGTGATTTGTATCTAGGATATTTTGAAATGTGATCATTAATACAGGGTCCCTTTCCAGCTGCAAAATATATTATAAATTTCATCTATGGAGTATCAATCTTGTTCACAATCATTGTACTTTCTATTGCACATTTGCTGAGTCATGTCTTATTGTCAAATTTTGTAATGACAAAACCATGGGGCAGGTTATAACTTTCACTACTGTGAAAAAAGGGTATCTGACAATAAGCCAGCTGTTAAACATCCCACTCAATTTTTGCTTACATTGAAGTCATTAAAACGGATATGCTACCAAACCTTCTGCATCGAACAGTGAAAGTTAAAATTTCTCATTTGTTAATAATTGCATGGCCTTCCCTAACATTAGATGGCACTCTTATGCCTCTGACTTATTGCTTCTCTTTTCCACCTTTGTTGCAACCCAATTTGTTATTATTTCTTTGAAAAACCTAAAAGTGTTCCTTTTCTTCTATATAGTTGTAACTTGCCATCTTTAAGAATTCCATTCTTCCACATCTATCATCCCATTCTTGTGTTTTTTTTTGTAACAAGTGGCACATTAGAAGATTGTTGTTGTCTCAAGTGCCTGTTCACACACTTCTACCTCTGGACCACTTCAAATGTACTGCTTCTGTATCAGTTATAGTCACTTTAGGGGGTTCATTGGTGTGTTGGGAATTTAGTTGAATAGTTATTCAGGAGTTAGCTAAAATTTTGTTCTCTATTGTTTTCTGGGTATTGATTAAGCTTCAGTGAATCAGAAACCTCCAAAGTTTCTGATGTTAGAGGGCTTTTTGAAGTTTACAGATGCAGGAAATTACTCACCGGAAGTTTCAATTTTCTGGGCAATATCCATGGAATCTCATGTGCAAGGATTCTGCATGCTTCAACACACAGTGAAAGTCTGTACTGCTTAAATGGCTCTCTGGATATTGAGAGTATCTGAGCCACTGGATAGGAGCAAATTGCAGATTTCACAACTAAGGATGCTTTTCTGATATACCTTTTACCCGATATAGCATTTTTTGATTTGCACATTATATTCCAATTCTAAATTCGAAAGAAATTTTGAAGCCTTTTTGCTGTAACATCATAAACATTTTGGTTGTACAGAATGTTTTTGTTTACCTTTGTTCATGTCAATTCTTAGCTTTTGGGTGATTACAACAGTGAATAACAGGGAAAACCTAGGAAAACTTTACCATTCTCAAATGGCGGTATACCAATTAAAATGCCAATAAAAATAGGGTTTGAACAGCCTCATGTTTAGTCAGAAAGTTTAAAATTCAAATCCTACTCCAGTATTTTCAGATGTTTTGATTTGGAAGAGATGCCCAAAGTCTAATTTTCTCGTTGCAATCATTCTAATTGGTGTTATTGAATTATATGTACACAATTTGTAGCCATTCAGGTAACTATCCCAGTGTCCTGAACAATGTTTTGCTCTTGACTAAGACTTACTGAAAGTATATAGCCATTCATTTTATCTATAAACAGAAAATACTGGAAATACTCAGCAGGTCAGTCAGTACCTCAGCTCTGAAAAACAGGCTTAACCTTTCAATTCAATGATGTTTCATCAGCGACAAAGTACTATATAACCCATCATATTGTTTAACCATTTTCCATGGTGCCTTTGTACATAAATGGTTATGCATTACCATAAAGTAATGTAAAATTACTGAAAATCATATTTTCTCTAAGCTTTTAGTCTTGAACTCATGAAGAAAATTTGCAAGATTGCTAATATAAAAGGGAATAATATGTAAATGAGCCGAGTGGGATGGTTGATGGGCAAGTGTCTGCTGATTGGTGCAAGATATTCTGAATGAGAATGCACAAGCTAATAATGAATGTCACTTTACTGTTAAACATTGTCTAAATTTAAAAGACAGGTTGGTAATGATTAGTTGAAGCATTGTCCTGAGGGATAAGCCAGAGCATGGTTGGCACCTATTTTGTTTAGTTCAAGCAGGTTTAGTTAATGCGCATGTTCTTTCTGTTTACAAAAAGCAGAAATCTGTGCATAACATTGTTAGCTTCCAAAATGCTCAGTTATATGAATGGCCTTATCAGTTACCTTTTAAATGGGGTGTGAGCATTTTGTTCACCATGCATGACTGATATTAAAATAAATTCAACAAGATAATGGCTACCTTGATCGAATCATTTCTTGCTATATATCTCAAAATTTATAAACAAGCTTAAGCTCACCACCTTTAGTCCTCAAAAATGCCTGGTCTACCTCAGATTACCCTGGAAGAGTAATGTACCTCAAAAAATTTAAGCAACAGATAAATCTAGTAGTTACGAACTGCAACTCTGCAGTAGCAACATAAATAGCGTTACCCTTTAACAGAATGTTGTCATTAGGGCAAAAATAATGTTCTGCCTATCACACAAGTGAGTAATGCAGTTTATATATTTCATTGCTCATACAATGCCAGGTATGCAGGCCAAATACCTTAAAGACTTGCAAACCAAATCAACCATAATTTCCTCTTTGTTGATTGCCATAAGTAAGATACTACTACAAATAAGATGTGAATTTAATTAATTTTGCTGTTCTCCTCTTCTGTTGTAGTAGAAGTAGTTTTTAATTCATTTCTAAGCTTTCTTCACCTTTTAAAAAGACATGGAGGTGTACTTCACTAAACTCTTAGCAAAGTCTAATTTAAAAGTGGCACAAAAGCAATTATTTATGGTGAAAACAAAATAGGGTTTATTGATAGATTTAAAACCTGGGGACAAATTGGAACACACAAGAAATAAGGAACAAAGAAAGGAAAGGTGGTGGAGAGTTGTTTCTTGGACTGGAGGCCTGTGACCAACAATGCTCCCCACAATTGGTGCTGGGTTCATTTTGTTTATTCATTTATGTAAACAATTTAGATTGTAGTATAGAAGGTGTGTTCAGTAAGTTCACAGATGACACCAAAGTTGGAGGTATAATGAAGAAGGTTATCTAAGATTACAAAATGATCTTGATCATTTGGGTCAATGGGCTGAGGAATGGCAGATGGAGTTTAATTTGGATAAATGTGAGGTATTACATTTTGATAAAACCAACAGGTCAGGACTTATACAATTTAAAGTAGGGCTTGGTTAGTATTATAGAGCAGAGAGACCTAGGGGTTCGAGTACATAATTCTTTGAAGTTTGCATCTCGTGTAGACAAGGTGCCTAAAAAGCATTTCGCACACTTGCCTTTGATGAAATGCTCCTAGCACCGACTCATGGCTACAGCTGTGGAGGTAGGTTTGTGTTCCCAGCAGTGTCTGCGTCCAGCATAGATTATGGAGGTGGTGGCAGACATGAGTTTGGGCTCATTATGAGACACTGTGTCATCAGTAGCAGCTGCATCAGCGAAGTGGGCTTGAACTTTACTCAAGGCAGTGACAGTCATGTTTGGACTAGTGCAGTACCGGTGTCGGTGGCATCTGCATTAGCAAGGTGTGGTGAGGACTCAGTGTCGAGAATGTTGGAGGTGAGATGGTGTTGAAGAGTGGTGACTTTCATTCTAGTGGCAGCGCAGTGAAGGGAATCGTGCCTGACCACCAGACCTATAACCCAAGGCTGAGCACTCAACAAGAAGGACTGTAAAGTTGAACACCTTTTCTTTATTTCTTTACTCTTCTGCCTTTATATTCTATGTTTTGGTTTATTTTTCTATGTTTTAAGATGGTCCCAGAGAGTGGAACACTATACATTTTTCACTGCATTTTGTAATAAAATACACATGCCAAAACACAAATCAATAAATCAAATCAAATCATTGCTCACAACTTTGAGTATACGAGTTGTCCAGTTCTTGTCACCCTGTTATAGGAGGGATATTATTAAGCTGGAGGGGGTTCAGAAAAGATTTACCAGGATGTTGCCAGGGATAGAAAGTTTGGTGTCATTTCCTGTTCTTTTTCTCAGGGGATGGTAGATTGGCTCCGAGAAGCATGGCATTCCAACCGGAACTCCATCAATAAACACATTGATTTGGAGCCAATCTACCATCCTCTGAGAAAAAAACAGGAAATGACATCACCAATGCAGGAAATGACAGCCCGAACCCAAGGAAACCTAACCAGATAAATAGAAAGCAGGACATAACACCAGTGCTTGGTTGGAGGCTCACTGTTGGTGTTACCTAGAATGGTGACTGATTGTCTGGGAACAAACCTTCCAGCTCAGTGAACCAGCTTACATCTGGAACAAAATAAAGACCCACTCTCTTGTGGACCGAGAGGAGGAGAGTGCTGTCTTGGAGGTGAATGGAGGACGTCGGGTTGGCTGTGCACCCTTGCAACCAGTGGATCTTAATGCTGGCTTCGGCCTAATGCTGGTTCAGGGGAGCAGCCAACCTGCAATGATGGCTGCGGCAAGTGCTTGTGCCCCAGGTCAGGGGGTCCGGAACACCATCCGTGTTTCTGTAAAGAAGGTGGATGAAGGTGCACCTGTGGACCGCACCTTCTTCGTGAAGAGGGTCCTGTTGGACTGTTGTGGGTTCGCTGCTGCGGACATTTACTGCCTGCAGGATTTCCCCGGAGGAGGTTTTTAACGACGTGACCTTCAGGAGTTCCAAGCTTTGCGAGCGCTTCCTGGAGGTTTTCAAGGAGAAAGGAGGTGAGGGCCCCCTCTCTGTATTGACCACTGTCCCACGTATGGTGACTGTGCACATGTACAACCCGCATGTGCCAGCAGTTGATGTCCTGACCTTCCTCGGAAGGTATGTGAAGGTGGAGGGGGACCTAACTGACATCGTGGACCCCTTTGGCATCTGGACGAGTAAGAGGCAGGTCAAGGTGACGCTGAGGATGGGCGCAGACGGGAATGTCGCATACCCACCGTCCAGCTTCGCGATCGGCGGGAGCAGGGGCTACCTGACCTATGCAGGGCAACCTAAAGTCTGCCATGCCTGTGGTAGGTCAGGTCACATGGCGGCCGACTGCAAAGCCACCATCTGCAGGGAGGAGGGACACCTTGCAAAGGATTGCCCACGAGAGAGAAGCTGCAACCTTTGCGGGGAAGCGGGCCACTTCTATAGGGCATGCACGCGGCGGGGTACCACCTAAGCCCAGGTCGCCGGCAGGGGAAATGCGGGGCCAGCCCCCCTGGAGGAGAGGAAGGCACCAGGGCCCAACAAGGACCCCGCTAATGTGCAGGAGGGCCAGGCCGTGCAGGAGGGCCCAGCCCTGCAGGATGGGCCCGAGGCTAGCAAAGCACCCCTGCAGGCTCCGATCCCCCCCGATAACCCGGAGCCAATGGAGGCGGTGACAGGCGACCCAGGGGAGTGGACAACAGTCCGGAAAGCGAGGAGGAAGGTGCGTCGACAGGCCCAGGAACTGCAACCATCAGGCGGGAAGAGGCAGCTACAGGGGGGCTATAAGAGCTCCTCTGACGAGGAGGATTCGGAGAGGGCCCACCCGAAGCAGAAGTTAAAGGTCTCGAGGGGGAAGGAAAGCAGCACCCGCTTCCAGGTGACGGGAGGCGTCCTGAGGCTCCCTCCGACACCCAGTCAAGTGCCGCTGGAGCACCGGAGGGCCCCCCGGAACTTCCAGGCGGGAAGGAGGAAACAGCACGTCCCCAGCCTGACCCGGAGCCGGACACTCCTGCCTCCGCACCCCTGACGAGGGGATGCCACCCGGAAGGCAGCACGGACGGTTTCCTGAGCCCGGAGAGCGTCCAGCAGTTAGCCCGGGCAATGGGCATGAAGGGACAGATGGAGGGGCTGGACCTTGGACTTGGGGAGGGTACTGCGGTCACTGCCCACAATGGGGGTACGAATTGCGAGCATTAATGTGCGCAGCGTCAAGTCAACCGCGAGATGTGTGTCCACGTTGGCCTACCTGACCACCATCAAGGCGGACCTCCTGTTTCTGCAGGAGTGTGGGATACCGCACCTCGGCAGGTACGGGAAATGGTCCGGCGCCTGGACCTGTGGGCCTTCGATCTGGTCGGGGGTAACGACTGTCACTCCTCGGGCCTGGCTATTCTGCTGCGGGGGCGCGACTTCACCATCTCTCAAGTTCAGGAGGTGGTGGGGGGGCGCCTCCTAATGGCTGACATCACCTACAGAAATACTCCCCTGAGGCTGATCAACGTGTACGCCCCAGCGGTACGGAGTGAGCGGTTGGCCGTCCTGCAGCGGCTTCCACCCCTGCTGGCTACGTTCAGGCCGGTCATCCTAGGCGGAGACTTCAACTGCATCATTGATGCAAATGGAAGATCCGGCGTGGGGACAGCGGGTGGGGGAAGTCAACTGGACGTCACGTCCAGATTCCTGATGGGCATGGTGAAGGACGCCAAGCTGCTCGACGTCTTCAGCACCCCTGCAGACGGAGCGCAGCAGAGGTACACCTGGTTGCGGCCAGATGGGTCTATCCGCTCAAGGATAGACTTCCTGTTTGTGTCACAGGCATTCTCGGTCAGATCCACCGGCGTCGAGCCGGTGTTCTTCTCTGACCACTGACTCCTGCTGGCCGACTGTCACTTAGAGGACAACCAGCCAGCCGGCAAGGGGACGTGGAAGCTCAACACGGCTCTGTTGACCCCAGAGAACGTTGAGGAGCTTAAGAGGGAGTACGCCAGTTGGAGAACCGTGAAACCCCTCTTTGAGTCTCCGGGCGACTGGTGGGAGACAGTGAAGGAGAATATCAAGAGGTTCTTCGTCCTCAAGGGTGTTCAGAAGGCGAGAGAGAGGCAGGGAAAGCTGTCGCGACTCCAGAAAAGGGTACAGAACCTGCTCCTTCTGCAGTTGATGGGTGTCGATGTCACGGAGGACCTCCGCGAGGTGAGGGGCCAGCAAGCCTCGCTCTTCGCCGCGGAGGCCTCCAGGATAATCTTCCAGTCCAGGGTCCGCTCCGTGGAGCAGTACGAGACGTGCTCGCATTTCTCCTTTCAGAAGGTGCACAAAGAGAGCTCTGTGCTTAGCCGGCTGAAGGAGGACGACGGCTCGGTGACATCGTCTCGGCCCAACATTTTGAGGATCAGCAGATCCTTCTATGCCGGACTGTATGACACGAAGCCCACAGACAGCACGGCCTCCGAGTCGTTCCTGTCGTCTATCACGGAGATCTTAGACGACGGCACGAGGGAGTGGCTGGACCGGCCGATATCCCTAGACGAGCTGACCAGAGCCCTCAAGTCCTTAGAGAGGAATAGGACTCCCAGAAGCGATGGCTTACCGGTCGAGCTGTATTCCGCTCTGTGGGGCCTGGTCGGCCAGGACCTGCTGGAGGTGTACAATAGTGCGCTTCAGGCAGGGGAAATGTGCAAGTCCATGAGGAAGGGCATCATCACCCTCATTTACAAGAGGAAGGGGGAGAGGGAAGAAATTAAGAATTGGCGTCCCATTTCACTTTTGAACGTGGACTACAAAATCCTGGCCAAGGTCATAGCCAACCGGGTCAGGTCTGTCCTGGAGTCAGTGATTCACCCTGACCAAACCTGTGCTGTGCCGGGCAGGAAGATCGCTGAGAGCCTCGCGCTCATCAGGAATACGATCGCCTACGTACAGGACAGGCGGGTGGACACCTGCCTCGTCAGCCTGGACCAGGAGAAGGCCTTCGACAGGGTCTCTCATGCTTACATGAGGGACGTCCTCTCCAAATTGGGGTTCGGGGAGGGCATCCGCAATTGGATCCGGCTGCTCTACACCAACATCGTTAGCGCAATCTCAATCAACGGGTGGGAATCAGACAGTTTTCCTGTTAAACCTGGAGTCAGGCAGGGCTGCCCGCTCTCTCCTGCCGTGTTCATGTGCTGTGTGGAGCCCTTTGCCGCATCCATCAGGAAGGACGTGAGCCTGAAGGGCGTGGCTATCCCAGGCAGGGGAGGCCTTCAGGTCAAGACCTCCCTGTACATGGACGATGTCGCCGTCTTCTGCACCGATCGTCGGTCGGTGAGTAGACTATTGGACATCTGCGGCCAGTTTGAACTGGCCTCGGGTGCCAAAGTCAATAGGGGTAAGAGCGAGGTCATGTTCTTCGGGAACTGGGACGACCATTCCTTCATCCCCTTCACTGTCAGGACAGACTACCTGAAGGTGCTGGGTGTTTGGTTTGGTGGAGCTGGGGCGTGCACTAAGACTTGGGAGGAGCGTATCACCAAATTGAAGCAGAAGCTGGGCAGGTGGACGCTCCGGTCTCTCTCCATCGCGGGTAAGAACCTGGTTGTCAGGTGCGAGGGGCTTTCGGTACTGTTGTATGTGACGCAGGCCTGGCCTATTCCCTGGACCTGCGCTGCTGCGGTCACCCGGGCCATCTTCCACTTCATTTGGGGGTCGAGGATGGACCGGGTCCGCAGGGACACCATGTACAAAGACCTGGGAAATGGGGGAAAGGGCGTACCGAACGCCACCCTCACACTGACGGCTATCTTTGTGTCCGGCTGCATCAAGCTGTGCATAGATCCTCAGTACGCAAACACCAAGTGTCACTACTTACAGAGGTTCTACCTGTCCCCGGTGTTGCGAAGGATGGGCCTGGCCTCGTTGCCACGGAACGCTCCGAGTAGTTGGACCGTTCCGTGCCACCTGTCCTTCGTGGAGAAATTTTTGAAAGGAAACACCTTTGACCACAAGGCCGTCAGGCAGTGGTCAGCACGTAGTATCCTCGGGACCCTTCGGGAAAAGGAGAGGGTGGATCCCGTCGTGTGGTTCCCCACGCAGATTGCCAAAGTCATTTGGCAGAATGCCTCTTCGCCAGAACTTTCAAACAAGCACAAGGACGTTGCTTGGCTGGCAGTGAGAGGGGCTCTGCCAGTGAGATCCTTTATGCATGCCTGGAATCTCTGCGCCACTGCACGCTGCCCTCGAGGTGGCTGCGGGGGGGACGAGACTGTCGATCACCTCCTTCTGGAGTGTGCCTATGCGCAGGAGGTCTGGAGGGGGATGCAGCGTTATTTGTCGAGGTTCGTCCCGAGCAGCTCCGTGACGTGGGACTCCGTGCTCTACGGGCTGTTTCTTGGGACGCACGCCGAGACCAACATCAACTGCGCCTGGAGGACCATCAATGCGGTGAAAGATGCTCTTTGGTCTGCCCGCAACTTGCTGGTCTGCCAGCTGAAAGAACTGACCCCGATCGAGTGTTGCAGACTGGCGCACTCCAAGGTCCAGGACTACGTGCTGAGGGACGCGCTAAAGCTTGGGGCAGCCGCCGCCAGGGCGCGGTGGGGAAAGACCACGGTATGAAACCCCTCATCCAGAATAGGAAAAAGAACCCTATCTGGTAACGGGGCCCAGCTGGCGCCTTCCCCAACTGGTCAGGGGGTCAACGGGGACTGTGTGGGGTGACGACTGCCGGAGTGTTTTCTTTGCGTTGTGTTTTTTTTACCTTCTTTGTTTTTTTCCTTTAGTTGATGTATGTGCCCCCTGGGTAACCCAGAGCAGCTTGCATGACTGGGTAGGTGTGTAAATATGTTTTATTTTTTGTACGTCTCACGAATAAAGTATATTTTTTCAAATCAAAAAAAAAAGGTGACTGATTGTCTGGGAACAAACCTTCCAGCTCAGTGAACCAGCTTACATCTGGAACAAAATAAAGACCCACTTTTGTGGACCGAGAGGAGGAGAGTGCTGTGTTGGAGGCGAAAGGAGGACATCGGGTTGGCTGTGCACCCTTGCAACCAGTGGATCTTAATGCTGGCTTCGGCCTAATGCTGGTTCAGGGGATGCAACGATGGCTGCGGCAAGTGCTTGTGCCCCAGGTCAGGGGGTCCGGAACACCATCCGTGTTTCTGTAAAGAAGGTGGATGAAGGTGCACCCGAGGACTGCACCTTCTTCGTGAAGAGGGTCCTGTTGGACTGTTGTGGGTTCACTGCTGCGGACATTTACTGCCTGCATGATTTCCCCGGAGGAGGTTTTTACGATGTGACCTTCAGGAGTGCCCAGCTTTGCGAGCGCTTCCTGGAGGTTTTCAAGGAGAAAGGAGGTGAGGGCCCCTCTCTGTATTGACCGCTGTCCCGCTGTTTGTGATGCCAGCGCAGAGGAGCCGTATGGTGACTGTACACATCTACAACCCGCATGTGCCAGCAGTTGATGTGCTGGCCTTCCTCGGAATGTACGTGAAGGTGGAAGGGGACCTAACCGACATCATGGACCCCTTTGGCATCTGGACCAGTAAGAGGCAGGTCAAGGTGATGCTGAGGATTCGCGCTGACGGGAACATTGTACACCCACCGTCCACCTTCGTGATCGGCGGGAGCAAGGGCTACCTGACCTACGCAGAGCAACCTAAAGTCTGCCATGCCTGTGGTAGGTCAGGTCACGTGGCGGCCGACTGCAAAGCCACCATCTGCAGAGACTGCAGGGTTGAGGGACACCTTGCAAAGGATTGCCCACAAGAAAAAAGCTGCAACCTTTGTGGGGAAGTGGGCCACCTCTATAGGGCATGCCCGCGGTGGGGAACCACCTACGCCTAGGTTGCCGGCAGGGGCAATGCGGGGCCAGCCCCCCCAGAGGAGAGGAAGGCACCAGGGCCCAGCAAGGACCCCACTAATGTGCAGGAGGGCCAGGTCGTGCAGGAGGGCCCAGGCCTGCAGGATGGGCCCGGGGCCAGCAAAGTGCCCCTCCAGGCTCCGCTCCCCCCACCCCCACCCCCCCCCCCCCCCCCCCCCCCCCCCCCCAACGACAACCCGGAGTCGATGGAGGCCGCGATAGGTGACCCAGGGGAGTGGACGACGGTCCGGAAAGTGAGGAGGAAGGCACGCCAGCGGGCCCAGGAACCGCAACCATCAGGCGGGAAGAGGCAGCTACAGGGGGGGCTATAAGAGCTCCTCTGACGAGGGAGATTCGGTCGGGGGGGTCCCGCCCAAAGCAGAAGCTAATGATCTCGAGGGAGAAGGAAAGCAGCACCCCGCTTCCAGGTGACGAGAGGCGTCCTGAGGCTCCCTCTGACACACATCCACGTGCTGCTGGGGCCCTGGAGGGCCCCCCGGAACTTCCAGGTGGGAAGGAGGAAACAGCGCGTCCCCAGCCTGACCCAGAGCCGGACTCTCCTGCCTCCATACCCCCGACGGGAGGATGCTACCCGGAAGGCAGCACGGATGGTTTCCTGAGCCCGGAGAGCGTCCAGCAATTAGCCCAGGCAATGGGTTTGAAGGGACAGATGGAGGGGCTGGACCTTGGACTTGGGGAGGGTACTCGGTCACTGCCCACAATGGGGGTACGAGTTGTGAGCGTTAATGTGCTCAGCGTCAAGTCCACCACAAGATGTGCGTCCACGTTGGCCTGCCTGACCACCGTCAAGGCAGACCTCCTGTTTCCGCAGGAGTGCGGGATACCGCACCTCAGCAGGCATGGGAAATGGTCCGGCGCCTGGACCTGTGGGCCTTCGATCTGGTCGGGGGGTAACGACTGTCACTCGACAGGCAGTTTAGCATGGCCGACCCACCTAGCCTACACATCTTTGGATTGTGGGAGGAAACTGGAGCACCCAAAGGAAACTCACGCAGACATTGGGAGAACATGCAAACTCCAGACAGACAGTCGCCCGAGGCTGGAATTGAACACGGGTCCCTGGCACTGTGAGGCTGCAGTGCTAACCACTGAGCCACCATGCCACCCAAGTGTGCTAAGAATACACAGAGACACTGTCCTTTGGAGGAAGAAAGAACATACACTCACATTGTGCCTGTTTCAACTGCACAAAATAGGTGCGGTCATCCTTTGATTCATCCGAGATAATGGGAACTGCAGATGCTGGAGAATTCCAAGATAATAAAATGTGAGGCTGGATGAACACAGCAGGCCAAGCAGCATCTCAGGTGCTCCTGAGATGCTGCTTGGCCTGCTGTGTTCATCCAGCCTCACATTTTATTATCTTTGGTCAAGTCCCTGAAGGATGAATCAGTTAAGTTAATGTAAACGTGTTTGATTTATATTTAATAATACACAAGTTCCATGCTACCAAATTGTTACTTATAGCATTTATCAACAATTTTCTTCTAAACTGCAAAAATATCTGAAATTTTCCATGAATGCAAACTAATCTTCTTTAGTTACTTAATTTCTACACTTTTATTCTGTTTTCTGATTCAAACATGAATACTGTGTACTTCATTTTGACTCATTATTAATTCTGTATTAAACTGATTAATATTAAAATTACATTCTTTTCTCCTTCCCGTTATGCTTACAAACTGAAAAATTGGTTCCAGCTGACAAGTATTAGTGTGTTTTACTCTAAGGTAATGGAGCAAAATTATATAATTATCTTCAAAGCTGATATCATTCACGTGTATCTTTTTAACGTTTTAGGCACAAGTACATCATATTAAGGGGAAAGGCATCCCCTAAATCAATTTTAACCTGAGAAATACAAGGGGAATTATTTGATTTCCTGGCATTAAGTAGATCATAAAGTACTGCACAAAGCAATCTAGCAAAGAGATACATCAGTTTTAATGCATAGAAGAGGATCTATGCACTTAGATTTTGCACCCTCACAGTATCCCCATGTTCCTCCAAACTGTGCATGTTTTCAGTTGGGGATACCACTTGAAATATTTTAGGTGACTAGCCACCTCCTTTCTGCCCAAATCGACCCAGCCTTTGGCCTATTGATGGCCTTAAGTAGGGAATTATTTCCCAAGGCTCTCAATCCACTTCCATGGAACATAACTCTGTGCACTGACAGGCAGGCAAGAGTCAAAACACTTTTTAGGGCATATCATCCTGGTGACATTGAGGACACTGTGCATTAAAATAATACCCACTTTCTTCCTTCCAGTCTAGCCTCTAAAACCCTCTCTGAACCACCCCAGTGTGAATGATCACTGCCTGCATGAAAAGCCCAGGATATGAGTCCAGATGCTATGATGATCCCTTTGGGCCCACTTACAGTCCCCCACAGTGCTGACTAATTAGTTCCATCTAATTGGTTGGCTGGTCTCAAGATTGGGACGTCCTGCCCACTGAATAGCAGAAGCCACTCCAGCATATTTTGATGCAATACAGGCCTTATAATAGTCAGCCAGTATGGAATTAACTTTTCTTCAGGGAGTGGAAGGCAGTGTGATGAGCAATATGCCTTCCCATTCTCTTATCTCCCTTAATCCAGTCCTTAATTACAAAATGTGATGCATACTTAATTATGAATTGGTTCAGTGCCATTTTTTGTCTTTTGACTTTTAATTACTGGTTTTATGTGGATTCATTTGCTAAAGTTCTCAAAGCTAAAGCAGCCCATATCCGTATCCAGTATGATATCCATAACATTAAGATTTGGCTGAAATGTTTCAAGTATTTTGGGGTAGCACAGTGGCTCAGTGGCCAGCACTGCTACTTCACAACATCAGGGACCTGGGTGTGATTCCACCCTCGGGTGACTGCCTGTGTGGAATTTTGCACATTCTCCTGGTGTCTATGTGAGTTTCCCCTAGGCGTTCTGGTTTCCTCCCACAGTCCAAAGATGTGCAGATTAGTTGGATTGGCCATGCAAAACTGCCCATTGTGTTCAGGCTTGATGGATTAGTCATGGGAAATGCAGGGTTACAGGGATTGGGTGGGATGCCCTTCGGAAAGGCAGTGTAGACTCAATGGGCCGAATGGCCTGCTGCAAACTGTAGGGATTCTTTGAAATTCTACTTTTTTTCTCTATTCATTCAAGGGATGTGGGTGTCACTGGCTCGGCAGCATTTATTGCTAATCACGAATTTCCCAGAAGGCAGTTAAGAGTCAACCACGTTGCTGTGGGCCTGGAGTCACATGTAAGCCAGATTGGGTAAGGATGGCAGTTTCCTTCCCTAAAGGGCATTAGTAAATCAGATAGATTTTTCCTAAAAATCAGCAATGGATTAAAGGTCACCATTAGACTCTTAATTCCAGATTTTTAAAAAATTAAATTCAAATTCACCATCTGCTGTTGCAGGATTCGAGCCCAGGCCCTCAGAACATTACCTGGGTCTCTGGATTAGCAGTGCAGCAAAAATACTACTAGGCCTTTGCTAGACAATCACCGTTTCAAACAAAATTAAAGCTGATCATCATCACATGATATTCTCAGGCATAACTATCACTGAATTTGCGAATATCAACATCCTGGGCTTATTATTAGTCAGAAACTGTGTTGGACCAACCATATAAACTATTGTAGCTGAAAGACCACATCAGAAGCTTGGAAGTCTGCATTGAGCAGTTCACCCCAAGTCTGTTCACCATAAATCGGGACTGTGATGGAATAGTCTGCATTTGCCTAAATGAGTGCAACTTCAATCACAGTCAAAATGTTTGACACCTACCAGGACAAATCAGCCTGTTTGACTGGCACTCCAACCACCACACACACTCTTTTCAATGCCAGTGCCAGAACTCACCAAGGCTCTTTAACAGAAGGGCAAAAGCAGCAGATGCATGGAAATGCCACAAGCAGTTCCCCTCCGAGTGACAGGCCATCCTGACCTGGAACTACATCAATGTTCCTTCATTGTGGATGTGTAAAAATTCTGAAACTCACTTCTTTAACAGCACTGGACATCCTAACATCCCAACAACTGTAGCGGTTCAAGAGGCCAAGTCACTAGTACCTTCTCCAAAGCAGTTAAGGTGGAAATATATGCAGGGCTAACTAGCAACACTGACACCTCATGAACAAATTTTTAAAAATGTCATTACACAGGTTACTTAAAAAATATGCAAATAGAAGCAAAATTCTGCAGATGCTGGAAATCTGAAACAAGCACGGAAAATGCTGGAGAAACTCAGCACGTCTGGCAGCATCTGGGAGAGAAACGGAATTAAAGTTTTGAGTTCAGCATTTTGCTGACAACCACACTGGAATCAAAACATCAATTCTATTTGTCCCTCTGTAGATGCAGTTGGAAATGTTGAGTTTCTCCAGTATTTTCTTGTTTGTTTTTTTGACTTAGAAAATACATACTTCCTCACGGAGGAGTGCTGACAGCTTGCCAACTTTGTGCTGCTGGTCATTATAATGAATTTTGAGAGAGGTGGGCAATTCCTGCACTGTTCATTGGCTGCTGACATCAGCGGGGAACCAACAATGTCTAAAGCCAGACTCCACTACTAAAAGCAAACATGCACTCTTGAAAGGGTGGTAAATTGTGGTTGCAGCAGTTCCTGGAAGTCATCCTGCAAGTATTCTAGACTGGGGAGGATTGGAAAATGGCTGACCATGACAACAAGGAGTACCAAGGTTTTCATGTGCAGCACCTTGAGATCTTGAAGAGGTAGAAGGAAGGAGAGATGTCCTGTCCCTTCTAGGCTTGAGGTCCTTCTTTATATGTTCATAATGTAAGAGATAACAGAGGAGTTTAAGATCGGGAACATAGCACTAAGAATGAAGATGCAATGCAATAGAAGGCTTAATGATCTCACACAGGAGGCCAAGATTAGCAAATGTTATCTTACAGGTTATATTCAACAAACTGCACCACAAACCTCAGTCAGTGCTCCACTCACCAGTCATTACTCAATGACCAACAATATCTACCACTTAGTACCCCACACTAACATTCATATACTTCAACTTGACCTAACTCACTTAGCACTGTTGCAAGTGCAAACTCAAATGTCAGTTTGCCCACACTCACAGTTATTCAACCATGATGACCACATCACTCAAAGAGGTTGTATAATGCTCATTGATGTATTTTCCACTCTCTTGCAGCAGAGATATGACATGAAACCGGGGGCAGCAGGAGCTCCCTAAACCAGTACAAGCACATCTGTATATACTAATGCCCAGGGAGGTGAAGGTGCTTGCCATCTGTGATAACCACTGCAAAGCCCCAGGGAATTACTAATTAAGCTCCTCATGGAGCTTGTTAAGTATAAGTTCCTTTGGCAATGGCTTGCCCAGGTGGAACTCATCACCTGGACCCTTCATAAAACAGAGCCCATGGTTCCCAGACTCCCAGCCCAACTGTTTATTTTGTAGTGCTATTGAATTTGTGGATCATGTATATGTTGGTTTTGGATATTTGCAATCCTTTTTCAGTTAGTTGAAAAAAATCTGTTGGGTTTTTGGGTGCTCTTCAGCCGTACACTCTTTATCTTTGGCCACCTTTTGTGGAGAGGTGAGGACAGGTGGAGGACCTCCTTGTGATTCTGCTCCTGACCTGGCCAGACTGGAAATGTGGAGGGTTTCAATTCCATTGGCTGCCTATTGTTCTTCCATGGTTACATGTGAGCCCTGGTATCATCAGAGAGGGAACACCTCGTGTCCACAAATGCTCTCAATACCTTTTAGGGAGAGGTGGACGCCATGGGGAATACAGTGTTTTATTTTCCCCTCCAATTCCATTTTGATTTAGTTCCCCCTTTCTCTCCCTACCCCTCCCTCTCTTTTTAACTGACATCACTACCCTTGGCTGATTAGAAAAATAAAGTTAAATTTCTAAAAATGCAGACCCCCCAAAGTTCACTCAGTTGTGCGTAATAGCTCTTTGGAGTATAAAGAAAAGAAAGAAGAAGCAAATATAAGGGAAAAAAAGTATTTAAAAAAACACAAAGGTTCCTATGGATCTGTGGTAATGTCCCTTTCTTTGAGCCAGGAGGCTTGAGATCTAGTCCTATCTGTTCCAGAAGCATGTAGTAACATCACTGAGCAGGTTGATTAAAAAACAGGTCAAAAATAAAGTAGACCCATTCCAACTCTGCTTTGATTTAGCCCCTCCCCCTCCACCGACCTCCCCCTCAGTTTTGACGATTTGCATTGCACATAATCAACATTGTATATAAGTATTCAAAAGGCTGCACCTGTACATCCCTGGACACTATAGCACAATTTAGCATGGCTAATCCACCTAATCTATACAATAGTTTCATTCTTGCCCTGCTCTGTACTTGGAGATGAGGTTGCACTCAGTGAAAGATTTCAGAAACATCCTTTGTGGGAAATCATCAGTCTAGGTTGAAGTTCAGTGAGGATAATTGCTTCCTAAACATTTCTCATTGATATGACCTCTTGTTGAGAACCCTTTTGCCTCTCTTACTCTTCTTTTAGCTGCTTATTGCGATCTATGTTCACCCTTGGTTACACCTTCTCACTTCTAAGCAAACAGCCTATTAGTCCATTCAAAAATGGAAATGAAAGGCTTGTACAACGTCCCAAATTTTGGTAAAATGTATTTCAGCACTTTTGTATTTGATTGAAATGTGAGCTAACTATAGAAGTGCACAAAACTCAAAGACTGCAGCAACAGTCAGAAACAAAATCAACCAGTCTGTAAGTAGGTGATGATATTTTTAATAGCATAGAATGGGGATCTTTCATGATGTTAAATAGCATGTTCAGCTGGCTATTCCTCAGTACAGGCTGGAGCATGGAGTGCTAAATTGGCAGCACTGAAGTGTAATCAGCAATACACGATGTTTGGCATTCCAATCTGACTGCTCAACATGGAACAAATGTCAGGAGTGTACCTGCTCACTCAACTCCAAAGATGGTGGACATTGGATCATACACAATTATGCACACATGCTACAAAATATTTTGGAATCCTGGGAAGACTCCAATCTTTATGTGTCAATAATTTCCATGAGCTTATGGAGACTTATATGCATCTGCGTTATTAGAATTTGTTTTAGGCTTCACAGCATTAGAACTTAAATTTTAATGCTTCAAGCGGTGAGCCTCATTTAAACACAAACATATTTCTAAACTAATTTTATCCCTTTAATGTTTTCTTACATTTTGTAACCATGGTGTATCAATTTATTTAACATTTTTGTGTCTGTGACCGCTAAAGCTTCCAATGAATAGGCTTGAAATAGCAGGACGCAGAAAGTTTGCAAGTAAAAAATCAACGGTCTGAAGTACAAGAGTTTCATGGAAACCATTTAGGGAAAGCTGTGTTGGTTGAGTTTGCGATCAGAGATAATGGGAACTGTAGATGCTGGAGAATCCGAGATAACAAAGCGTGGAGCTGAATGAACACAGCAAGCCGAGCAGCATCTTAAGAGCACAAAAGCTGACATTCCGGGCCTAGACCCTTCATCAGAAAAGGGAGATCGGGAGAGGATTCTGAAATAAATAGGGAGAGAGGGGGAGGCAGACTGAAGATGGTTAGAGAAGACAGGTGGAGAGGAGAGTATGGGTGGGGAAATAGGGAGGGGATAGGTCAGTCCACATGTGTAACTTGTATATCTAGCTTCTCACAGCACTGAATTCATCATTGTATTGTTTGATTGTATGGTAGAAAAGTGTCTAAAAAAATTGAATAACAAGCTAAGGAAATTATTTCTGCTGTTATTATATAGTGGTTACATGAGTGGCACTTTCTATTAAGAGAAATTGGCATCGGTCCAAAAAAGATGCCTTGTCCATCATACAATTGAGCAACATGAAGAATGCATCTTGTGCTGGTGTGATGCCAGGTACATGGGCTGTATGTCCCAACAATTGGTTGAATTAATCAAACAGCCTTTATCTTATTCTAGTTTCGATTTGTGCATTGTTCAGCATCATTGTATCGCCATTTGAGTTTTTTTCTTCAATGTCTGGTGCTTGATATTTGTACATTTCAATCATTCTGGCAAGCCTATTAAACAATTTTAATACGTCCCTTCAAAGCAAATCAATTTTGGGTGAATATGTGCAACTTTGGATAATTAGAGTTTTTATCTCATCAAATTCACAAACCTTCACATGTTGCTAACTTGCAGGGCCTTGTTTGAATGCATTAAATGTATCATCAGTTATTCTTTGTTCTATCAGAACACAGTCTACGTCTCAGTACGATGGTGTAAACTACGCATTGATTTTTTGCACAGCTAATAAAATCATTTGCTGCTCATGATTCTGGGAAAGTTTCAAAAGACCATGCAATATAAAATCATTGCTCTTTCTTTGACATTATTTATTATATAAAAAGCCACCATAAAAATTGCAAATCAGTTACAGCTCTGGGTTTGCTTTTGCCATTCAATGCCAATTGATGTTGGTTTCTTCCTCTATATTAAACTCAAGGCAAAAGAAATGCATTTTTTTTAAGTAAGGTGCTTAGAAATGCGAAGAGTTCAGATGGAATTTTCACTGCTAGTGTAATGAATAAAAACTCAAGATATGTAGCTCAAAGCAGTTCACAAGGTATTGCTGAAAACAACTCAAAGCAAACTCAACCAAGATAACAAAGTGTGGAGCTGGATAAACATTTTCATTAGCTTCTAAATCTCCCCTCCCGCCACTGCATCCCAAAACCAGCCCAGCTTGTCCCTCCCTCCCTTACCTGTTCTTCCTCTCACCTATCCCCTCCTCCCACCTCAAGCCGCACCTCCTACTAACCTCATCCCGCCCCCTTGACCTGTACAGTTACAATGCTGGTGTCTCCCTGACAATGTGGAAAATTGCCCAAGTATGTCATGTACACAAAAAGCAGGACAAATCCAATCCGGCCAATTACCGCCCCTTCAGTCTACTGTCAATCATCAGTAAACTGATGGAAGGTGTCATCAACAGTGCTATCAAGCAACACCTGCTCAGTGACACCCAGCTTGGGTTCTGCCAGGGCCACTCAGCTCCTAATGTCATTACGGCCTTGGTTCAAACATGGAGAAAAGAGCTGAATTCCAGTGGTGAGGTGAGAGTGACAGTCCTTGACATCAAGGCTATATTCGACTGAGTGTGGCATCAAGGAGCCCTAGCAAAACTGGAATCAATGGACACCAAGAAGAAAACACTCTGGTGGTCGGAGTCTCACCTGACACATGGGAAAATGGTCATAGCTGTGGGAGGTCATTCATCTCAGCTCCAGGACATCTCTGCAGGAGTCCCTCAGGGTAGTGTCCTAGGCCCAACCATGTTCAGCTGCTTCACCAATGACCTTCCCTCCATCATAAGGTCAGAAGTGGGGTTGTTTGCCGATGATTGCACGGTGTTCAGCACCATTCATGACTCCTCAGACTCTGAAGCAGTGCAAGCTCAAGTGCAACAAGTTCTAAACAATATTCAGGCTTGGGCTGACAAGTGACAAGTGACATTCATGCCATGCAAATGCCAGGCTACGGCCATCACCAATAAGAGTCAAACTAACCACCATCCCCTGACATTCAATTGTCTTACCATCACTGAATCCCCCACTATCAACACCCTGGGGGTCACCATTGACCAGAAATTCAACTGGACTCACCACATTAACACAGTGGCTACAAGAACAGGTCAGAAGTTAGGAATACTGCAGTGAGTAACTCACCTCCTGACTCCCCAAAGCCTGTCTACTATCTACAAGGCACAAGTCAGGAGTGTAATGGAATACTCCCCACTTGCCTGGATGAGTGCAGCCCCAACAAAACTCAAGAAGCTTGAAGCCATCCAGGAAAAAGCAGCTCACTTGATTGGCACTACACCCACAAGCATTCACTCCCTCCACCACAACACTCAGTAGCAACAGTGTGCACTATCTACCAAAGATCCTCAGACAGCACCTTCCAAACACATGCCCACTTCCATCAAGAAGGACAAGAGCATTAGACATATGGGAACAGAACCACCTCCAAGTTGCCCTCCAAGTTAATCACCAACCTGACTTGGAAATATATTGCTATTCCTTCACTGTCACTGAGTCAAAATCCTGGAATTTCTTCCTTCATGGCATTGTGGGTCAACCCACAGCTGGAGGACTGCAGCAGTTCAAGAAGGCAGCTCACCACCACTTTCTCAAGGGCAACTAGGGATGGGCAAGAAATGCTGGCCAGCCAGTGATGCCCACATCCAGCAGATGGATAGAGAAAAAAAAATTACACTATCTAGTAGCAATGTACATTCATATGTGGGGGCCTATTCTCTGCAAGCAAAGTAATATATACAGGTTTCACATCCTTTTATCAATTACCCAGCAGCTTGGGGAGACTACTGTTCCGTGTTACTCTATCCACGGTCACTCTTCAATCAAGCAGCTAACTTGCCAATCAATCAGCACTTTCTTTCTTGGAGTATAAATTGTTCTGATCTTTTGAAACTTGTAGTTCTTGTGTTCGTCTCGATGAGTACCAGATGAAAACATTCAGCAACAGGTCTCTGTCTGTTACATTCAATTTCTGCACTTTCAAGCACCTACTGGTACACTTTTGTAATGGGCGATAAATGCTTCAGATACAGACAAGACACATTACAACAAAAGAGTATGGCAAATGAGCCAAATCAGGTACTTTTTTGATGATAAGCAAGATTTAGAATACGATGAAACAAAATATTATATAATACACGTCAATCATACATACACACATGCACAATGTGTTCTATGTACAACTGCCATTCTGTCTGTCTGTCTGTCTCTCTCTCTCTCTCTCTCTCTCTCTCACACACACACACACACACACACTCACACGCACACACACACAGACACAGACACACAAACACACACGCACACACACACAGAGTTGAATATAAAACTGAAAAACAGTACAGCATAGGAATGAACCCTTCGACCCATAATGTTGTGCTGAACATGATGCCAAACTAAACTAATCGCCTATGCCTGCCCTTGGTCCATATTCCTCCATTCCTTGCATTTTCATATGTTTATCTAAAAACCTCTTATATGCCCCTATCTGCCTCCACCACCACCCCTGGCAATGCATTCCAGAGTCCTACCATGCTCTGTGTAAAAAAAAAGGCATCTCATATCTCTTTTGAACGTTTCAAATCCCCCCTCACCTTAAATGCATGCCCCGTAGTTTTAGATATTTCACCTTTGGGAGAGAGACATTGACCATCAACCTTATCAACGCATCTCATAATTTTACATACTTCTATCAGGCCTCCTCTCAGCCTCTGCCACTCCAGAGAAAACAACCCAAGTTTTTTCTAGCCTCTCCTTATAGTTCACAACCTCTAATCTAGGAATCATCCTGTAATCCTCTTCTGCAACGTCTCCAAAGTTTCCAAATTCTTCCTGTAATGTGGCGACCAGAATTGAAAGCAGTGTTCTAAGTGTGGCCTTACCAAAGTCTTATAAAGCTGCAAAATGACATCCTGACTCTTTTGCTCAATTCTATGACCAAAAATGGCAAGCATGCCAATTTCTGAAGAAGAGTCTAGGCCCGAAACGTCAGCCTTCCAGCTTGGCCTGCTGTGTTCATCCAGCCCTACCCTTTGTTATCTCAGCATGCCAATACACCTTCTTTACCATCTATCTACTTGCACGGCCACTTTCAGGGAGCTACCTCAAAATCCCACTGTACATCAATACTGTTCTTTCCCATTAACTACATAACTTTCCTTAATGTTTGATCTCCCAAAGTGCAGCACTTCAAATTACCCGGATTACACTCCATCTGACATTTTTCCACCTGTATCTGCAATTGGTCTTTATCCCACTACATCCGTTGACGACATTCTACACTATCCAAAACTCCACCAATCTTTTTATCATTTGCAAACTTACATTTTCATCCAAGTCATTTATATATATCACAAACAGCAGAAGTCCCAGTACGGATCCATGGAGGACACCACTAGTTGCAGACCTCGAGCCAGATAAACAATCTTCTGCCGCTACCCTCTGCCTTCTGAGGGCAAGTCAATTGTGAATTCATGCAGTCAAGTCACCCTGGATCCTATGTTTCTTAAACTTCTGGATAAGCCTACCATGAGAGGCCTTGTCAAAATCCTTACTAAAATCATCCAATACTCTACTCTCTTCAAATCACCTTTGTCACTTCCTTGAAAAATTCAATCAAGTTACTAAGACATGACCTTCCCTGCATAAAGCCACGATGATAGTCCCTAATCAGGCCATGCTTTTTCAAATGCACGTAAATCCTATCCTTAGGAATTCTCTCCAATGGGTTCCCAATCACCGATGCGAAACTCACCATTCTATAGTTTCCTGAATTATTCCTATTTCCCTTCTTGAATGCAGGAACATTAGCTATTTGCTAGTCCTCTGGGACCCCTCCAGTGGCTGAGATACAAAGATCTTGGTCAAGGCCCCAGCAATCTCCTGTCTTGTCTCTCTCAATAACCTGGAGTAGATACCATCAGGCCCTGGGGACTTCTCCAACTTAATGCTCTTCAAGATGCTCAACACCACATCTTTCTTAATCTGAAAAATGCCATACCATATTGGTATGTTCCGTACAAATCTCACTATCCTCCACATCCTTATCCTAGATTAATAACCATATCCTCTGCCTCCAAGTACAAGTTCCCTCCTTTATCCTTGAGTGGTCCTACCTTCTCCCTAGTTATCCTTTACTTTTTAATGAATGTTTTGGGATTCTCTTTAACCCTACTTGCCATGACCCCTTGTTGCTCTCTTAATTCCCTACTTCCGTTCTATCCTGCTTTCTTTATTTTTCTCACAGGCCCTTTCTGATTTTAGCTTTCTAACTCTTACATATGTTTTTTTATTTCTTTTTGACTAAATTCACAACCTCCCTTGTTATCCAAGGTCCCTTACCTAACTATCTTTGTCCTTCCTGCCTATTGGAACATGCCAGTCCTGAACTCTCATCAGCAGGTCTTTAAATAATTCCCTCATATCAAATGTGGACTTGCCTGAAAACAGCTCCTCCCAGTTAACATTCCCTAGCTCCTGCCTAATACTGATGTAATTTGCTCTCCCACAATTTATTACCTTGCCACAAGATCCCCTTATTTATGCTTATTCATAGTCATCTTAAACTTAAGGAGTTGTGATGACTGTTTCCAACATGCTGTCTCACTGAAATGTCTGTCAACTGGCCAGGCTTATTTGCCAGTACAAGGTGCAGTATGGCCCCTCCTCAAGTTGGTCTATCCACATGCTGCTTCAATAAACCCCCTTGGATGCGCTTAATATATTCTGCCCCATTTAAGCCTTTAGCTCAATGTTGGGGAAGTTAAAGTCACCCACGATTACAACTCAGTTTTTATTGCATCTTTCAATAATCTGCCTACATATTTGTTCCTCAATGTCTCGGTGGCTGTTGGGGTGCCTATAGAATAATCCTGTCCAAGTGTTTGCACCCACCTTATTTTTGAGCTCTACCCATATTGCCTCAGTGGATGAGATCTCCAGCACGTCCTCCCTGAGTGCAGATGTAACATTCTCCCTAATTAATAATGTAACTCCTCCACCTCTTTTATCTTCCTCTCTATCTCATCTAAAACAACAAAACCCTGGAACATTGAGCAGCCAGTCCTGTCTCTCTCTCTCTCAAGAAAGTGTCTGTAATGATGACGGCATCATAGTCCAATATACTGATCCAAGATCGAAGCTTATCTACCTTATCTATAATACCCCTTGTGTTGAAATAAACACAGTCCAGCAATAGTATCATCGTGCTCATTTACCTTTCTCTATCTGCCCTTTCTTTTCGATTATCTGGTTCTAATATGCACCTTTCTGCCAACCCCTCCATTTGTTGTCCTGCTGCTCTGGTTCCTGGTCGCCTGCCACTCTAGTTTAAATCCTCCCAAGAAGCAGTAGCAAACCTCCCTGCAAAGATATTTGTTTCCCTCCTGTTTACATGCAACCCTCATGTATAGGTGACCTCTGCCCTAGAAGAAGTCTCAACCATTCAAGAACATGAAACCCTGCACCAGCTCCTTAGCCACGCATTCATCTCTCCTTTCTTTCTCTTGCTTGCCTTACTAGCGTATAGCACTGTTAGTAATCCAGAGATTACTACTCTTGAGGTCCTGCTTTTCAGCCTCTTAGCTAACTCCCTGTATGCACTTCGCTGGACCTCACCCCTCTTTCAACCTGTTATGTATCTACTGCTGCAATTCGCACACAAGCCCACACAGTGTGGTGTATCTGAGATAAAAGGTATAGAGCTGGATGAACACAGCAGGCCAAGCAGCATCAAAGGAGCAGGAACGCTGACATTTCAGGCCTAGACCCTTATTCAGAAAATGTGGTGTATCCACTGCTCTCAATCTCTCTGTCTCTCTCCCACTCACTGCTGCCCACTTACACACACACACACACAGTGGGGTGTATCCACTGCTGCCCACGCTCACTCATTCACTCACTCACTCTCTCTTCTCTCACTCACTCATTCTCTCTCTCTCTCTCTGACACACACGCACACAAGTCTGTGCACACCGCCGTGTACCCGGGAAGCGCGTGCCGCCTGCAGGAATCCGGGAGCTCACAGCTGGAGGATGCGCTGATGAACTTGCACTCAGCTGCACGACGTAGCGACTCGGCATTTCTTATTCATTCCTTTCCCCGTTCTGTGCCCGACATGAAGAGGAAAGTAATAAACATTTAAAAGAGACAGAAAAATATCTACATTAGAAACAAACATCCTTCATTGGTGAAAGGAAAACTGAAGTGAAGGATGTGTGAAAAACCCCGTTGCCGCAGAGCTCTACCGATTATATATTTGGTGAGTGTGACAGGTTATGTTTTTAAATAATATGCTTAAAACGTGTAAATCACCTTCATAAACTCTAGCTTTCAGTTGACATTTTTATTATTCAATAAAAATGCGACATCTTTATAAGTTTCAGCCTGTGGCGAGTGTACGTGACTGTAACCTGACTGAAGGACTTCAGTTTATTTTCTGTTCTCTATTGAGCCAAGCATTCTTATGTTTTATTGCAGCAAAAGCACCGGGTGGGCTTTGCAGTCCACTGCAGCGGGAATTTATGTCAATCCGGGTTCCTCTTCAGCCTGTTGCGGTGCAGATTTTAATCAAACGCGGTCGGTGATGTAATGCTAGCGGGTAATGCGCCTAGGCCAGTTCTGCTTACTTAGTGTCTCACGGGGAAGCTGGAACATGCCAAGGCTACTGGAAGCTGACATCCAGCCCCAAACTAGTCGAGATTTTGAACCGTGTGCGTTTTGGAGATTGACCCAGTGCTTAGATATGCCTGGTTAGAAGGTCAGCCCGTGTGTGTTAGTCTCAAATTCGATCGGTAGTTTTGGAAGTGCCGACAGTTTCATGTATCTTTTTTCGCATTTGTGTGAAATTGTTTGTGCTTTTGCATTGTCGTTGATCGATGGAAAATTACAATGTCCACCGCTTCCTGATGCAAAGTTTATTGTAGGCTTTGTCGTAGGCCAAGTTGTTGCATTAAACTAATCCAGTAATGTATTATTTCATACACGATTGCATGTGGAGACAAACCTTCCGGTATTGTCCCGCACATTGATACGTGCGGGACGACAGATCCACTGTTTCTCTGAATAAATGTATACCAGCAGTTTGCAAATATTCTTGTGTTGAGAACCCAAATAAGTTTTGACAGATCCTTACAATATCCTGTACTAGCTTCGGAAAGATTGAGTTGTAAGCCGCCACTTCCTTTCTCATCCCACTCGACAAAAACAATTCAAAGACCTTTTTATTAAAATACAGCAGGTGTATTCAGTTCCGATAAATAGTGATAGACCTCGGGGTCGTTGTGAGATCTTCATGCAGAGCTCTGCCTGTGTACTCTACTTGTGTTGAGTGTGTGTAAAATTCATGTGACTATGTATATATTGCAGTTTCCCATTTTATATCAAAAGTTCATGTTAGCACTTTTTGTACATTTTTCTGGTGAAACAGTGGCAGTCTGTAATTGAAGCTTCTGGTTAAACGCCAGTCAATGATGTCTAAACGACATAGTTTTAAAATGTGGTGTACACAAGAACTGTGTACAAATAAGTGTAGTAATACTCCCCTACTTTTGAGGCATGAAGCATTGGTTCAAGTTCCAAGTGCTGACTCCTCCAGATGTGTGTAAGACCTTCTCTGAGCAGGTTGATTAGAAGATATCTACAAATGCTTTCTTTTCACTTTACACAAGTGGTTAATATTTTTTCCAAGTATTGTTTGATGTGCAAGGTAAATAACTTGAGTTTTAAAGGTAAATGCAATGTTTCTTGTACGTTTCACTAAACTTGTTATCGTTTTATTGGAAATGATTCTAGTTTTATAATTAGACAATTGTACAATTAAGTTAATGACTTTTTATAAGCAGTTCTCTACTTCAAAATTTGATTCACATATGTTGTAATCTTCAATTTTGGGAGATAAGTTTCTGATTTCTATCCTTAGATAAAATCTGTTTGAATGTGTTAGACCTTGAACTATGCTTGCTAAAGTATGTGTTTCTGATTTTATTCGTTGTTTCTGATTTACTAAAATCTGATCTGCATTTAAACTGCACAGTGGAAGATATATTTAACAAAGTAACTTTCTGGAGACTTATAAAAGAGCTTTTGTATTCTGTGCCTTCTGTTCAGTTTCTATAGTTATGACATTGCTGAATATTGTCTACTGGTGAAATTGACCTTAAAGTATCAATGTGTTTTGTGAATCCAGAGGTGAAGGAAAAGTTGCAGAATAACATAGGTTCGTGGAATCTACGCATAATAGTTGCAAGCTGTCATATTTTCCTAAATCTTAGACTGTAGTTGGCAGAATTCATTTATGTATTGTTTATTTGTCAAATGCATATCACCAGAATCAATCAATATCTTGTTTATTTTACCGAGTTTAAGGCTATTAGTACATCAATTAGTCAGTTACCTCAAATTGCCTGATTTATGATGTAGAGTGATGCCGAGTGACGCAGGAGGACAATGGCAACGTTACCTTTTTAAAGTCAGACGTCCTTGATAATGTGCAGCGTTCTTTGCATTTCTCCACAAGTGCGTAAGGGGCTTTACGGCAAAAGCAATTGTTGGGTATTATCTAAAATTACAAAGTTATTTTCATGAGGTGGGGATAGTTAGGGTTTATATTTACATACTTTTATATTCTAAATGT
Organism: Stegostoma tigrinum; assembly: GCF_030684315.1. Lineage (NCBI taxonomy): Eukaryota > Metazoa > Chordata > Chondrichthyes > Orectolobiformes > Stegostomatidae > Stegostoma > Stegostoma tigrinum. The sequence continues at coordinate 73,086,124 of NC_081358.1, read as the reverse complement.
AGGACATCACACCATTGAATTCTGTGAAGTAAGCGGTTCACAGTATAAAAAAGTCACGACAATGCACTTTGGTAAATGGGGCCTCTGTTGTCTTTGCACATGTTTCTTGAACTTACGAATTTGTTTGTAGTGACTAGAGACATGTAGTGAAACTACCAGGTGAGTGATTCTTTAACATTACCCACAATGATTAAACTTGAAAGTGCAGCTGCTTAAAACTTGAAGATTTACTCTTGCCATATACAGAATGATCAGCACTTTTTTTGCTGGGATAGTGAGAAGTGGTAACAAGAGGCCATGACATCTGAGGAATTAAAGAAGAGACGAGAAAGAGAAATTACTCTGAGGACAATTAAATGTAGAATACTATCCCTTACAATGTCAAGGAGCCCATAATTCTTTTAAAAGGGAATGGATAAAGAAGATTATTGAAGTAGAGAGCAAATGAGCAGTTAGGCAGGTTAGATTAGTTCGCTTGTGAAGACAAACATTAGTGCAGACTTAATGGACTGATAGTTTACTGTACTGTACAATTTTATGATTCTATGCAGACAAAAAACCTTTTCCATGATTTTTATTTTTAGAAAAGTTTAAATGAAAAATCCAAATGCAATTTCTTAAACATTCTGTAGAATTTTAGTTTAGTTTATTTATTTTTAAAATAAATTATTTTTGTTGATGACATTGAGTACCTTTTATATTAATAAGCTGTCCAAATTCTTCAAGAGGATTAAATATAAAGGGAAATATAAATATAAAAATGTATTTTCCTCTCATTTTTAAAGCTAACATTCCAGATATAGATTTATCATCATCTCATCATTAACAAGTTCAATGAAGTGAATTTTTATTTTTGTTAAATTGTAACAGATTTTGGATCAGACAGCTTCACTTATGGCATATTTTGAAATAACTTTGTTTGTACATACCCTGTGCTTCACCCATTTATATTGTCCTTGTCTTTGTTACCTCATTGTTGGTATTTCCAACACGCATTTAACACTTCACTGCAGACAGCTGTCTATATAGCTGATGCATATGCATCTCCTGTAGCTACAGCAATCTGCAGTAGAATGTTGAATACAGCATGTTCTATAGAAATGTGGTGGCAATTACATCACTGAAGAATTATGGGATGACTCACTAGTGATTCCTGGCAATTCAGTTTTATGCCTACGTATGCCACTTGCAGTGCATCATTCCTACACCATGTCACTTAGAATGCTCATCCCCCAGAAAACTCCTGATTCAATTACATAGTGTGATTTGACTTTCGGGCTACTATGCAGGTGTAATACCAATTATGTTCCATCAATCACAAAAAAATTTCAGTAGTGTCACAGGCACAGAGATATTCCTGCAAATTATAATTGAATTTAAATGAAACCTTAGACCATGAAAAATGTAATCAGTGAAACACCAGCAGTACTGCACATGCTGCACAAAACAGATAGCAATTTTGCTAGTATTTAGACAATGTGATTAGATGTTAACAGTTCTGCTATAAAGTTAGAAGAAAGGTTAAAATTTCAAGTGCATTGAATTATCTTGAACTTGGTAAAATTATTATCTATGGGGCTGTTGTTGTGCAGTGGTAGTGTCCTGACCTGTGAGCTATGAGGCCTGGGTTTGAGTCCCACCTGATCTGAGGTGTGCAATAACATCTCTAAACAGAGTTTTAATCAATCTAAAATTATTGACAGTGACCCATAAAATAGTAACCAAACTGGTGGTGTTTTAGTGTTAGTATTTCATTATGAACTTCTTTTAAAATCCTTTTGGTTTTACATAAACTTGTTGTCATAAACCATTCAGTGTAATTTTTAATATTGGTTTAATTAATTCTCCAATGGTAGAAGAGCTTGTGACTGAAAATTACATTGAATGGCACATTAACAGTGGATTGCAACTGATCAGTGGCTGATCCATGTTTGACCTCTGCAGAGATCCCTAGCGTGATAGATGCCAGTTTGCAGCCAATTCAGTTCACTCTAAGTAATATAATGAAATGGATGGGGAATATTACAAAGGCAACATGCTGAACATTGAAGTTCCCAGCCAGAATACATTCTGCACCTCTGCTATCATCAGGACTTCCTCCAAGTGTTGTTTAATGTGGAGGACCAACGATTCATCGGCTGCGGGTGGTTAATAAGTGGTACTCAGCAGGAGGTTTCCTTGCCAGGTTTGGCCTGATACCATTAAACTTCTTGGGATCTGAAGTTAATGTTGAAGATTCCCAGGGAAACTTCCTCCCAACTTTATATCACAGTGCCATCAGTTCTGCCAGGTATGTCCTTCTGGTGTGACAGGACTTATCCTCAGGGATGGTGATGGTGTTGTCTGGAACATTGCGTGTAAGGTATGATTCAGCGAGTATAACTATGTCAGGCTGCTGCTTGACTAGTCTATAAGACAACTCTCCAAATTTTGGCATTAGCTTCCAGATGATAGTAAGGAGAACTTTGCAGGGTCAGCACGTTGTCATTTCTGGTGTTCTGTTTGATGCCAGGTGGCTTTGTTTCTTTTCTTCTTTTGATACAATTGAGTGACTTCCTGGGCCATTTCAGAGGGTATTTAGAAATCAATCAGATTGCACTGGATCTGGAGTCACATGTAGGCCAGAACTTGTATGGATGGCAGTTTTCTAAAGGACACCCTTAAGCCGGATGGGCTTAGTGTTGTTTTGGCAGTACAGATTTGGTTGCCGAAACACTTCTTCTATGCTGTGTGATTCAATGAAGGAAAAATTATGTCCACCCATGTCACTTGACTGTAACTCGATCGACATGACTATTAATATGTATGTGAGTGCATTCATAGCTTTCATAATAATGAAGAGATGCTAATCTTGCATATTGACGAGGTGGCAATTCCACAATTCTGCAAGGTCTACCCAGTGCCATTTGCCTTACAGGCAGAAGTATAGACAGAAATCAGAAGGTTGGAAAGTGAAGCAATCATCAAACCAGCCCAGTGTTCTGTCTATACCACAAAATCATAATGATTGTGAAGCTCAACAGGTTGGTTTGCCTTTGTGGGGATTTTAAACCAATGGTGAGCCGTTTTTTACAGTTGGATAAATACACAGTCCATTGCATAGAGGATTCATATGCAAATCTGGCAGGAATGCTATCCTTCACAAAGCTTCGCGAGCCGTGTGTACTCACAATTGCGGCTCAGTGAGGATTCCCAGAAGTACGGTAGAATTAATATCCATCGGGGTTTTACCAATGGGGTATCATCAGTCTGTGCAATTTTTCAGCGACGAGAATGTTTTACAAGGTCTACCCCAGGTTGCTGTTTACTTAAATGACAGGCTAATAGTAGGGAAGACAATTAAGGAGCAGCTCAAGAACTTGCGCATAGTCCTTAGTTATTCCCCCTGGGCGGGTGCACACCTTAGAAAGGAAGAATGTGTGTTTCTGGCACCCCAAGTGACCGACTTGGGCTACAGAGTTGACAATATTGTGTTGCACCCATTGGCAGATAAAGTGAGGATGATCAAAGATGTCCCGGTTCCCACGTCTGTACTGGAGCTTAGGTATTTCTTTGGGCTGGTGAATTGTTTAGGAAAGTTCATAGATAACTTTGCCTCCATCCTGGCACCTCTTTAAAAAATTCAAGACGGCGTCGACACTCAACAAGTCCTTGTGACCTCCTACAACAGATCTAACTCTAACGCTTCTTATAACCATTATACAATTTTAAACTTTTAAATTCTTAAAAAAAGGGTCTCCCTTGGAACTAGTTGAGTAGCCAAGCCAAAGATTTCAGGCAATTGAAGATTTCATCACCTAAGGTGTTGACACACAATGATCTCAAGCAAGATTTGGAATTGACGTGAAGCTTCATCGTACAGCATCGGGGTGGTATTAGCTCACAGTGGCCAATAGAGAGGAATGCCCAATAGCGTATGTGTCCAGGACTCTGGCTAATGCAAAGTGTAAGTACACCCAGATAGAGAAGGAAGGTTTGGCGGTCTTATTTGGAGTCAGGAAGTTCCATCAATATCTTTATGGATATAAAATTGTAATAATAATGGACCATAAACCCACTCCTCTACTTAAAGAGGACAAGGCAGTGTCACCCATAGCTTCAGGCCAATTTCAGCAGTGGGCCCTTGGAAGCCCTTTAAAAGTTGTAATCAAACAGAATTCTTTAGTATCAGCAGCAGAAGTTTTACTCCATTTCTAATGTCTTGACCTTGTCGAAATAAACACACAAGTACCAAAATAAATCCTTCAAAGAAGGATGTAAAGCAAACATTGAACCTCCTATGAAATCCATTAGAGTGTCTTGGAACTCGGTTAAACATTCGTAATAAGGGCAATAAAGGACTGTCATGAACTGGGAGGGTTTTCTGTCAATCAGTAATAATTTCATGGATGTCATTATATTTTTTCCCAGTTTTTATCAAACTTAAATCCCACCATCTGCCATGGGTGGAATTACCAGGAATGTCAGGATTATTAATCCAACAAGAATATCACTAGGCCATCGCCCATTCTCTGCAAGATGCACTGGACAAATTCACTAGGGCTGCTCAGCCAGCATCTTCCAAATCCATGATAACTACCACCTAAGAGGACAAGGACAGCAGATATATAGGAAAACCATCAACTGCAATTTCCCATTCAAGCCTCTCACCACTCTGTCTTGGAAATATGTTACCTTTCCGTCAGTGTCACTCGGTCAAAATCCTAAAGGCGTTGAGCGTGTACCTACTGCAAATGGACCCTGGCAGTTCAAAAAGACAGCTCACCACTACCATCCACTTCTCTGGATGCATACAGCTGAATAAACTGAACCGATAAAATTTGATCATTTGCAATTTCCATTATGAACTCAAGGCACAGCAACTCTTGAAAATGTGACAATTTTTGTGTGTGTCGTGAAGGAAGCATTTTCATATTCTGTGTAACTTGCTTCTTTATTGGAGTAAAACAGAAATAAGTCATCGCGTTTCTTTGTTCACATGCTGCTGGCTGTCTCATTCCATCTCCCTTCCTGTGCAGCTTCCTCTTACTATCAGGATTAAATCCCTGATCGCTGTCATTCCTAATAAATTGTGCCTGTAAGAGCTGCTCCTTTTTCAGTGTTGGAGCTGATATCCTCAAATTCTAGGAGTAGTAATTACTGGTTTATAAGCCGTTAGATTGTTTTGGAACTTTGGGGAAGCAAAAGATCAAAATAATAGCATTTTAAAAAGGAAGAAGACAGACAAAGGTAGTGACCCTGTGGGCCATGAATCACATGGAGAAATAAACCTGTGCTGCTGTCTCCCCCAGCAGTGAATCTGCACAGCTGACCATTCTGCTGTTTGACGTCAAGTATCCCCGGAGTTTGTCTAAGAAAAAATTCAGTGAAATTCATAGCTGACCTTGGAGGAACCTGTGTGAGAGAGCTCACAGCAGGGGAGCAGCTAAATGGCTTTTAAAGTATAATCTTACTTTTTTTTGTAAACTTACAATAGTGAGTGGCAGGTTCTTTTTAGATGACAGGTTTTCTTGAAATCTGTCTCTTGATTAAACTTTAAAAATACAAAACATAGGTACAAAGTTATCGTGGAGCAGTGTTTTCAGGGCAGTAAGACTGAGCTATTTTCTGGGTCTGCAGATTGTTAAGGTGTAAAGATGGCCTTCAGTAGAGTGATGTTCTCTTTCTGTCAGATATGAGAGATTAGGGAGGGTTTCCATGTTATTGATGATTATGTCTGTAGGAAGTATGTTTGGTTGAGAATCCTATAGGATTGCATGGATCAGTTGGAACAGTTAGAGGCAATGAGGAATTTACAGGAGCTAGAGGGTATGATGAATAGTAGTTACAGGAAGGGAGATAAACCAAAGATACAGTCATGTCGATGGGTTCCCTCCAGGAAAGGTAGGAGAGGGAGGTAAATCATGTAGGAGTCTCCTGTGGCTAACCACATCTGTAACAAGTATGCTGTTTTGGAAAATGGAGCAGGTGATGGACTCTCAGGAAAACGTGGCATGGACAGGCAGGTTTCTGGTATTGAGACTGGCTCTAATTTAACGAGGGTTATGTCAGGTTCCAAGTGATTGCTTGTGATGGGGGACTCCAGTCAAAGACACAGACAAACATTTCTCTGGTGAACAGTGAGGCATCAGAATGGTGTGCTGCCTTTGAGAGGCCAGGATCAAGGATATCTTGGAGAGGGTGCAAAATATTCTTCAAGGGGAGAGGAACCAGTAGGAGGTCATTGTATACATGGGAACTAATGACATAGGAGAAGAAAAAGATGAGATTCCAAGGAGAGAATATAGGATGTTAGGCAGGAATTCAAAAAGGAGGTCCTCAAGGATACTAATATCTGGATGTGAGTTTGCTGGCTGAGCTGGAAGGTTCGTTTTCAGACTTACCATCACCATTCTAGGTAACATCATCAGTGAGCCTCCGGTGAAGCGCTGGTGTTATGTCCCGCTTTCTATTTATCTGTTTAGGTTTCCTTGGGTTGGTGATGTCATTTCCTGCATTGGTGATGTCATTTCCTGTTCTTTTGCTCAGAGGGTGATAGATGGGCTCCAAATCAATGTGTTTGTTGATGGAGTTCCGGTTGGAATGCCATGCTTCTAGGAATTCTAGGAGACATGCATGAGAATTCCTAGAAGCTTGGCATTCCAACTGGAACTCCATCAACAGACACATTGATTTGGAGCCCATCTACCACCCTCTGAGAAAAAGAACAGGAAATGATATCACCAATGCAGGAAATGACATCACCAACCCAAGGAAACCTAAACAGAGAAATAGAAAACGGGACATAACACCAGCGCTTCACTGGAGGCTCACTGATGATGTTACCTAGAATGGTGACGAAACGTCTGAAAACGAACCTTCCAGCTCAGTGAGCAAACTCACATTCTGAGCCTTAACCGGAGCTACAAATCTTCTCAAAACTCGCTAATACTAATATTTGGATTACTCCCAGTGCCACGAGCTAGTGAGGGTAGGAAAAGGAGGATAGAGCAGATGAATGTGTGGCTGAGGAGCTGATGCAGGGGAGAGGGGTTCACATGTTTTGATCATTGGAATCTCTTCTGGGGTAGAAGTGACCTGTATAAGAAGGATGGAATGAACCTGCAGGAAGTGTTTGGTTGTGAATCCTTTGGGATTGCATGGAACAATTGGAGCGCAGTGAGGCAATGAGGAACTTACAGGAACTAGTGGATATAATGAATGACAGTTGGAAGGGGACTAACATACTGGTTTGCTCGAGCTGCAAAGGACGATTTACACCAGTTGGAGGGTGGTGTGGTGGGTGCGGGTGGTGGGTATGGGGTAGACCCAGGGAAATGGTGCGGAAAGAAGTCTGCCTGAGAGTGGTACAGTTGACGAAAGGAGCAAGTCAAACAGTCAGGGCAGACAGGAACAAAGCAAAAAATGAGGTAGGACCAATCAACTAAGCTGCATTTATTTCAATGCAAGCGGTGTAACTGGTAAGGCAGATGAACTCGGGGCATGATTGGAAACATGGGACTTAGTATTTATAAGAGATGTAGCTCAGGATGGTCAGGACTTGCAGCTTAATGTTCCAGGGTGTAGATGCTATTCGGAAAAACAGAAAGCCGGTGGAATGGGGGTGGTCGGGGGGGTTGGTGGGCAGGGAGCAGCAAGAGAGTAGATGGAGTGGCATTTTTAATTAGGTGTAACATGATGGTTGTACTTAGGGCGGACATTCCTGGGAATATGTCCAAGGAAGTTATTTGGGTGGAACTGAGAAATAAGAAAGGGATGATCACCTCGTTGGGATTGCACCATAGACCCCCCCAGTAGTCAGCAGGAAATTGAGAAGCAAATTTGTTAGGAGATCTCAGTTATCTGCAAAAATAATAGGGTGGTTACGGTAGGGGATTTTAATGTGGACTGGGACTGCCATAGTGTTAAGGACTTGGATGGAGAAGCATTTAAGTGTTGGCATGAAAATTTTCTGTTTCAGTACGTGGATGTGCCAATGAGAGAAGGTGCAAAACTCGACCTACACTTGGGGAAATAAGGCAGGGCAGGTGAGGTGTCAGTGGGGGAGCACATTGGCGCCAGTGACCATAATTCTATTAGTTTTAACATAGCAGTGGAAAAGGATAAACTGGATCTAAAAATCAAAGTGCTAAATTAGAGGAAAGACAATTTTGATGGTATTAGGCATGAACTTTCAAAAGTTGATTAGGGCCAGATGTTTGTAGGTAAAGAGATGGCTGGAAAATGGGAAGCATTCAAAAATGAGATAACAAGAGTCCAGCGACAGTATACACCTGTTAGGGTGAAGGGCAAAGCTGGTAGGTGTAGGGAATGCTGGATGACGAGAGAAATTGAGATTTTAGTCTAAATAAAGAAGGAAGCATATGGTACAGACAGCAGAGATCAAGTGAATCACTAGAAGAGTACAACAGTGGTACAAGTATGCTTAAGAGGGAGATCAGGAGGGCAAAAGAGGACATGAGAGAACTTTGACAGGTTTACAGAGAATCCAGAGGGATTCTACAAATACATTCAGGATGAAAGGGTAACTAGGGAGACAATAGAACCCCTTAAAGATCAGCAAAGCCACCAATGCAGGAGATGGGGGAGATACTAAATGATATTTTGCATCAGTGTTCACTATGAAGAAGGATAAGGAAGATGAAGAATGTGGGGAAATAAACAGCGACATCAGTAATTAAACAATAAATAGTGGCATGGTGGCTCAGTGGTTTGCACTGCTGCGTCAGAGCCAGGGACCTGGGTTTGATTTCTCCCTTGGGTGACTATCTGTGTGGTGTTTGCACGTTCTCCCCGTGTCTGTGTGGGTTTCCTCCGGGTGCTCCAGTTTCTTCCCAAAGTCCAAAGAAGTGCAGGCTAGATAGGATTAGTCATGCTATATTGCCGGTAGTGTCCAGGGATGTGTAGATTAGGTGAGTTATGGGGGGTTGGGTCTGGGTGGGTTGCTCTGAGGGTCAGTGTGGACTTGTTGGGCCGAAGGGCCTATTTCCACACTGTAGGGATTCTATGATCTTGAATAATGTCCATATTACAGAGGAGGTGGTTCTGGATGGATTAAATTGCATAATGGTGGATAAATCCCAGAGACCTGATCAAGTGTACCTAGATGTCTGCGGGAAGCTAGGGGAGTGATTGCTGGGCCCCTTGCTGAGATATTTGTATCATTGGTACCTACAGGTTAGGAGCTGGAAGACTGCAGGTAGGCTAATATGATGCCACTATTAGAGAAGGTGGTAAAGAACAGCCAGGGAACTATAGAATCATGGGCAAATTGTTGGAGGGAATCCTGAGGGGCAAGATTTACATGTATTTGGACAGGCGGGGACTGATTAGGGATAGTCAACATGGCTTCCAGCCTGGGAGGTCATGTCTCACTAACGTGACTGAGTTTTTTGAAGAAGTAATGAAGAGGATTGATGAGGGAAGAACAGTGGACGTGATCTATATGGACTTCAGTAAGGTGTTCGGCAAGATTTCTCATGTTAGGCTGGTTATCAAGATTAGATCACACGGAATAGAGAGAAAACTAGCCACTTGGATGCCGATGATAATGGGAACTGCAGATGCTGGAGACAGAATGCAGGAGCTCGAACAGTTCATCCACTCTACCAACACCTTCCACCCCAACCTCAAGTTCACCTGGGCCATCTCCAACATATCCCTCACCTTCCTGGACCTCTCAGGTAACCAGCTAGAAACTGATGTCCATTTCAAGCCCACTGACTCCCACAGCTACCTAGAATACACTTCCTCCCACCCACCCTCCTGCAAAAATTCCATCCCCTATTCCCAATTCCTCCGCTTCTCCGCATCTGCTCCCACGATGAGGCATTCCACTCCCGCACATCCCAGATGTCCGCGTTCAAGGACCGCAACTGTCCCCCCGCAGTGGTCGAGAACGCCCTTGACCCCGTCTCCCGCATTTCCCGCAACACCTCACTCACACCCCGCCCCCACCACAACCACCCCCAGAGGATCCCCCTCGGTCTCGCATGCCACCCCACCAACCTCCGGATACAACGTATCATCCTCCGACACTTCCGCCATCTACAATCTGACCCCACCACCCAAGCTATTTTTCCATCCCCACCCTTGTTTGCCTTCCGGAGAGACCATTCCCTCCACGACTAACTTGTCCACTCCACACTCCCCTCCAACCCCACCACACCCGGCACCTTCCCCTGCAACCGCAGGAAGTGCTACACTTGCCCCCACACCTCCTCCCTCACCCCCATCCCAGGCCCCAAGATGACCTTCAATATCAAGCAGATGTTTACCTGCACATCTGCCAATGTGGTATACTGTATCCATTGCACATGGTGTGGCTACCTCTACATTGGGGAAACCAAGCGGAGGCTTGGGGACCGCTTTGCAGAACACCTCTGCTCGGTTCGCGACAAACAACCGCACCTCCCAGTCGCAAACCATTTCAACTCCCCCCTCCCATTCCTCAGACGACATGTCCATCATGGGCCTCCTGCAGTGCAACAATGATGCCACCCAAAGGTTGCAAGAACAGCAACTGCAGCCCAATGGTATCAATGTGGACTTCACAAGCTTCAAAATCTCCCCTTGCCCCACTGCATCCCAAAACCAGCCCAGTTCATCCCCTCTCCCCACTGCACCACACAACCAGCCCAGCTCTTCCCCTCCACCCGCTGCATCCCAAAACCAGTCCAATTTGTCTCTGCCTCCCTAACCTGTTCTTCCTCTCACCCATCCCTTCCTCCCACCCCAAGCCGCACCTCCATCTCCTACCTACTAACCTCATCCCACCTCCTTGACCTGTCCGTCTTCCCTGGTCTGACGTATCCCCTCCCTACCTCCCCACCTATTATCTCCTCTCCACCTATCTTCTTTTTCCATCTTTGGTCTGCCTCCCCCTCTCTCCCTATTTATTCCAGAACTCTCACCCCATGCCCCTCTCTGATGAAGGGTCTAGGCCCGAAACGTCAGCTTTTGTGCTCCTGAGATGCTGCTTGGCCTGCTGTGTTCATCCAGCTCCACACTTCATTTGGATACCGAACTGGCGTGAAGGTAGAAGACAGAGGGTGGTGGTGGAGAGTTGCTTTTCAGACTGGAAACCAGTGACCAGCGGTATGCCACAAGGATTGGTTCTGTGTCCACTGCTTTTTGTCATTTCTAAAAATGATTTGGATGTGAACAGAGGAGGTGTGGCTAGTAAGTTTGCAGATGACACCAAAATTGGTGGCGTAGTGGACTGTGAAGAGAGTTACCTCAGAGTACAATGGGGCCTTGATCAGATGGACCAATGGTTAGAGGAGTGGCTCATGGAGTTTAGTTTAGATAAATGTGAAGTGCAACATTTTGGAAAAGCAAATTGGGGCAGGACTTATATACCTACTGCTAAGATCCTGGGGTGTGTTACTGAACAAAGAGACCTTCGAGTAGAGGTTCATAGTTCCTCGAAAGTGGAGTTGCAGGTAGACAGGAGAGAGAAGAAAGTGTTTGGTATGTTTGCCAGAAATGGTCAGTGTATTAAGTCTAGGAGTTGGGAGGTCATATTGTGGCTGAACAGGACATTGGTTAGGCCACTTTTGGAATATTGTGTGCAATTCTGGTCTCCCTGCTATAGGAAAGATGTCGTGAAACTTGAAAGGGTTCAGAAATGAATTTCATGGATGTTGCCAGGGTTGGAGGGTTTGAGCTAGAGGGAGAGGCTGAACAGGCTGGAGCTATTTTCCTTAGAACATCAGAAGGTGAGGGGTGACCTTGTACAAGTTTATGAAATTATGAGGGACATGGATAGGGTAAATGGACTTCCCTGGGATGGGGGGGTCCAAAACTAGAGGGCATGGGTTTAAGGTGAGAGGATAAAGACTTAAAAGGGATCTAAGCGGCAACTTTTTCACACAGAGGTTGGTGCATGTGTGGAATGAGCTGCCAGAGGAAGTAGTGGAGGTTTGTATAATTACAACATTTAAAAGGCACCTGGATGGGTATATGAATAGAAAGAGTTTAGAGGGCTATGGGCCAAATGCTGGCACTTGGGGCTTGATTTAAGTCGTGCATCTGGTCAAGATGGACAAGTTGGACCTAAGGGTCTGTTTCCGTCTGTATGTCTCTATGACTCTATAACTGCAGATGCTGTGAATCAGAGACGATAATAGGAATTGCTGGAAAGGCTCAGCAGGTCTGATGGCGTCTGTGGAGAGAAATTAGAGTTAACATTTCGGGTCAAGTCAAAAACCATCCTTTCTATATATGAACACATAGTGCAATTTGCTATAAATCAGTACACTCTTTCCAGGCTTTACTGCGGGGCTCGACTGGATTTGTTTAGGGACCTTTTAAAAGTGTTCATCGACAGCTAATATTTGGTCTCAGTCATTGTCCTTGTAATCCTTTGGGCTTCCTTACATTTGTTATTTCCATTCACATTCCAATTCTGTATTAAAAGTATTAACTAGGATTAAGACGCTACCCCTGAGCACCAATGAGCCATCCTGATACATATTTCAGTCATTAATACTGCTGAAGTTGATTGTTAAATGAGAAAAACATGATGAAACTTCCCGGATGCACACATTAATATCTAGCATGAAGTGATTGACATCACATTTGATAGTTATTGATAAAAATCAAAATGTTTCCAATTCATGAAGTTGTGGATGTTTGAGACTTCTGGGGGATAAATGTGTTCTTTCAATTCCACCTTGTATTCACAGGACATCTGCCCAAATGTAAAATTGATCAGATCACACTCTTGGTTTAGTAGATTTGATTTTGTAGGTAATGAGTTGCTAAACCTATCTGAACAGAGCAAATATGATATTTTTATCGACACTGTGTCGAATTGCTGTCTGAATATTCTCATAATGTTCACCAAAGGCTTTGTGGAAAGTCAGAAATTGCTGGAGAAACTCAACAGATTGGCAGCATCTGTGGAGAGAAAACAGAGTTAACATTTCAAGTGCACTATGACTCTTTGGAATTGAAGAGAGAAGTCAAAAAGTGATGGTATTCATATTGTAGGAAGCAATAAGTGGATCGGAAGGGAAGGGCAGGAGAGTTTAAAGGGTGAGAGTGATGAGATGTCACAGAGTGAAAGACAAAGTAAATGGTAATGGTTATAGAGAGGTGAGATAGGTCTAGAAAAGTGTTAATTGTTGGTTTTAATTGCAGAATATGGATTAGGTCTGCTGCAAACAAAACCAAGAAAACTTGACACCTTTCCCCTCTTAGATTGCAAGATGCTGGAGTCAGTGACAACGCAGTGTAGAGCTGTAGGAACACAGCAGGCCAGGCAACATCAGAGGAGCAGGAAGGTTGACGTTTTGGGTCGGGACCCTTCTTCAGAAAATTCTGCTCCTCTCATGCCTGGCCTGCTGTGTTCCTCCAGCTCCACATTGTGTTGACACCTTCCCGTTCTTAATGTTCAGCTCCTGCTCCACTTTCTCCTCCCCAACTGGTAGTGTCTAAAGTTTATCATTTTTTCACATCCTTTTCACCTTCAAAGTTTAGTTATATTAGACTCTAAATGTTAACTGCGTTTGTCTCTCCCATGATGCTGCCAGATCAAGAGTTTCTAGTGGCACTCTGATTTTATTTTAGATTTGCAGAATCAACAGTACTTGGCTTTTAATCCTTTTTTAAAAAAAGGCTATCATCACTGTTTCTGTTATCCTCTTTGCAGAGGAAGGTTGCAGATCCTCGCCCAGCAAGTGGCACGATTCTGCAACAGTTTCAAAGCTTGGGGAGGGGATGCTAAAGTGCAAACGTTTTGTGCATTGATGAATAGAGAATTCTAAGTAGCGTCTTGTATGCCTGTAAACCTTATGAAGTGCGTGTATATATTGCAAACAAATAACTTCTCTGACACTTTATTCTAATTTCTTCCAATCCAGCTCTACAATACTCTTTATCCTCTTGTTACTTATAGATGAAGAACAGGATTTCTATTGGAAATTCATTTCTCAGTTCTAAAATATAGCACTTCCTGTAAAGAATTATAGAATGGTGACAGCAGTGAAATACTTTCTGCCCGTCATGTCTGTGCCAACTCTCTGTAAGATCTATTTATCTGGTCCTATATTCTTTTCCCATCTCCGCTGGCAATTTATTCTCTTGAAATAATTAGCCAATTTTTTAAAAGCCATGATTGAAACTGCATCCACCACACTGACAGGCAATGTATTCCAAATCCTAACTGTTCACTGTGTAAAATGTTGTCTTCCTGTGTCGCTTCTTGTTCTTTTGACAGTCACCTTAAAATGTTGTCCTTTAGTTCTCAGTTATAACAATAGTTTTTCTTTGTCGACTCTGCCTTAATCTCTCACAATTTAGAAAACCTGTATCAAATCTCCTCTCAACTATCCCTAAGGAAGATACCTCTTGCTTGAAGAGTTTTCCATGTAACTATTGTCACTCAACTCAGGATGTCTCGGATGATTATTTTTCTGCACCCTTTCCAAGGTGTAAGGTGAGAGGGGAAAGATTTAAAAAGGACCTAAGGGGCAGCTTTTGCAAGCAGAGAGTGATGCATATATGGCATGAACTGCCAGAGGAAGAGTTGGAGGTTAGCGCAATTGCAACATTCAAAGGGAGTCCAGATAGGTACATGAGTAGGAGGGGTTTAGATGGCTATGGGCTGACTACTGGCAAATTGGACCGATTAATTTAGGCTATCTGGTTGGCATGGACAATTTGGACCAAAGGGTCTGTTCCAGAACTGTACATCTCTATGACTCTCTGACACTATAACACTTAGAGATCCTACCTAATGTCTGGCACCTGACCCAAATTGAAGCCAAAATAGAGTACTTTTTAAGATTCCCAGTAACTTTGTTCCATATTTGTAAAGTCCGTGATTTTCTTTAGAATTATATCTTGCATATGAAATTGCTTTTCCTTTTCCTTTTCCTTCCCACTAAATTGTATCACTTGGCACTTCTTTGCATTTAATTTCATGTGCTATGCACTATTCATTCCAACAATCTCTATAAGTTCTTTTTTGATGTCTACCACTTCCCTTATTTCAGTTCACAGAGCTTCCAGGTTTTGTATCATTTGCAATTATTGGAACTGGGACCTGTGCACTCAAATCAAGGTCGTAATAAATCAATAAATAAAGTCATTATGTCAGTCAAGAAAAGCAGCAGTTCTAAAACAAACTGTTGAGGAACACCTCTATACACCATTCTCCAGTTTGAAAACAACTGTTCACTATTGCTCTCTAGTCCTGTCACTCAAAGAATTTTGTGCCTTGAATTCAGTGAGCCTGTTACTTGATACTTTATCAATGACTTGGATAGTCCATGGACACCACATAAGCCATGTTAAGAAAGTGTGGAGCTGGATGAACAGAGCAGGCCAAGCAGCATCTTGGGAGCACAAAAGCTGATGTTTCGGGCCTAGACCCTTCATCAGAAAAGGGGGATGGGGAGATGCTTCTGAAATAAATAGGGAGAGAGGGTGAGGCGGACTGAAGATGGATAGAGGAGAAGATAGTTGGAGAGGAGAGTATGGGTGGGGAGGTGGGGAGGGGATAGGTCAGTCTGGGGAGGACAGACAGGTCAAGGGGGCAGGATGAGGTTAGTAGGTACGAAATGGAAGTACGGCTTGAGGTGGGAGGAGGGGATAGGTGAGAGGAAGAACAGGTTAGGGAGGTGGGGACGTGCTGGGCTGGTTTTGGGATGCAGTGGGGGGAGTTCTCCAGCATTTGCAGTTCCCATTATCTCTGATCACATAAGCCATGTTAGTCTCATTAGCCCACTTCATCAAAAGACTTATTGAAGTTAGTTAAATGTAATTCATTGTTAAAAGATTAATTTATAGATTTCTTTAATAATCCACATTAGTCAAAGTTAATATTAATTTTGTTCAGGATTATTGTTTCAATAAGCTTTTACTCTCACCAGCAATGATAAACTGACTGACTTGTACATCCTTGGCTTATCATTACGCCTTTTTTGAAAACGCGTGTATTGTTGGCAGTTCTCCAGACCTTTCACATCACTCCTGTATCTAAGAACAATTCTGGAGGATTCTAGTCAGCATCTTTATGATAGATGCCTTTAGGAATTTCCAGAGCATGAAAAAAACCAGTTACTGGTAGCTTAAGAACGTTTCACAATGATTTGGATATATCAACAAAGTTTTTTTTCCTCAATAATGTTTTGTCTCAAGAATTCAATTGTGTTGCTTATACCAACACATTTTTGGTGGTTATGTAGTTGGATCTTATGTTCAAGTCACTAATTTGTGAAAGTTTTTGGCCATGCCCATCCCAATTCATACTCTGCAGAGTGTACCACTATGAGGATTGGGAATTACCAAGCAAAAATTTGGTGAGCCTTTCGAGCATTAGCAATATCGCTATTTTATGTTATGCAATAGAACTGTCCTAACACAAATGTTTTCAAGAAGTGTATTAATACCTGTAAGTACCAAAATGTGTTGATGACCACACCTTTGTGGAAGGAATTTCCACTTCTAGGGAATCTGTCTTGGAGGCAATATGCAAAAAGTTCATTAGATTGGTTCCTGAATGATATGATTGTTCTAAAATGAACTGCAGAGTCAAATATCCCTATACTTTCTGTAGTTCAGATAAGTAGGAATTAATATCTTTAAAGCAATATTCTATTTACAATATTCTGAAGAGGATTGACGAGTAAATACTCAGAGGATAAAGTAGAACACAGGGCCACTGTCTCAGGATAATGGGTGGATAATTTAGTCTGCAAAAAGGAAAGATTTCTTCATTCAGAAGCTTGTGAATCTTTGATATTCTGTACCTCAGATATTGTGGATGCTCCACCTTTTAGAGCATTCAAGGCTGAAACATATTTGTTTTCTCAGGGAATTAAGGAAATTTGGGAACGAGCATGGAAGTATTGAGATGCTCTTTGACTGATGAAGCAGGTTCGAGAGACCATTACAATGCACTCCTGTTACTATTTCCTATGATCTTTCATTCTTAAAAGATACCTTTCATAAGTTATCTGATGACCTGTTGAAATAAGAAAATCTGGCTGTATCTAGAGCAGTCAAGCTATTGGTGCAAAATTGTGAAGACATGACCAAAGCCCAGGTGCCTTGGCAAAATTTGCATTAAATAATGTGAGTCAATAGATGCTAAGATTTAGATTTCAGTGTGATTTGTAACAATGAAAATAGAAATTTAAAAATCATTTTTGGCTTTGAACTAGATGCTGTTCAGATTTGCCGGAATGATTCCCGGACTTCAAGAGTTGAGTCACAGCAAGTGATGACACAGACAAGTATTATAATGCTTTGAATTTAGAAGGTTTTGGGGTGATTGAATATTAGTTTCAAAAATGTTGAAGAACTGATAGAGTAGAAGTAACTATTCTTACTGGTAAATGCTTAAAAATTACAACCAGACCGTTGAGGAATCACATTAAGAATGGTTTCACACACAAAATGGTATGTTTGGGTTTGTCTTCTGCAAGTGGCAATTAATGTTAGAGAAGTTGTTGTTTTAAATCTGCTCTTGATCAACTTATATTTGCTAGAAATCCTTAAAAGTTACATCTAACAATAGTGCTGTTTTACCACTTGAGAAAGTGCACTGATTCTCAAACTCAAATACTCCCAGGTAACTACTCAAGTTAATATTTTAATAGTAGTGCATAAAGTCTTAAATTTGTCTCTTTGATGAAATCAAATTAACAGAAAACTTTGACCAGGTTCCTAAACTTAACAAGAATGACTATTTATTACAAATTAGTAATTCTACTCATAACTGAATGGCTATAAACTATTAGCGCAGAGAATACACATAACTGCCACTGCTGAGAAGAGTCTACCAGACTTGAAATGTTAAATCTTTTTCTTTGTTCTCAGATGCTACCAGACCTTTTTAGTTTCTCTAGCATTTTCTACGTTTGTTTCAGATTTCTAGTGTCTGCAGTAATTTGCTTTGATCGGAACTCTCAGCATATGGCTGTGTGAGTTAAAACTTTTTCTGGGTAGAGGGGAAGACGTTGAAAAGACAGTTCAACAGCACCAGTTCACAAGGTTTGTTGAGATGTACATTTGATTGTGAGGTGGACATTCTGTTCTTCAATTTACTTTCTCCACGTTCTTCCATTTCTTTGAAGGAGACACAGGGCAGTTGTTTAACAAAAAAAGTGGCTTTTTTCAGATTCAGGTTTATTTTAATGAAGGGGAAGAGACACACAAATGTGCCCTTGCAGTCCAAAAGCTTCTCCCACAAACTATTTCCTGCTCCAGAACCGATCAGAGAGTTATCATCAGACTGATTGGCATCTATGAAAACTGGTCACAATTGCAGAAGCCAATTAGTTACTTGCTGCCAGCCAAATCTCACTATACACAGAGACCCTGGCATTATGCTGTCTAAAAATATTTTCTCCCAGTGTCATATAGTCACAGTCATAGAGCTGCACATCATGGAAACAGATCCTTCAGTCCAAGTCATCCATGCAGAACAGATATCCTAAATTAATCCAGGCCCATTTGCCAACATTTGGCCCATATCCATCTAAACTCTTCCTATTTGTATATCCACCCTGATGCCTTTTAAATGTTGTAATTATACCAGCCTCCACCACTTCCTCTGACAGCTCATTCCATGCCCACACTACCGCCTGTGTGAGAAAAGTTGTCCCTTAGGTCCCTTTTAAATCTTTTCCTCTCACCTTAAACCTATGCCCTCTAGCTTTGGACTCCACTCC
Source organism: Stegostoma tigrinum (assembly GCF_030684315.1). Classification (NCBI taxonomy): domain Eukaryota; kingdom Metazoa; phylum Chordata; class Chondrichthyes; order Orectolobiformes; family Stegostomatidae; genus Stegostoma; species Stegostoma tigrinum. The sequence goes on along the minus strand of NC_081358.1, from coordinate 73,067,438 downwards.
ACTGGGAAAAAGACCTTGGCAATTCACCCTATCTCTGTGCCTCATGATCTTATAAACCACTATAAGATCACCTCTCAGCCTCCAATGCTCCAGGGAAAATAGCCCCAGTCTGTTCAGTCTCTCCCTATAGTTCAAACCCTCCAACTCTAGCAACTTCCTTTTAAATTTTTTCTGAATCATTTCAAGTTTCTTCCTATAGCAGAGAGATCAGTATTCCAAAAGTGGCCGAACCAGTATCCTTTACAACCACAGCAGGACCTCCCAATTCCGATACTCAATGGACTGATCAATTCTGGAAAGTGTATACAATGCTGCCTTCACCACTCTATCTACCTGTGACTCCACTTTCAAGGGACTATGAACCTGCACTCCAAGGTTTCTTTGTTTGGCAATACTCTCCAGATTTTACCATTATGTGTACAAGCCCTGCCCTGATTTGCCTTTCGAAAATGCAACACCTCACATTTATCTAAATCAAACTTGATCTGTCTCACCTGAACCCACTTACCTAATTTAATCAATGTCCCATTGTGATCTTAGATAATCTTCTTCACTGTCCATTGCACCACCAATTTTGGTGTCATCTGCAAATGTACTAACTGCACTCCTATGTTTGCATCTAAATCAATGTATGAATGACAAAAAGCTGTGGACCCAGCACCAATTTTTTGTGGAAAACCACTGGTCCACAGACCCCCAGTCTGAAAAACAACCCTCCACCACCACCCTCTGTCTTCTACCTTCGAACCAGTTCTGTATCCAAAAGGCTAGTTCTCCCTGCATTCCATGTAATCTAACCTTGCTAACCAGACTGCAATGTAGAATCTTGTCGAATGCCTTACCAAAGTCCACATAAATCACATCCATCAGTCTGCCTTGATCAATCCTCTTTGTTACTTGTTCAAAAAACTCAATTAAGTTTGTGAGATGCAATTTCACATGCAAAAAGGCATATTGACTATCCAAAATTAGTCCTTGTCTTTCCAAATTCATGTAAATCCTAACCTTCAGTCCTATAACAACAACTTGTCCACCACTGATGTCAGGCTCACCAATCTGTGGTTCCCTGGCTTTTTCTTAGCACTTTTCTTAAATAGTGGCACCACATTTTCTGACCTTCAGTCTTCCAACACCTCACCTGTGGCTGTTGATGATGCACGTAACTCAGCAAGGGGCCTAGCAATCATGTCCACAAAGTGCTTGAACAAAGCAGCAGTGTAAACACCACATTAATGACTTTCAGTAATTTTGATTTTTTAAAATGCGGCAATTCCTGCCACAGTCCTTGATTTTAAAACATTTTTTTTCCATTTTAGTCAACAAACAAAAGGATAGAATATAAATGATGCAGTCATCATACGGTCAAGGACAGGTAATCACTTCACTTCAGCCAGTGAGCTTTTATATCCATTTATGAATAAAGATTGTGATGAATGATGAACTGAAGGGAGGATCTCAGGATCTAATGGGAAGGAGGAATTGAAAGAAATTAGTGCAAGTAAGGAAATGGTATTGAGGAAGGCAATGTTTGGTGACACTGGAACTTTGATGAGCCTGCTCATACACACACTCACACAGCAATAAACACACACATAGCTCTAAGCCCCGTATATCATTGTGTCATGTGCAAAGAGTTTGCATTGTGCAGGCGCACAGAAATGCGTGAAACAGGAATTGAATGGAGTCGTATGAAAGAGAATGGAAGGGGGAGGCAGAGAGAATGAACCAGGGAGAAGGGAGAGAGAGAACAGATCTGGGTGGGAGGATAATTGGGTCTGTGAGGGTGAGGAGGAGGGTACTGTAGGTTCTCTATTTCCCGCACTCTCACCCAATCTCCTCCCCCGCTCGATCTTTTCCCTCTCCCTGCCTGAACTCTTTCCCCTGACCTGGTACTTCACCAACCCTTCCTTATTTACAGGTGCACCCCTTAATGCACATGCACATTAAAATACTTTAGCAAACCAGATATGTTCTTAGAACAACTGATGATAATTTCATGATCACTGTTACCAAATCTTCCAACCATAGTGGGGTTTGAATCAATGTCCCTGGAGCATTAGCTTAAGCCTCTGGATACCAGTTCAGTGACATTAACATTAGGCCTTTGCCTCCTCCTCCTTGTCAGGTATCACTTATGGAGAAAGAAATAATTATCCTTTCAGGACAATATACTTTCACCTGTTTCTTTCACCACAGGTGGCTTGATCTGAGTTTTTTTTCCAGCATTTTCTATTTCTATTTCAGATTTCCAGCATCTGCAGAATTTGCTTTTGTATCCTTTGTTAGATATGGAGACCAAAACAGCACACAGAACCTCTTCTGTGGTCTCATCAAGGTCCTGTACAATTGTAGCAACCTGAGTTGATATCTCAGCTTAATGAAGATGGAATAATAATGGAGGTTCTTGGCCAAGAGGTTGCAGGTTATGATGGCATACAATTCTGCAATTGTGAATGGTGTGCTGTGGCCGATGTTTGGTTCCCAAATCTGTTCTTAGTTTGTACTATTTTATATGTTGGTTAGTATCCATAGTGTGGTAATGTGGGTTTGTCATTCAAACCAGTGTTTACTGTGGTTAGACTTGTCTAATCAGAAAACTGGTCACAATAAAACTAAACAAGTTACTTTTCCTTTGTACTGGGACTGATGAATATGGGTGAGACTCAGCATTTTAAAGGACCCCAAGTAGCTCGATCAGTGCTGTTCATTGAAGCATTCCACACAGTATTTTTTGAACCCAGTGCTTCCTTTAAGTGAGTATTAACATGAAGATCCACTGATTTATTCATTGAAGTGCGTAGTTGGTGGTAATCAGTAGACTTTTTTGACAGGAATTGACTCTGAACTCCATGACTTCAGGCCAATGTTTGAGAGTCCCAAGATCACTGCTATTCTATTGTATACTTGCAGATGATGATGAAGGAGTTTGAGATGTTGGCTAATTTAACGCAAAAGCACTTCGAAGTCAGGTTGCTGTTTATTATAGGTCAGCTGCTCCAAATTGGGGGTATCGAGTTTGTTTTTTCTAATTTGTTCAAAGGATGTGGGTGTCACTTACTAGGCCAATATTTTGGCTCATCCCTAATTGCCCTGGAGAAGGTGGTGGCGATCTGCCTTCTTGAAATGCTGCACTCGTTAGGAAGTGGGTTACCCGCTGTGCTATTAGGAAGCAATTCGACCTAGTGACAGTAAAGGAAAAGAACCATAGTTCCAAGTCAGGATGATGTGTAACTTGGAGAGAACGTTACTGGTGGCTCTGTTTATATGCATCATTCCATTGTCCATTAGCTAAGGGTTTGTCAAAGGAGTCTTAGTGAGTTACCGGAGTGCATCTTGCAGACGGTATAAACTGCCACGATTGTGTGTTGGTGAGAAGGGAGTGAATGTTGAAGTTCGTGGTGGAGATGGCAAAAAAAATCTACTTTAACTTGTACGGTGCAAAGTTTCTGGAGTGTGTTTGAAGCTGAATCCTTCAAGGAAAGTGAGAGTATTCCATTTCAGTCCTGACCTGTGCCTTCTGGATTGTGAACAGGTATTGGGGAATCAGGAGATGAATTATTCGCTGCAGAATTGCTAGCTTCTAACCTGATGTTGTAGCCATTGTATCTATATGGCTGGTTCAATTAAGCTTCTGGTCAATGGCAATTTTCAGGATGTTGAGAATAGGGTTTCAGTGACAGAAATACTATTGACCATCAAGGGGAAATATTTAGATTCTAGTTTGGAAATGCTGAATGCCTGGCACCTATGTGGCACCACTTGGCAGCCCAAGCCCGGATGTTGTCCAGATCTTGCTACATGTGGATACAGACTGCTTCAGTAACTGAGATGTAATGAATGGTGCTGAACATTGTACTGTCATCCGTGAACAACCCTACGTCAGACCTTATGATAGAGGGAAGGGCACTAGTGAAGCAACTGGAGATGGTTAGGTCAAGGTCGTTACCCTGAAGAATTTCTGCAGAGGTATCCTGGAGCTGAGATGACTTACTTGTAACCACCACAACATCTCCCTTTGTGCCAGCTATGACTCCTTTGCTGCTTTGCTGTAAAGGGCAGTCATTGTCCCCTCATCACTAGGATTTTGTATTTCACGTTTGTACTAACTTGCCAGGGTTGACTATATTGCAGTTGGCTGAGTCTTATCTGATATTTCCGTTTTTTAAAAGACACTTCTTCAACTGAGTGGCTTACTAACCCATTTGAAAGGCCATTAAAAATGTATGCTATATTGTCGGCCTAGAGCAATGTGTAGGCTGGACCCTGAAGGATGTTAGTGAATCACTTGTGACAGTTTTCATGATAATTTTGGGTTAATTGGTTGATGTATTTTTAAAAAATGAATAAATAGCTGATAATTTAGGCAAAGGCTAAACAAGATTGTCAAATTTATGGTGGGAATGGAAATGCGCTACCCACTTTGACAAGATTAGATTCCCTACCGTGTGGAAACAGGCCCTTCGGCCCAACAAGCCCACACCGCCCCTTGAAGCATCCCACCCAGACCCATCCCCCATAACACACACACACCCCTGAACACTACGGGCAATTTACACATGGCCGATCTGCCTAACCTGCGCATCTTTGGACTGTGGGAGGAAACCGGAGCACCCGGAGGAAACCCACGCAGACACGGGGAGAATGTGCAAACTCCACACAGACAGTGGCCCAAGGCTGGAATTGAACCTGGGTCCCTGGCACTGTGAGGCTGCAGTGCTAACCACTGAGCCACCGTGCCACCCGTATGAATCATAATCAGAGACAGTAAAACTTAAATATTTATTTATAATTTCAGAAAATATTTGTTTCAACGGCTTTAATAAAATTGTGAATAAAAGTCCAGCTCTGAAAGTAATAACTTAAAATGTGGCAGACTGTCTCCATGAGACTAGCTGTATAGTTTTTAAAAATTTTTATCACTTGTTGGGTGTTTTATTTTCAGTGGATGCATGGTTGCCAATTTTCTACATTCAGACTAGCCATCGTATTTCCTGTTTTTATGTGTAAATGTAATTCAGCTCAGATTTTCTAGTTTATTTAAAATACAATGTGAGTATAATAATTCATTGGCTTTGCATTATACCAACTAGGCCTGGATTTTCCTCCACTATCCCATCCCACATTGATTAATGTAGCGGTGGAAAAGATGGGATGGTAAAGCCTGCTGCGTATCACCAGTCCTTCAGTGTCACTGGATCGAAATTTCTTTTTTTTTTCTATTCGGTTGCGGGATGTGGGCATCGCTGGCTGACCAGCATTTCTTGCCCATCCCTAGTTGCCCTTGAGAAGGTGGTGGCGAGCTGCCTTTTTGCAGTGCTTCTGCTGTGGGTTGACCCACAATGCTATTAGGGAGGGAATTCCAGGATTTTGACCCAGCAACAGTGAAGGAACGGTGTCAGGATGGTGAGTGACTTGGAGGAGAAGTTGGAAGTGGTGTCATTCCCATATGTCTGCTGTCCTTGTCCTTCTAGATGGGAGTGGTCGTGGGTTTGGAAGATGCTATCTGAGAATCTTTGGTGAATTTCCGCAGTGCATTTTGTAGATAGTACACACTGTTGCTACTGAGCATCGGCGGTGGAGTGAGTGAATGCTTGTAGATGTAGTACCAAACAAGTGGGCAGCTTTGTTCTGGATGGTGTCAGGCTTCTTGAGTGTTTTTGGGGCTGCACTTATCCAGGCCAGTGGGGAGTATTCCATTACACTCCGACGTGTGCCTTGTAGATGGTTAAAATTGTAATCGGAGATAATGGGAACTGCAGATGCTGGAGAATCCGAGATAACAAAGTGTGGAGCTGGATGAACACAGCAGGCCAAGCAGCATCTCAAGAGCACAAAAGCTGATGTTTCAGGGTCCGAAACATCTAGGCCCAAAACGTCAGCTTTTGTGCTCCTGAGATGCTTCTTGGCCTGCTGTGTTCATCCAGCTCCACACTTTGCTACCTTGTAGATGATTGACAGACTTTGAGGAGTCAGGAGGTGAGTTACTTGCCACAGTATTCCTAGCTTCTGGCCTGTTCCTGTAGGAAATCCTGGAATTTCCTCCCTAATGACATTGTGGGTCTAGCTACAGCCCATGTATTGCAGCAGCTCAAGAAGACAGCTTACCACTGTCTTTTCAATGGCAGCCAGTAATAAATGCTGGCCCACAGCAATGTCCCAGGAGAGAGGCAGGACCAGAAGACTACATTATGTTGATCTGAGGATATTCTTCAGAATATCTGTTGATGCTTTATTTGGAAAAGAATGATGTAGAGAAAGTCAAAGGTATCTGCCTGATTGTATTTATGAGCCAAAAAAGAGTGGCTTGCAATTACATTGCATATTTTGTGATCTCAGGATAGCCAGGAAATATTTTTGAAATGTGGTTTCTGCAATGTACATATTAATTGCAAGTGTGACCATTCAGCTCAGTATATGAAATTCTGAACAATACTTAGCATCTCCGACACTGAATTTTAGCCATTCTTGCTGTAGATCTACCCCCAACTTATTTCTGCCACATAGGCATGGTAGTGTGATCTGAAGAGAGGTATGAAGGTGATAGCAATTTAAAGAGGCTTTGTGTTTGCTAGGGTTGACGTTTGACACTTTTCTATGATTGTATATCAATTTCAGTTGTTTGGGTTCTGCAGAATTTTTCCGGACTGGTATCATTTCTTTAGTCAGCTACATAGAGTGTTGACTTTTACGTGGCGTAGGGTGGGGGTCAAGCGTATGAGGAAAGGTAGGATTTCCTACCACAAATCTCTCTATTTCTATTATTTGAGGGAAAGTAGATGTAAGAGGCTGATTTGAATACTTGGAGTGAGATACAGGTATCTCTTTTGTGCATATATCCACATGCCAGGATTATAGGCTTCCAAGATAAGTGCAAGTTGCTCTCTGAGATTTTTTTGCAATTCACTGTCTCATGACGGATGTTCTCCCTCTTCTGAGTTTATTGGAAAGATCTGTAAACTGCTGGCTGAAGATCTGTGACAGATTTTCCAACAGGAAAACAACTTTGTGTTTACCTGTCAAAGTCACAAGTTCCTTGAATTTCTTAGCAACTGGATCCTTCCAACAATAAGTGATCGTTTCAAGTATATTGGCTCAGCAGCAATTAATCACTCTGTCCTTTTTCAATAGGATCATACAATTTATATTGTTGCCATTGGACTTATTTCTCTAAGTCGAGACATCCAATTCCTCAGTGTTTGCTCATGTACAAGCAACAATAACAAATACACAGAAAGTGTGAAGATGTGAGGATACAGTTCAAGTAAACAGTGTAGTCTGATTAAGATACTCTGTGGAAAAGACCTTCATATGGCAGATGACGTTCAGTGTTGGTTAATACTGGTGATACTTCTGGATTTGGGTCATTCCGTGTGTATATACCATGCAGGGATAGTGACTACAGATTGCAAAACAGGAGGAGGATTTGGAAGCTATAATGGGTGAAACGTTGAGGTCCACTAAGTGTCGTAGTGAGCTCATGAGGAAAACGAGCAGCTGCATGGCTAGGGCATTGCCATATGAAATAGGAACCCTTGCTTATATGAGATTTTGATGTTTAATTTAATTTTAATTGTAAGATTTAAGTCAATTTCTTTAAAATTTAATGACTATTTTAGTGATGCTACTTCCTGCTATCTCCTGATCTGATCTTTGACATTCCAGTCATTTTAGAAGATCATTCCTTTTATAATACCTTGTCCCTCTTAGATGACCAACTCCATAGATATTTAAGGATATTTATGGGTCTGCTTAGAGTATGTAGTATCACTTCCTAGTGATTAACTATTGTCCCATATGACCCAATTTATACATCTAGAAAGATGAAAATGACAAGTCTACAAAGCTTATTACAACCCTAATCTCAAAGTAAATTTGCACACAGATACACGTATGTATATGTCCATTATCCTATGATATTTTAAATTATAAAACCAAATCAAATTAAAACATAGCTGTGTCTTTGAGTAAAAGCCTTTTTCCTCTAAGCATTCTCATATTTAGTACCCTAAGTTTGCCTGGCCAATCATGCAGCAATAAAACCGTGAACCAATAATTACTTTTGACCTGGGCATACAGTTTTCTTCCTTACAGAAACTGTTTACAACTAAAGCCAATTGAACAAAATATAATTTAATTCCTTGCTTAAATCAAGTAAAAATGATTAATTATTGAAAAATAACTCTATATACTATGAGACTGTGTGAGGATTGTTTTGTTCAACTTTGGTCTCTGACACATATTGAGGTTCCGAAAATGATGAACAAAATGATTGACCAGCCTTGGAGTTCATCATGTCATGTAGACTGAAGGATCTGTAACTTTTTCATGGAAAATAAGGTACCTAGAGGAAATGTGAGTTATGTTTTTAATATGATGTAGTGAATAGCTTCTGTCTGGATAAATAATTTATCTGAACTGGAAGTGGGTGATGGGGGAAACTCATAGGCATGTATGTAAACTACAAGACGAAAGTTAGTGGCCAGGAAGATTTATGACCCCGTAAGGAGTCATCAGCATCTAAAACAGATAGTAGAAATGTTGTATATATGGGTTCTCTGCTGTCCATGAATTGAAAGCTGAACAAGTTATCGAAGAAAGAAGACATGTTAACAGGGAGCAGAAGTGTAACCTCGTATTGGTAGCATTTCTGAGTTACTGTGGTAATCTTGAGTTACCGTAAACACATAAACCTCTTTTATTGCCTTCACATGTCAGAGAAGAATTTCCCATAGCTGTTGGCTTGGCTTAGCTTTTCTTTTGTCTTGTCTAGAGGTGCAGTGATGGTGCATCTGAGCTGTACCATGCCCATTTCATACAGTTTGTAACATGAAAAATATAGTTTCAAAAATAGAAATGTACAATACAGAATTCCTAATAAACTGAGATAAAATGATATCCTCTTATCAAGTTCTGAAGATAGTCTGTGTATAAATCATGCACCAGGATTTTGTTGAGGGCACAAGCTTGCAGCTTTCATAGATTTTAGTAGGCAGCTATTAAGTCTACATGAAAGTCTGTGAAAGAGTTCTAACATTTGATAAATGCTTTGTATTTGGCTTCTGTCTAAACATGAAATTCTAAGAAATTAAGAGAGACCAGAAAGAAGAACAGAAAGTGCTAGTGAAACTCAGTAGGAAGAGAAACAGAGTTAACATTTTGGGTCCAGAAATTAATGGATTCTATTCTGTTGGCAAAGGAGTCTGAGGAGCAAGTGGAACACTTCATGAGGGTGCCCAGAGCAAAAGAGTTGAATGATGATGATAATACAGGAGGTATCTAGATGCAGTATAGTTGTTAACAGTAGGTGTGAGTAGTAGAAAATAGATTGCCTACATTAAGAGTAAGGCCATGCCATCAAGACACTGGACAGCTTATCCTGGAAATTCTAACAAAGTAGCCTTAGCTTGCCAGCGACATTGTCTTTGTCTGAAGAAGGGTCAGTGAACCTGAAACATTAACTCTGATTTCTCTCCACGGATGCTTCCAGACCTTCAATCAATTACTGTTTTTGTTTCTGATTTCCAGTATCCACAGTACTTTTGTTTTCTTTCTTCCTCGTTCACTACCATTTCCTTCATGTATCAAGCATCAAGCTTTCATTTACAGTTAAGTCCTGCCATGCAATGCAAACAGCTGTCCTGGGTGACGGGGAGCCTTCAATTCTTTTGATCACTTCCTGAGAACAGAATTCTATCACTGGACAATGGTGCCGTCAGCTCCATTCCTTCACCTAGATTTTTTGAGGCTTTAAATTTAAATGGCAACCACAGACTTTTAATGAACAAAATTATTCCCAGTTTCTTCAGTCCCCGTAAGTAAGCTCTTGATACCAGGCACAGATATGCTAGGAGCTTCCTATGCATAAATGATAAAATCAAACTTCAAAGGCTGTCAGCATTCAGGTCTTGTGAATGTCAGCATTAATGGCTCATAAATCAATACTGGCAAGTGTATAAAAAAAGACATTTAAAGTTCTATCCACTTGATTTACATTTTCAGTGCATACCATATTTTTTTCTTATTGATTATTTTCCACTATAGTATCTCATTTTTTTCCATTTCTTTGCCTTTCTCAAGGTCAAAAATCACACGACATCAGATTATATCTGACAGGTTTATTTGAAAACACTAACTTTCATAGCTCTGCTCCTTCCTCAGGAGTAGTGTGGAAGAGGAGATATATCAACGTAGAATTTGCAAGCAAAAAGGTAACAACCATAAAAATGGCTGGCTGGCCGCCTTCAGTGAAATCTTTAATCATTTAGAAAGGAGACTCAGACTTCTATAAATTAAAATGCAAATCCCAGGATTTCTTTCCAGTTATTGCCCCGAGATAATTAAAGGTTTTATTAGTGTATACAAGAGGTGAGACAATGCATTTTAGGTGTGAGACCTCAATTTGAGTCTTTGTCTTTATTTTAATTTGGATTCAGGCTGGTTTTTTTTGAACAAAACAGAATGTATCTGCAAATACACAAACATCTTTAATGAAACAATTCATTTAATAGATTTATGTGTGTGTGTGTGTGTGTGTGTGTCTGTGTGTGTATCAGCCTCTGTTCAGCGATTTTGCATTATTTTATATCTCAAAGTCAGCCTTGGGGGAAGCCTACGTGAAAATCTGAGGCTAAATGCCCTTGATTGCTGAAGTGTTCTCCCACTGGCAGGGAACACTCCTGTCTGACAATTGCTGTTGTAGCTTCTGCATGGTCTTGCCAATATACAATTCCTCTGGGCATCCTTGCTTGTAGTGTATGAGATAGACAACGTTGGCCAAGTCACATGAGTATCTGCCATGAACATGGTGGGTGGTGCTCCCACGTGTGATTTTGATATCCTTGTGGATAATCTAACGTGTCTTGAAGAAGTTTCCATGTGGTGCTGTGGTTGATGTTGTCCTGAAGGCTGAGTAGTTTGCCGTGAACAATGGTCTGTCTGAGGTTTGGCAATTGTTTGAAAGCGAGAAGTGGAGGCGTAGGGAAGACTGTAGCAAAGCACACATTGTCATCGAGAATTGTTGAAGGCTGCAAAGAACATGGTATAGTTTCTCCACTCCAGGGAAGCACTGGATGTCGAAGGATACAACCGATCGAGTATCCTATGTCCATCTTCTGAGGCGGTCATGCAGTTTTTTTGTTGTGACATGCTGGAACTGGCAATCAATGAGTTGAGCGTTGTATCCCGTTCTTATGAGGGGGTCTTTTAACACATTCAGTTCTCCACTGTGTTTCCCCTCATTTGAGCAGATCCTGTGTATGAGTAGGGCTTGTCCATAGTGGATGGCCGTTTTAATATGTTTAGGGTGGAAGCAAGAGAAGTCAGCATTGTGAGGTTATCCATGGGGGGTAGAGTGAGGTACTGAGGCATCTATCCTTGATGGAGATGCATGAGATCAAGAATAAGACCGATCCTGAAGAGTAGTCCATGGTAAGTCTGATGGTATGAAGCTTGTTGATATCGCGGTGTAGTTGTTTCAGTGATTCCTCAGCATGAGTCCAAAGGAAGAAATTCTACTGTGACATCTCTCTCAAACTCCTCAATCATCTCGTACACCAATTTTACACCAGGCGCCGTAACCTTGACATTAAGGTACAAATCACCTTCTCAGCTTGCACTCAAGATACAGCAGAACAGTTACGAGACTCTGTCAAGCTGATGAGGCAATGGAAGTACACTACCTTTGTGCACACCAGGAACAATGAACCTGGAATCACCAGCAGCAGTAACCAAGTCGCCCCGGTACCATGGTTGAAAGCAGTACCACCACAGGGAAATCCATCATCAGCGTATCTGACCACACCCTTCAACCCGATGAAATTAAAGTTCGCAGCCGAGGATGCAATTTTTGCCCCACCACCAAAATGGACCCCACTGGTCACATGGCAGACACTAATTAAGTCCTCACCCAACTTAGACTCTGGGAATTCTTCCGCAAGCCCCAAGATGTCAGCAGCCAGGCCAATGAGACAACCAGTGAACTGGAACAGTCGATAGAGAGATCCGTGGTGGAGCAAACAAAGAAGGAGTTGAATTGGGCAGTCCAGAAGGCCGTTGCCCTAGGTTTGACAGGTGTGCTCAAGCTGTCAAGAAATACGTGAGTGTCAGATTCATCAGCCATGCTGACAAGGTAGTGCAAAATGTCACCCAGGCACAATGCACTGCCACCCATGTTCTCAAGACCGATTGCAACATTGTCATCAAACCAGCAGATAAAGGAGGAACCATCATCATACAGAATAGAACAGACAAATGCAAAGAACTGTGCCAACAATTGAACAACCAGAAGCACTACAGACATCTACCTGCAGATCTGACCAGAGAACATACACGTCAACTCAACAGACTGATGAAAATTTTTGACCGAGTCCTTGGGAGTACCCTACGCACTCTCATCCCGCACACTTCTTGTGCAAGGGACTTCGTCTGCTTTCTGGAGACTCATAAAGCCAACACACCTGGACGTGCCATCATATCTAGCAATGAGACCCTGTGTGAGAACTGCTCTGGCTATGTCAAGGGCATCTTGAAACTTATTGTGCAAAGAACCCCCAGCTTCTGTCATGACACTACAGATTTCCTACAGAAACTCAACACTCACAGATCAGTTGAACCAGGAATATTCCTTGTCACAATGGATGTTTTGCCACTCTACAACCACGACAACGGCATCACTGAACAACATCGTTACTCAATACCAACAACTGCCAATTTCCAGACGCCGTCTTAAAACTCATCTGCTTCATTCTCAACCACAACGTCTTTACCTTGAACAACCAGTTCTTCACGAAGTCACATGGAACAGCCATGGGGACCAAATTTGCACTCAATGTGCCAACATTTTCATCCATAAATTTGAATAAGACTTGTTTGCTGCATAGTATTTCCAACCATCACTGTATACCAGATACATTGATGACAATTTCTTCCTTTGGACTCATGGCAAGAAATCACTGAAACAACGATATAACGATATCAACAAGCCTCATACCACCATTAGACTGCCATGGACTACTCTTTAGAATCAGCCTTGTTCTTGGACACTCGCATCTCCATCAAAAACAGACACCTCACTCTACTGCAAGCCTACAGATAGCCTCATGATTCTGTACTTCTCTAGCTTCCACCCTAAACATATTAAAACAGCCATCCCCTATGGACAAGCCCTACACATACACAGCAGAAGCTGATAGCTAAGTTCCGTACCCATGAGGATATCCTCAACTGTGACCTGGGTTCATGTTATGCTACACATGACACCGCCACACGATACACTGTCTGACACATGCCTCATACACACACTCTCTCTCACACAAACACACTTGCACACAGACACTCGCACATTCACATAAATCCTCTCTCACATAACACATACACTGTGTCACATACATGCACACGCACACACATATAAGTATATGGAATTAATTATTTCATCCAAGATATTTATGTGAAATAAAACCAGCCTGACTCCAGGTTAAAACACAGATTCTGAGAATACAGGGTTAGCGGAAAGATTCTTGGCAGTGTGGCAGAGTGGAGGGATCTTGAGGTTCATGTTCACAGTTCCCTGAAAAGTGCATAGAGTTGTTTAAAAAGACGTATGGTGTGTTAGCTTTCATTAATAGAGGGATTGAGTTCAAGTGCCATGACGTTATGCTCCAGCTGTACAAAAGCCTGGATCGGCTACATCTGCAGTATTGTGTACAGTTCTGGTCACCTCAGTACAGGAAAGATGTGAAAGCGTTGGAAAAGGTGCAGAGGAGATTTACCAGGGTGTTGCCTGGAATGGAAGGAAGGTCTTACGAGGAAAGGTTGAGAGAGCTAGGGCTTTTCTCTTTATAATGACGAAAGGTGAGAGGTGACTTGATAGAAGTGCACAAAATGATCAGAGGTATAGATAGACAGCCAGAGACTTTTTCCTAGGGTGGGGGTCGCTTTTATGAGGGGACATAGTCTTAAAGTGAAAGGAGATAGATATCAGGGAGACATCAGAGGTAGGTTCTTTGCTCAGAGAGTGGTAGGGGTGTGGAATGCATTGCCAGAGAGGGTAGTGGAGTCGGCCTCATTAAGGGCATTTAAGCGGCTATTAGATAGGCATATGGCTGATAGTATAAGGTAGCAGTTGAGGTTAGACCGTAGGTTTCAGGTAAAAGTTCGGCTCAACATTGTGGGCTGAAGGGTCTGAACTGTGCTATACTGTTATATGTTCTATGTTCTAGATTCTAAACAAAGTCCTCACATCTAAAATGCATTGTCTGACCTGAAATGTCACCTCTTGTGTACATTGATAAAACCTTTAATAATCTTGGGGCTATGACTTGAAAGAAATTCTGGGATTTGCATTTTAATTTATTGAAACCTGTGTCTTCTTTCTAACTGACTAAAAATTCAACAGGAGGCAGTCACCGAGCCATTTTTAGGGTTGTTACCTTGCTACTTATAAATTCTATGTCAGTATAACCCCTCTTCCACACTACATCTGAGGAAGGAGCAGACCTCCAAAAGCTAGTGTTTTCAAATAAACCTGTTAGACTATAGCCTGATGTTGTGATTTTTGACCTTGTCCACTCCAGTCCAACACCAGGACCTCCACATCTTGTCCTATCTCTTCACAGAAGAAAATTTGTAAAACACCTTTCCCAATATCAAAGCAATATTATAAGATGTAAAAGGGTGTGAAAGCAATGTGATGTTTTATATGGAAAAACTCCACAATCTTACATCACTTTTTAGAGGTAAAATTGTGTAGCCTCAGTATGCTTTTTGATTGTTAACAATGCTCCTGGACGGGGAGAAGCTCCTTTCAACATCTTGATATCAAGAATGATACAGCAGAGAAGAAAGTCTATCATTCTTTTGCTAGCTACTTTAAAGAACTGTTCAATTTGTCAAATTCCCTGCTATTTCTCTTCAGTCCAACATTTAATTATTCCTTTTCAAATATTTCCTTGGTTCCCTATTGAAAAATATTCTTTCACCACTTTTCAGGTAGTGAATTACAGATCAATGTAACTTGCTGCACAATTGCTTTTCTCTTGCGTCATCTCTCGACATTTGCAAATTGCAGAAAGCCTATGTCCCCTGTTCTTGTCTTTCTGCTGCACGCAAATTGTTCTTTGCTCACTTTATCAAAAGCCTTCAAAATTTTAAATATCTAACACATCTCTCCTCTGATACTTTTCTGATTTAAGAAGAAAATTTCCAATCTCTCAGGTATCATATGTATCCTATGGCCTAAATATACCAACAGAAATACAGTTGTTACTGAAGCATATACTGGAAATGTGTGTTGAACCATTCAGATGTCTTAATGCAGCTGACACAGTGAGAACTGCCAACGAAGTTAAAATTTCCATTGGGCAATTACCAGGTGACTTTTGCCCTCCCATAATGTTCTTTGTTGCAACTTAGAGTCAGAGATTTTGGAGAGTTTTAACTTACATAACTTATCAGTTAGCTAGGGAACGTGAGAAGAATACAGCATTGCTAAGTAGTTAAATTTAATTCCTGGCTAAGTATTAAACTGAGCTGCCACCCCTGATCTTCCTTTGACCTCTGTTGGACGCACAACCCATCATAGGCATCGGTCTGCCCTGACCCATGGACTTGCTCATCCTGTATAATTAACGACACCCCACAACCCCACTCACAAACCATCAGCCTCATCCCCATACCATCCTTAACTTGCGAAGACACAATGAACTCAACCCCTCACACACTAACCCCATTATTAACTTACTTTCTCCTGTTCCCTCCCAGTCCTGCAGCCTAATCACTATTATCTGCCCTGGCCTACCCTACCTCCACCACCCAACTGCCACTTCAGCCCCCAATACACCCTATCCCCATCATTAATTTGTCACCTGTATCCTTCACACATCTGGCACCTTTCCAACTTCACACCTATCCTTCTGCACTCTAATTCACCTTACATACTTACTTACCTTCTTGCAGTAGCTGTCAGGAGACTTTAGGCCCATTAAAACTACAGACTACCCCCACAGTTGTACGAGGGTCAGGAAGTATCTGAAAAGTTATTAAATAATTTAGTTCTCTAAGCTCTGATAGGAGATAGCATAACCTGTAAATGGTTACAGAGTAGCAATAAACTATATCTTTATAGTTTAAAGTTAAATCAGGGTGACCTTTTGACTGAGGTTTGAATATCTGTAGGGTTGTTGAGAGTAAAAAGGCGGAATCTTTTTCCTGATATTTGTAATAAGATGCTTTCAAGTAATTCTTGGACAATATAATGTAGTTAAATTTTTTTCCCTTTTGTTTGGGGTGTGGAGATTAGACTAGGTAAGACAGGTCCGTTCTCAGTACATACCATTTGGACGGTCAAGATACCGATTTGGAGAGTTGATGTCCCCCTGTAGCTATGCCCACACGACATCTTGAACATTGAAGCCAGGAATCCTTTGGGAAGGTAAGGGAATCACCATGTATCCTTTGGAGGTGGAGATCAAGGAACCTTTGCAGTGTTCAGGTATCCTTTAGGACTGTTAACTATAAAGCAGATAGTGTGTCAAACCTCCTGGAACTTATAAACTTGTAAAAACCCATCAATAACTGTCCATATGTGTCAAATAGTGTCAACATGTCAAGAAGTGTAAATGTTTGGGTTTTTAAAGAATGCTTTTCTCAATATAGCTCAGTCTGCAACATAGAACTTTTAAGTAATAAAGCTATTTTTTTCCTTCTATGTGCATTGTTACTTAAAGATGTACAATGAATTTACATGGTAGGCTAACTGGATAAGGGTAATGGGTGAAATTAGGCACTAAGTTGGCAAAGCAGTATGAGTGCTCACAGGTATGGGTAGAGAGCATTAGGTTGCATGAACTGGAATGAGATATGAGTGGAGGAGAACATTAGGAAGGTGAGGGCTGGAGAAAGCTTGATAAAGTACCTCATATAATAATAGACCTATTGGTAAAATTGAGTCTTAAAGGATTAAGGGGAGAGAGACTTCATGAATACAAAAGAAGCTAATGGACAGAACACAGTGAACAGTCTGTGGCTCGTGTTTTTCAAATGGGTGGGAAAGGACAGCAGTGTCCCCAGGGTTTAGAGGGGGCACCATTATTCCTTTTGAATTGACAGGTATAATTTCAAAATTGATAATCAATGTGAATCTCAAAACTGGAATAAACGGTGAACGGCATATTAAACAGGACTTGGGAGAGAGGAATAACCGTGGCATGTACTTCCAGGAGGCCAGGGTTCGTTGGCTATGTGACCTGTCAGTCAAGATGGACTATATCCAAACTAGCCAATCTGGCATGTGGACCAAACTGACTGGTTAATCAGCCAATGATTGTTAATGTTCTGACCTCATTTCTTTCCGACCATGTGACTCATAAACAATTCTGTTAGATAGCCTGGACCTGGTGGGAGCATGACACTGTTGTCGCATAAGCCAATGAGTTATCCACAAGTGCCCAGTGTTTCACATGAATCACACCTCACGCCAGAGCTGAAGGACCATGTCCACCTCCTCCAGCTGAGTGGTTCTGATACCAGGGATGGGCATTCTATTGGAAGTAAAATGCCTGATTGGATATACTTCTGGTGGACCTCCAGCACCAATCCTCAAGTCAGCACCCAAGATCCCTGTCACTGGCAAAGGAATCTCCCACATTAATGACTTATTTGAGGGGCCTAATATATCCAAGTTTGCTGATGGGAAAGTAAGTGTTAATGTTTTTTTTCCTTTATTCATTCATGGGATCAGGGCATCGCTGGACTAGGGAGCATTTATTGCCCATCTCTTATTGTCTGAGGGCAGTTAAGAGTCAGCCACATTGTTGTGAGTCTGGAGTCACATGATAGGGATGACAGCTTCCTTCCCTAAAGGACATTAGTGAACTAGATGGGTTTTTCCAGCAATTAGCAATAGATTCGTAGTCATCATTAGACCCATAATTCCAGATATTTATTGAATCCAAATTCCACTATCTATCATGGCGGGATTCGAATGGGTGCCCAGAACATTAACTGGATCTCTGGATTAACAGCCCATGATAATACCACGAGGCCATCTCCTCCCTGTAGAATGATTTAGACAGCAAATATGATTGGCCATGAATTGATAGAAGGAACATTGTGTGGAAAAGTAGAAAAGCAGAACACTTTTTAAGTGGTGACTTGGAAATGTTTACATTCAGAGCAACCTGAGTATACATCTGTATAAGCCAGGGGAAGCAAACATGCAGTGACAGCAAGCACTTAGGTAGGCAGATGATGTGTTACCCTTTATTGCATAGGCATTGGATTATGAGAGGCTTTTTAGGTGGTCTCGGGGCACAGTGAGAGTATTACTAGTCTGGGTTCATAGTCTGCCCTGAGGTGTGTAATAACGTGACTGAACAGTTTGATTAAAATAACTATGGTGCTTCTTTACTAACTGCAATAATATTGGGTCTTGGTGTGAGCACAGTTAGACTACTTCATAGACTTATGGATTCCTTATGTACTTGAGTAGACCAATTCCTAAGATGAATGGATTGAATAGTAATGGACTAAATTTGCTGGAGTTTAGACAAATGAGAACAATCCCATTGAAACATGTTTGTCCCACCCGACTGTCTTGAGGATTTTACAAGGCAAGGGAGTACATGATGAACAGTAGGAGCCTGGGAAATGCTGAGGCTCAGCGGGATCTTGGTGTACATGCACGCTGGTCTCTTAAGGTAGTGGGACAGGTTGATCAAGTGGTTAAGAAGGCATATGGGATACTTACCTTTGTTAGCTGAGGCATTGAATCTTCAGAACAGAGAGGTTATGCTGGAACTACATAAAACATTGATTAAGCCACAGCTAGAGTAATGTGCAGTTGTAAAACTCACATTATAGGAGGGATGTGATAACACTGGAGACAGTGCAGAGAAGATTTATCTCTCTTTTGCCTGGCTGGAGCTTCAGTTATGAACAGAGATTGGACAGAGTGAGATTGTTTTCCTAAGATCAGAGGAGAGTGAGAGGGGACATGATTGAGATATATAAAATTATGAGGAGCATAGATAAGGTAGATGGAAAGAAATCTTCCTCTTTGTTGGAGAAATCAATGACCAGAGGATATAGATTTCAAGAAATGGGGCAGAGGCTTAGAGGAGATGTAGGAAAACCTTTTCATCCAGAGAGTGGTAGAAATCATGGACTCATTTTCTGTAAGAGTGGTAGAGGCAGGAAACCTCATAACATATAATATTTAGAGATGTACTTGCGGTGCAAAGGCATACAAGGCTATGGGTCAAGTGCTGGAAAATACAGTTGGAGTAGTCAGGTGGTTGTTTTGGATTAGGACAGGCATGATGAGCTGAAGGACCTTTTTCTGTGCTGTAGATCTCTGTGACACTATAACTGGATCATCTAAATATTGGAAGGAATATTCCAAGACTCTTGCCAAGGAAGAGTTCCAGTCACAGTCTCAAAGGGTTGGGTTTTTTTAGGAATGACGTGAGAATTTGTTTATTCTGGTGATTATGATTCTTTGGAATCCGCGATCTGAAAATCATTGCATGCTTATTTTTTGACAACAAATTCACAATTCACAAAGTTTGGAGGTCAGATGATGTGGGGGCAGTGGGCTAGGTGGAGTTAAGATGGAAGATCAGGTATGATCTTATTGAGTGGAAATGGCCCACACCTCCCACTCCTCCCACTTCTCCTATTTCTTATATTCAATCTCTCTTTCACTTTACCAACAAAATAATCATGTTAGTTGCTTTCAACAAATCTCGTGTGTATAATAAGACCTCTGGACAAGTTGATCAGGGAAAAGCAGGTGAGTTAAAAAATTTCGCAAGATGTGATTTATTCCGTTGCTGTGTCTCCCCAAGATACAGAGCCAATCTAGCTTAAAGACTTTTCTATAAAGCAGCTTAAGGCTCTTTCCAAAACAAAACTTCTATATTCTGTATAATGGTGCCTACAAAACTATTTTCTTATGGTTCACTGGCTTTTTAAAAATCTGTTTCATTGTAATCTCTACAGTCATGGAGGGGGATGTAGCTTTGGTTCCTCTTCCTTTCCTCTTTTATAGTAATGTGTCTAAACTGTATTTCAATTGCCTCCAGTTTAAATGCCATAGTTGCTTATTTAAATAAACATTTCAACATATTTATATTGTGGTGACTATGAACTTTTTTTTTCAAAACAATCCAAAACATTTATTGGTATGATTTAAGATATCCCAGGGAGTTAATAGCTGTACAAGTTTCTTCTGTTTACATGACATTTTTCAACTTATTTGGTATCATTTATTTTGTACAAGATGGAATTAATAATGAAATAAACATGTCCAACTATTATGATGTTATAAAACCTTTATATATTGGAAAATGTTAGCTATTTATTTTTTGGTTGGCTTATGTCTACACAACAATTTATTTTGGATTGTTTTTATTCAGTTATTGCCCACTGGCCATAAATATGATTATAATTGATCCCAGTTTTGAATGACTTAGGTGCATAAACTTTGGACAAGCATTTTTGAGAGCCTTTTAAGGTGGCTATTTCTAGTTAATTTCGTAGGCCTTGGATGAAAAGTCCAGTGGTTGCAAGATTAAAGATTTATGATGGTTGCATATATGGTCTATATTTTTGTTTGCTAATATAATTTGATAAAGAGAGGAGAGCTGTTCTACCAGAAGTTTCTTATGTATTCCCTTTCAAATCATCACAGCTGGAGGAAAAAGAGCAATAATACTTGGAAAATAACATACTGGTTTTACTGGAATTCCATTTTGAGTAGACAAGATGAGTCAGAAAAGTATGCATCATGACCAAGTTTTTTTTGAGGTTTTTTTTCTGGTGATGGTGTTGAAGCGTACAGTAGTATACAGGTAGGAAGAAATTAAGAAAATAAAAGGCTACGCAAGTTTGCAATTCTGCCACAGTATCTTGCCTCAGAAGCTTTTAATGCTTCAAAAAAATGTATTTCTGTCATACCTTTTGTGATGTTGGGAAGTCTCAAAGGACTTTACAGCTAATGAAATACTTTTCTTGAGAAGCTGCAATTTCTGATTGTTTCCTGCGTAAATAAAGTAAACTTCAAAAAGTACTTAATTGTTTATGAAGCACTTTGAAACATCCAATGGTCACAAGAACCATTATGTAAACAGAAGACTTTATTTCTTTTACGTTATGAAATTTACTGAGAAGTTAAAGGGAGCTCTTCGGTGAACTTATTGAGGTACCTGTGGAATTTTACTTTGACAAGAACAATGTTTAATGTTTTAAGCGGGGGAAGCACGTAAGCAAGGAGAGTGTATTATTGTAAAAAAGCAATACCTGATCTATAGTTATCCTATCACTGGATTTCTGAGCCACAGGAGGAGCTATCAAGACTTATGTTTATGGGGATTTATGTTGTGTTTTCACCCAGATATTACAAAAGAAAAATTTCAAAGAAATGTCAAAATCTGACTTGCAACCTCTTTCTATCAGGCTGAACATTTCTGTTGGCAGTTTGGTGAAACAAACTTTGAACAAATATGCACCATGATTGCCTCTGTTGACATGAGTGACATTAACATCATCAGTTCATCACTGCATAAAGCATGTCATATCACTCACTACAGCTACTTCTCATTATGTTGGCTACTCTTCCTGCTTTACCTTCTTTTCTCACAAAGTCCACGACTGTAGTTCCCACTAGGTGCCAGAGTAATTCCCATTCAGTGTCAGAGATTGAGATCTTGGTCTGCTGGCTCTGTCTTTTTTGGTGAGAGACAATTTCTTTCTCACTATTCTCTCGCCTTCACTTACAATACAGGGTATTCTGTGATTCAGTCAGTGATATCCCTTCCTAAATTAGCTGGTATGTTAGGCACCAACTTAGGTATGCCCACTTGGAGACATTTGATGAATCAGGCGAAGAAATTAACCCTCTGTGAAAGTCAGAATACTCATTACGTGATTTTGTAGGCATTCAGGAACTTTGAGACACAAATTATACTAAATTTTGGAACATGATTTCTAATTATGAATCACAAGTAATGATGGAAGGTCTTTCACAGTCTGAATGTCTGTCTGAAAACAGCAAAAGTTCACTTTTATTTAAAAGATCCAGCCTGTTGACCTGAGCCAAATTGTTTGTTACCATCTTGACCATCTTCCATAGTTTCCTGATTTCTAACGTTCTGTGAAAATTCCCAACAGCAACTAGTCACCTCTTCTGGCCTTGCTTTGTATCGTTATAAAGTTCCATTTTCAGTAGCGTGATTCTGACTCCAGGCGGACTTAAAGCATTTATTAAAATGAAAATGTCGGTGTCTGATGGCATTCTTTGGATGCCAGTGCTGTTTTAAACTTAGGATGCCATGTGTTGAATTTGTCTCTGAGTTCTACTGTAACATTGCCCAGATATCTTGAGAAGGGAAGAATGAAATCATGTTAACACCTTACGTTAGTAAATTTGCTGCATTACCGTACAGGTGAGCCACAAACCAGTTAAGCCTGCAGCAATACTTCAATAAATGCAAAAAAAATCCACATACTTCAGATCTTATATTATCTGTAAGCAATGGCATGGGAGATCCAGTAGTGTCACAAATTTGTTAAGATTTTGGTACAGACTTGTGAAATAACACCCTTAACTAAACTGCATAGTTTGTTAAATAGAAGCATAAAAATTAGGAGCAGTATATGGGCCATTGGCCCCTTGAGTTCACTCCACCATTTAATATGGTTATGGTAGATCATCTAACTCAATATCCTGTTCTAACTTTCTCTCCATACCTTTTGAGGATTTTAAATATTGTAACAAGTTAAAATGAACTGGGAATCATATAACTTATTCAAGTTTCTCTGAGCTCGTCCTTGATACGAGGTTCATTTGATTTATTTGTTAGCAAGTGAGCAGATACAATTTAAACTCCCTCTTGTTTCAGGTGGGATGCAGAGATAATTAAATTACATATTAATAGGATTGTTAGAAGATAATTCCTATTGTGACCCAAAAAATGAAACATAACTGAAACAAAGTAGGTTATTAATCCATTGTTGTTACTCACTGCTGTAAATCATCACAGTAGGTTGATTAGGACTATTTTTTTAAACGGGCTCATGGGATTTAGATGTTGATGAGTGGGCCACTATTCATTGCCGATCCCTAATTATCTTGCCTCGTCTTGTAGGTATTTTTAGTCACACTGCTCACAGATGTTGACAACTTTGAAACAGGTTGCACTTGAACCCAGGTGTTTTGTCTAGGTCTCTGATTATGGACAAAACATGTGGCATTCTGGGCTCCATTCATCAAAAAACATTGAGCACCTCAACATGGTTAATTCTCAAGTGAAGCCTTGTCCAGTTTTGTAGTTTCCCAGCTCAGAAATGACATTGCAACTGTGAAGAAGAGCAAACATGACTGAGAGATTTTTATGTAGTCTTCAGAATTTTGAGTCTGTATTTGATGGAAAGGTGACGACTTAGAAGGGATCTGATCATGTTTATATTATCCATATTTTACACGACAGTGAAAGGATCGGAGATGTTGGTATGACTTAATTACCAACTATTTTGATAGCTCACAGAGATCCAGAGGAAGTAAGGTAAACAAATTTATTTTTGCTTTTGAGAGAGGAGATCAACATTTTTCCAAATTAGTGGCTCCCACTGGAATCAATTATTTTTCTCTTGGGCAATCTGGAGGTATTAATAGAATGACAATAGAAGTCCTACCAGCTCCCAGCTGCACCCTAAGGCACGTGCTCCCTTGTGTAGCCCATGTTTTTTTTTCACCGATGCGACATGGGCCATTGACATGATCTACATTTATCGTCACCTCAGAAAGGCAGCCAAAATCATCCAAGACCCTCCCATCGCAATTATAATCTCTGACAACCTCTTCTGTCAGCCAGAAGGTATAAAAGCTTAAACATATGTACTGACAGATTCAAAAACAGCTTCTTTGCTGCAGTTATTAGATTTCTGAATGGACTGCTCAAATCTCAAAACTACTGTTGATCTTGCTTTTTATGCACCTCCCTTACAGGTATTGCTTTGTATTACTCACTCTGTTCTTTCACCCTATAACCTTTGTATGATATGATCTGCCTGCACTGCATGCTAAACAAAACTTTTCACTGTACCTAGTTAGATTTGACAATAATAAATCAAATAAAAGAAACTATCATCGCTGACTGGGCCAGGATTAATTGCAACTCCTAATTGCCTGAGAAGCTGGTGGTGAGCTGCCTCCTTGAACTGTTACAATCCATGTGCTATAGGTAGACCCTCATGCCATTAGGGAGGGAATTCCAGGATTTTGATCCACCCGTTGATAGTAAAGGAATAGCTATCATATTTCCAAATCAAAATGGTGTGTGGTGTCGAGGGGAATTCGGAATTGGTAGTGTTCCTGTATATCTGCTGCCCTTGTCCTTCTAGATGGGTTTGTTTGTGGATCTGGAAGGTCCTGTCGAAGGATCCTCCATTTTCCCTATTCACAAAATCAGGACAAATCCAATCCAACCATTGGAGCTCCAACAATCTACTCAGGATTATCAGCAAAGAAATTGAAGATGACATCAACTTCTATGGAGACTTCCACAGATTTGCTACTCTTTGAGTGAAGAACGTTTTCCTCATCTCAGTCCTAGATGGCTTAAACTGCATCCTGAGACTGTGACCTCTGGTTCTGGACTCTCCAATTAGAGGAAACAACTTCCCTGAAAATAATCTGTCCAGTTGTAGGTGGCAGAAATGTCAAAGGATAATGCTTTGTATTCAGAGATTGGTGAGGTGGTACGCGAGGACTAAAGGGACTCTATCCTTATTGTTGTGGGAGTGGCAAGAGTGTGAGGGCAGAAGCGCAGGAAATAGGGGAGATGCGGTTAAGGGTATTCTTAATAATAGAAGATGGGAAACTATGATTCCTGAAGTAGGAGGATATCTGGGAAATCCTGGGGTAGAATGCCCAATTGCTTACTACACTTGTCTGTCTGCTTTGACTGATGTCAGGCATCCAGATCTCTTCGTACTTCCACACTTCTGAAAATATGACAGTTTACATAATATGCTGCCTTTCTGTTTTCCAAACTGAAGTGCACAATTTCACATTTAACTGTGGTGTACTGCATCTGCCATGTGTTTACCCTCTCACTCAACTTGTCAAACTCATCCTGAAGCCTCTTTGCATCCTCCTCACGACTGATAATCCTTTCCAAGTTTTATGTAATCAGCAAACTTGGAAATGGAATACTGTATCATTGGTAGCCCCATGGGTGATGAAGCTGTCTGTGTCCATATGCAGAAAGTCCTGGACAACATTCAGACTAGGACTGATAAATGTCATGTAATATTCAGGCCACAAAAGCGCCATACAAGAACCCTTCCAAGAAAGAATCTAACTGATCTCCCTTTGAATCTCCGACTACAACATTCCTGGGATTCATACTAACTGGAAATTTCACCAGCCGTAAAAATCTGTGTCAAAAGCCACACCAGAGGATGTGACTTCTGTGGAAAATAACACAACTGACTCCCTACAGCATCCCCACCATCTACAAGGTGTAATACTCCCAAATTACCTGAATGAATGACATTCCAACAACACTCAAGAAACTCAGCACCCAGCAGGACCCCATCTGCCCCCATAATCATTCACTCATTGTACCACGGGACACTGGTAGCAATGTATATCATCTAAATAATGCATTGCTGTAATTCACCTGGACTGCTCCAGCAGCATCTTCTACACCTGTGACCTCTACCACTTGGGAAGACAAGGGCAGCAGGTACATTGGAATACCACAACCTACAAGTTCACTACCAAAACATAACATCTTGAATTGGAACAATTTCATTGTTCCTTCACTGCCTCTCCAGAAGCAGTGTATATCTAGCTACATTAAATTGACTGCAGAGGTCCAGAAGGCACCACCTTTTAAAGGAAATTATAGATGGATAATAAATACAGACTTTGCCAGCGAAGCCATCATCCTCTGAAAAAGGTAACAACATAAAATGCCTGTTAGCCTGTCGCATCAGATAACATGTTTTTTTTTTAATTGTGTTCCACCTTGAAGAAAACAAACTGTATAGGGCAACTGAAGAGAAGCCATTTAACTTTCTGCAGCAATCTGGATAGCATAACAAAAGTTATGAATGCTGCCTGGAAGAATCCAAATACATGGCTATTCAAAGTGATAGTGTCTTTTACTATTATGGGCAATGTTATTCCCTTGATGGAACTGGGCATGTTTCAAAGGAAGGGCTGGTTGGATTAAAAAAAACTCCAGGATTATGAATATCCTTTGCCACAGCAGACCATTGCTAAAAGTTGAATCCAGGTTGAAACTACTGAAATAAAAATCCCAGAAACTGATAATCTCGTTTATTACAGTGTTCAATGTTTGTGTTAGTTGAAATGATTAGAACACGAAGTGAATGATGAATTAGTGCATTGAAGTTGCAAATAGAAGCAGTTTGCCTAAATTTTTACTTGGAAAACTTGTGAAGCTGAGAAATAGAAAGCCAGAAATTAAATTGTGTGGTGCCAAGGATCTGCTGTCACTTTTCGGCTGTTTCAATGCCAGCTGCTTTATGCATGGGCCATGATGCATTGAAGTAGGAGATAGCAACAAGCAGTTACATCTTGTGTGCACCAGAAATCTTTAAATATGCATTATCATGGCATTGCATAGCCCAACCAGTTAATGTGATGCTCAGTTTCCAGTACAGTTCCTGTGGATGTAATTGTTCATCATGTATCAAACATCTGGCATCACATTCCAAGAAGCGCCCTGCACTCACGTTTAATAACCAGGCACCCAAATTGAAGGTAAGATAATTTGCACATTTTTTTTGACAGAATGGATCAAAGAAAAGCCTGTAGGGAATTTGAATTATCTAAATGTGAGGCAGCCCGTCACAGCTGGGCTCATGGCACTGTGAGCCATTACCTCTGCATGCTTAGGAGTTCTTGCTCCACTGGCTTTGCTGTGCTCCCTTCTATTGTATACCAATTTGCCCTGCAAGAGTGTGTGGCTGGTTGAGTGTAGTGGTTAGACAATGTCATGCAAAGGTGAGATAATCATACATCCTGTGGCATTACTGTCAAGTTTTTAGGTCTGGAATCCTGGACTGTGCTTCTTGGCCGATATTTAAATTTGCAAGAACTTTTCCTGAACATCCCGTTAATAAGACATCCCACTATTCATTAGACCTTCCATTGGATTCGATGTCATCTGACTCCCCATTCTGGCAATTGCTTTTTGGATTTGATAGTCTACCTGAATCTCATGACCTCTTTCATCACTAAAATAAAGCATTCTGTTTCTCAACACATGGCTCACTCAATGTAAGTACTTGAGGAGCTTTGTTGTCTTCTATCAACTGCTATCAACAAAATTTCAGACTTTGTAATTATTTCTGATTAATAAGGAATAATCAGTTGCTACTGTGATTGTAATGAGGTCAGCCAGCTGGACATCATAGAATACGAGCTCCCTGATTCGGGCTGTTAGCCTAGTCCAATCAGGGAGTCCTGGCTGACACATAAGAAAGGGAACACGCTGACCCTTTGCTAGCTGACACTGAATGAGGCAGTACTATAGTCAAGGACTGTTCATGTATAAATAAGGGGTGACTTGGTGATGGGTATCAGCCTCTGTGGAGTTATTTCCATTGCCATATTTGATAAGTACTGCATAACTCATCAGAAACTGTTACCTAACCAGAGCCTTTTCATTCAGTATAGCCTCTCTTTTAATTCAGGATATTTGATGTATTATAATTCTGTGTCATTTGATCATACACTGTGCCTCAGAGCTGTCCTTATTTTTTCTGACATCTTGTCCTTGATAAATGCTCATGTTCCTGCCTGTAAACCACTCGAATGTGCAGAAAACAAACAGAAATAATTGTAACACCTCGTCAGTAGAAAGTCTATTGCACAGCATAGAAGGCATCGGGGTTTTGTCTATAAAGATATATCCATCTGAAGTCAATTCTTTGTATGAATCACCTATTTTAGAGCAGAGGTCGATGTGTAATCTAGTTAATTAGCAAAAATATAATGCAGCATTTCCTCGATTACCATGTGATTTCTTTCGGAATCCATTGCTGAAAGGATTAACAGCTAGGCTTTGTTTAAATTGTAAACATTACCCTGAGAAATGAACCAGACAATGGTTGCCGCCTGTTCTGTTGAATTGAAGCAGGTGCATTGTGTACGTTATTTCTGTCTGCAACGAACAGTGCCCTGTGTATTAACATATTAACTTCTAGCACACACAACTGTGCCACACTGCAGCCTGACTGACAATCCTAAATTGGTTGTCAGCATAATTCTCTGCATACTCTGAATAATTCAGCAAACCTTACCTGATCGCAGAATCTTGTGCAATTTTTGATTTTGATTTATTATTGTCACATACTGAGATACAGTGAAAGGTATAATATTGAGTACTAACCAGACAAATCATACCTTACGTAAGTACATCAGGGTAATAGAATGGAATGAAGAAAATTGTGTTACAGCTTAGAGAAGCTGCAGAGAAAGTAAAAGTTTAATATATGAGAGGTCCTTTCATAAGTCTGGTAACAGTGGGGAAGAAACTGTTCTTAAATCTGTTGGTATGTGTTCTTAAACTTTTGTATCACCTGCTCAATGGAAGGGAGTGGAAGAGAGTATAACGAGGTTGGGAGGGGTCTTTAATTATGTTGGCTGCTTTCCTGAGGCAGTGGGAAGTGTAAATGAAGTCAGTGGAAAGAAAGCTGGTTTTCATGAAGGGCTGGGCTATGTTCACAACTGTCTGTAATTTCTTGTGGTCTTGGGCAGACCAGATGCCGTGCAAAGCTGTGATGCATCCAGACAGGATGCTTTTAATGATGTGTTGATAAAACTCCAAATTTCCTTAGCCTTCTGAGGAAGTAAAGGCATAGGTGTGCTTTCTTGATTGTAGGGTTAACAATGGATGAAACAGGATAGATCATTTATGATATTTACTCCTACGAGCTTGAAGCTCTTGACCACCACCACCTTAGTACCATTGATACAGACAGGGCATTAGACATTTTGTCATGGGCTGTTTGGGTAGGGTCAGTACTTTGCTAGTGAATAACCAAAGGGATATGCTATTTGATAACAGTCCATCAGTTTTCGGAATGTGTGGCATCACACCAGCACTGAAATTCATTAATCAATGAAATTACTGTGTTATTCATTTTAGTGATAGTAAGTATTTTTTGGCTTGACAATAGCATCAATCAGGCGTGGTGAACGCTACCTATGTTGCTCCTGCAAAGTAATAGTGTCAAACTTCACCTTCATTACTCCAAATTGGCTAGTCCTTTACATAACCTGTTAAAGTCCCTTATAATATTCTTCTAGAGAAGGACCATTTGTTTTCAAAAAATCCATCAATGTTTTGCCACATATATAGTACATCAAGACAAGGCTGCATCCATCCTCTTAAGTGAAAATAAAGATGGCTTTGGACTGTTTTGAAGAATAGGTGAGTTATCTCCCATATATAAATCCCTCAATCAACATTAAACCTTTCCTACCTGCTCTAACGGAAATGGTACACCGGTAGGATATTAAGCTGACAGTGACCTTCACTGCAACTCATCCTTTTTTGAGGCTCCAGGGCAGGACGAAGAAGCTGGCATGAGTCTGATGACCACCTTGAAGTGCAGCCACCTCTGACAGTGCCCTTAGCTCATGTTAAACAGGTCAGGGCACTTTTGGAATGCACACTGCATGCAGGACCTTCAATGGAAAGCCTTCCTACTTCTCCCTCCACACAGAACTTTCATACACAGCATCCTTGTATCCGTGTTTTTCTCATTTTCGAGATGAATAGATCTTACAGCTTTCCCTACACCTTTGTAAGGCACAATATTTTCTCTCACTGTGTTCAACTAACATCTCAAACTAGCTATAGAAATTCAACACAATGTTTCTGTAAACCTTGCCTCATCTAGCATGAATCAAAAATATCTCTCCTTTAAATTTTTGCCTATTTATATAGCCAGAGAAAATGGTATCCTAACACCCGAAAGAATAGTATCAGAGATAATGGGAACTGCAGATGCTGGAGATTCCAAGATAATAAAATGTGAGGCTGGATGAACACAGCAGGCCAAGCAGCATCTCAGGAGCACAAAAGCTGACGTTTCGGGCCTGGACCCTTCATCAGAGAGGGGGATGGGGGGAGGGAACTGGAATAAATAGGGAGAGAGGGGGAGGCGGACCGAAGATGGAGAGTAAAGAAGATAGGTGGAGAGGGTGTAGGTGGGGAGGTAGGGAGGGGATAGGTCAGTCCAGGGAAGACGGACAGGTCAAGGAGGTGGGATGAGGTTAGTAGGTAGCTGGGGGTGCGGCTTGGGGTGGGAGGAAGGGATGGGTGAGAGGAAGAACCGGTTAGGGAGGCAGAGACAGGTTGGACTGGTTTTGGGATGCAGTGGGTGGGGGGGAAGAGCTGGGCTGGTTGTGTGGTGCAGTGGGGGGAGGGGATGAACTGGGCTGGTTTAGGGATGCAGTGGGGGAAGGGGAGATTTTGAAACTGGTGAAGTCCACATTGATACCATATGGCTGCAGGGTTCCCAGGCGGAATATGAGTTGCTGTTCCTGCAACCTTCGGGTGGCATCATTGTGGCAGTGCAGGAGGCCCATGATGGACATGTCATCAAGAGAATGGGAGGGGGAGTGGAAATGGTTTGCGACTGGGAGGTGCAGTTGTTTGTTGCGAACTGAGCGGAGGTGTTCTGCAAAGCGGTCCCCAAGCCTCCGCTTGGTTTCCCCAATGTAGAGAAAGCCGCACCGGGTACAGTGGATGCAGTATATCACATTGGCAGATGTGCAGGTGAACCTCTGCTTAATGTGGAATGTCATCTTGGGGCCTGGGATGGGGGTGAGGGAGGAGGTGTGGGGACAAGTGTAGCATTTCCTGCGGTTGCAGGGGAAGGTGCCGGGTGTGGTGGGGTTGGAGGGCAGTGTGGAGCGAACAAGGGAGTCACGGAGAGAGTGGTCTCTCCGGAAAGCAGACAGGGGTGGGGATGGAAAAATGTCTTGGGTGGTGGGGTCGGATTGTAAATGGCGGAAGTGTCGGAGGATAATGCGTTGTATCCGGAGGTTGGTAGGGTGGTGTGTGAGAACGAGGGGGATCCTCTTGGGGCGGTTGTGGCGGGGGCGGGGTGTGAGGGATGTGTCGCGGGAAATGCAGGAGACGCGGTCAAGGGCGTTCTCAATCACCGTGGGGGGGAAGTTGCGGTCCTTAAAGAACTTGGACATCTGGGATGTGCGGGAGTGGAATGTCTTATCGTGGGAGCAGATGCGGCGGAGGCGGAGGAATTGGGAATAGGGGATGGAATTTTTGCAGGAGGGTGGGTGGGAGGTGGTGTATTCTAGGTAGCTGTGGGAGTCGGTGGGCTTGAAATGGACATCAGTTACAAGCTGGTTGCCTGAGATGGAGACTGAGAGGTCCAGGAAGGTGAGGGATGTGCTGGAGATGGCCCAGGTGAACTGAAGGTTGGGGTGGAAGGTGTTGGTGAAGTGGATGAACTGTTCGAGCTCCTCTGGGGAGCAAGAGGCGGCGCCGATACAGTCATCAATGTACCGGAGGAAGAGGTGGGGTTTGGGGCCTGTGTAGGTGCGGAAGATGGACTGTTCCACGTAACCTACAAAGAGGCAGGCATAGCTGGGGCCCATGCGGGTGCCCATGGCCACCCCCTTAGTCTGTAGGAAGTGGGAGGAGTCAAAAGAGAAGTTGTTGAGTGTGAAGACGAGTTCCGCTAGGCGGATGAGAGTGTCGGTGGAGGGGGATTGGTCGGGCCTGCGGGACAGGAAGAAGCGGAGGGCCTTGAGGCCATCTCCATGCGGAATGCAGGTGTACAGGGACTGGACGTCCATGGTGAATATGAGGTGTTGGGGGCCAGGGAATTGCAAGTCCTGGAGGAGGTGGAGGACGTGGGTGGTGTCACGGACATAGGTGGGGAGTTCCTGGACCAAAGGGGGGAAAATGGAGTCCAGATAGGTGGAGATGAGTTCGGTGGGGCAGGAGCAGGCTGAGACGATGGGTCGACCAGGGCAGGCAGGTTTGTGGATTTTGGGAAGGAGATAGAAACGGGCCGTGCGGGGTTGGGGAACAATGAGGTTGGAGGCTGTGGGTGGGAGGTCCCCTGAGGTGATGAGGTCATGAATGGTGTTGGAGATGATGGTTTGGTGCTCGGGTGTGGGGTCATGATCGAGGAGGCGGTAGGAGGTGGTGTCGGAGAGTTGGCGTCTGGCCTCGGCGATGTAGAGGTCAGTACGCCATACTACCACTGCGCCACCCTTGTCTGCGGGTTTGATGGTGAGGTTGGGGTTGGAGCGGAGGGAGCGGAGGGCTGCCCGTTCTGCGGGGGAGAGGTTGGAGTGGGTGAGAGGGGTGGAGAGGTTGAGGCGGTTAATGTCTCGACGGCAGTTGGAGATGAAGAGGTCGAGGGAGGGTAGGAGGCCTGGGGGTGGTGTCCAGGAGGAGGACTTGTGTTGGAAGCGGGTGAAAGGGTCAGTGGAAGGAGGGTTGGGTTCCCGGTTGAAGAAGTAGGCATGCAGGCGAAGACGGCGGAAAAACTGCTCTATGTCCGACCGTGACTGGTATTCGTTGATGTGTGGTTGTAGGGGGACAAAGGTGAGCCCCTTGCTCAGGACTGACCGTTCGTCCTCAGTCAGTGGGAGGTCTGGGGGGATGGTGAAGATTCGGCAGGGCTCAGGGTGGCTGTCTTCTCTGGGGTTGCAGGCTGTGGAGGTTGTGGGCGGAGCGATGATGTCATCGGCCGTGGGCGGGGTTCCGTCGGCCGTGGGCGGGGTTCCGTCGGCGTCGACCGTGGGCGGGGTTCCGTCGGCGTCGACCGTGGGCGGGGTTCCGTCGGCGTCGACCGTGGGCGGGGTTCCGTCGGCGTCGACCGTGGGCGGGGTTCCGTCGGCGGTGGGAGGATCGGGGTGGGCGGCAGCAGCTGAGGTGAGGGTGGTGTGTGGGCTGTAGTACCTGGACGTGGAGGTGGTGACTGCAGCAGCAGTTCCGGAAGTTCTGTGGCCGGCGGAGGCCGATGTGACGTCATCGGTGGGGTCTCCGGCCGTGTCCTCATGGTCAATGGCGGCGGGTGCATGGTGGGGGAGGGGCAGGGACAGAGTCGGGATTTGGGAGGCGCAGGAATCCTCTTGTGGGTGGCAGGGGCCAGTGAGTTGGTTGTACTTACGATTTTTGGTGTCCAGTAAAGCTGAGTGGAACTGGGTGTTCAGTCTGTGGATCCTGCGGAGGATGAAAAACAGCAGGGGTCCTTTGCAGGTCTGGGAGAGGGAGGCTCTGAGCTGGGGCAGGCTGGATTGCAGTGCCTGGAGGTGCCGGCGCATGGCTGCGAGTGTCTGTTTCAGGACTCGCAGGGAGAACCGCTTCTGAAGGGTCTGAATATTCTGGGTGTAGAGGTGGTCACGGTTGGGGCAAAATTGGGAAGGCTGAAATGTGGACTGTAGTCCCTTGGGGATGATCTGGTTCCGTAGGCAGGTGCTGAGAAAGGTGATGTGGCTGTGGTACCTGGTTTGCTTCAGGACATGGTCGAGCAGTTTCAAGGCCGAAGAGATTACAAGAGAGTTGCAATGGGAGAGAGATTCCCTGAGGTTGGTCCGGAGGGAGGAGGGTAACTTCTTCAGGTTAGGCATCCCTGGAAGAGGCTTCGCAGTGAGGTTAAAATAGTATCAGAGATAATGGGAACTGCAGATGCTGGAGATTCCAAGATAATAAAATGTGAGGCTGGATGAACACAGCAGGCCAAGCAGCATCTCAGGAGCACAAAAGCTGACGTTTCGGGCCTGGACCCTTCATCAGAGAGGGGGATGGGGGGAGGGAACTGGAATAAATAGGGAGAGAGGGGGAGGCGGACCGAAGATGGAGAGTAAAGAAGATAGGTGGAGAGGGTGTAGGTGGGGAGGTAGGGAGGGGATAGGTCAGTCCAGGGAAGACGGACAGGTCAAGGAGGTGGGATGAGGTTAGTAGGTAGCTGGGGGTGCGGCTTGGAGTGGGAGGAAGGGATGGGTGAGAGGAAGAACCGGTTAGGGAGGCAGAGACAGGTTGGACTGGTTTTGGGATGCAGTGGGTGGGGGGGAAGAGCTGGGCTGGTTGTGTGGTGCAGTGGGGGGAGGGGATGAACTGGGCTGGTTTAGGGATGCAGTGGGGGAAGGGGAGATTTTGAAACTGGTGAAGTCCACATTGATACCATATGGCTGCAGGGTTCCCAGGCGGAATATGAGTTGCTGTTCCTGCAACCTTCGGGTGGCATCATTGTGGCAGTGCAGGAGGCCCATGATGGACATGTCATCAAGAGAATGGGAGGGGGAGTGGAAATGGTTTGCGACTGGGAGGTGCAGTTGTTAGGGACTACAGTCCACATTTCAGCCTTCCCAATTTGGCCCCAACCGTGACCACCTCTACACCCAGAATATTCAGACCCTTCAGAAGCGGTTCTCCCTGCGAGTCCTGAAACAGACACTCGCAGCCATGCGCCGGCACCTCCAGGCACTGCAATCCAGCCTGCCCCAGCTCAGAGCCTCCCTCTCCCAGACCTGCAAAGGACCCCTGCTGTTTTTCATCCTCCGCAGGATCCACAGACTGAACACCCAGTTCCACTCAGCTTTACTGGACACCAAAAATCGTAAGTACAACCAACTCACTGGCCTCTGCCACCCACAAGAGGATTCCTGCGCCTCCCAAATCCCGACTCTGTCCCTGCCCCTCCCCCACCATGCACCCGCCGCCATTGACCATGAGGACACGGCCGGAGACCCCACCGATGACGTCACATCGGCCTCCGCCGGCCACAGAACTTCCGGAACTGCTGCTGCAGTCACCACCTCCACGTCCAGGTACTACAGCCCACACACCACCCTCACCTCAGCTGCTGCCGCCCACCCCGATCCTCCCACCGCCGACGGAACCCCGCCCACGGTCGACGCCGACGGAACCCCGCCCACGGTCGACGCCGACGGAACCCCGCCCACGGTCGACGCCGACGGAACCCCGCCCACGGTCGACGCCGACGGAACCCCGCCCACGGTCGACGCCGACGGAACCCCGCCCACGGCCGACGGAACCCCGCCCACGGCCGACGGAACCCCGCCCACGGCCGACGGAACCCCGCCCACGGCCGACGGAACCCCGCCCACGGCCGACGGAACCCCGCCCACGGCCGACGGAACCCCGCCCACGGCCGACGACATCATCGCTCCGCCCACAACCTCCACAGCCTGCAACCCCAGAGAAGACAGCCACCCTGAGCCCTGCCGAATCTTCACCATCCCCCCAGACCTCCCACTGACTGAGGACGAACGGTCAGTCCTGAGCAAGGGGCTCACCTTTGTCCCCCTACAACCACACATCAACGAATACCAGTCACGGTCGGACATAGAGCAGTTTTTCCGCCGTCTTCGCCTGCATGCCTACTTCTTCAACCGGGAACCCAACCCTCCTTCCACTGACCCTTTCACCCGCTTCCAACACAAGTCCTCCTCCTGGACACCACCCCCAGGCCTCCTACCCTCCCTCGACCTCTTCATCTCCAACTGCCGTCGAGACATTAACCGCCTCAACCTCTCCACCCCTCTCACCCACTCCAACCTCTCCCCCGCAGAACGGGCAGCCCTCCGCTCCCTCCGCTCCAACCCCAACCTCACCATCAAACCCGCAGACAAGGGTGGCGCAGTGGTAGTATGGCGTACTGACCTCTACATCGCCGAGGCCAGACGCCAACTCTCCGACACCACCTCCTACCGCCTCCTCGATCATGACCCCACACCCGAGCACCAAACCATCATCTCCAACACCATTCATGACCTCATCACCTCAGGGGACCTCCCACCCACAGCCTCCAACCTCATTGTTCCCCAACCCCGCACGGCCCGTTTCTATCTCCTTCCCAAAATCCACAAACCTGCCTGCCCTGGTCGACCCATCGTCTCAGCCTGCTCCTGCCCCACCGAACTCATCTCCACCTATCTGGACTCCATTTTCTCCCCTTTGGTCCAGGAACTCCCCACCTATGTCCGTGACACCACCCACGCCCTCCACCTCCTCCAGGACTTGCAATTCCCTGGCCCCCAACACCTCATATTCACCATGGACGTCCAGTCCCTGTACACCTGCATTCCGCATGGAGATGGCCTCAAGGCCCTCCGCTTCTTCCTGTCCCGCAGGCCCGACCAATCCCCCTCCACCGACACTCTCATCCGCCTAGCGGAACTCGTCTTCACACTCAACAACTTCTCTTTTGACTCCTCCCACTTCCTACAGACTAAGGGGGTGGCCATGGGCACCCGCATGGGCCCCAGCTATGCCTGCCTCTTTGTAGGTTACGTGGAACAGTCCATCTTCCGCACCTACACAGGCCCCAAACCCCACCTCTTCCTCCGGTACATTGATGACTGTATCGGCGCCGCCTCTTGCTCCCCAGAGGAGCTCGAACAGTTCATCCACTTCACCAACACCTTCCACCCCAACCTTCAGTTCACCTGGGCCATCTCCAGCACATCCCTCACCTTCCTGGACCTCTCAGTCTCCATCTCAGGCAACCAGCTTGTAACTGATGTCCATTTCAAGCCCACCGACTCCCACAGCTACCTAGAATACACCTCCTCCCACCCACCCTCCTGCAAAAATTCCATCCCCTATTCCCAATTCCTCCGCCTCCGCCGCATCTGCTCCCACGATAAGACATTCCACTCCCGCACATCCCAGATGTCCAAGTTCTTTAAGGACCGCAACTTCCCCCCCACGGTGATTGAGAACGCCCTTGACCGCGTCTCCTGCATTTCCCGCGACACATCCCTCACACCCCGCCCCCGCCACAACCGCCCCAAGAGGATCCCCCTCGTTCTCACACACCACCCTACCAACCTCCGGATACAACGCATTATCCTCCGACACTTCCGCCATTTACAATCCGACCCCACCACCCAAGACATTTTTCCATCCCCACCCCTGTCTGCTTTCCGGAGAGACCACTCTCTCCGTGACTCCCTTGTTCGCTCCACACTGCCCTCCAACCCCACCACACCCGGCACCTTCCCCTGCAACCGCAGGAAATGCTACACTTGTCCCCACACCTCCTCCCTCACCCCCATCCCAGGCCCCAAGATGACATTCCACATTAAGCAGAGGTTCACCTGCACATCTGCCAATGTGATATACTGCATCCACTGTACCCGGTGCGGCTTTCTCTACATTGTGGAAACCAAGCGGAGGCTTGGGGACCGCTTTGCAGAACACCTCCGCTCAGTTCGCAACAAACAACTGCACCTCCCAGTCGCAAACCATTTCCACTCCCCCTCCCATTCTCTTGATGACATGTCCATCATGGGCCTCCTGCACTGCCACAATGATGCCACCCGAAGGTTGCAGGAACAGCAACTCATATTCCGCCTGGGAACCCTGCAGCCATATGGTATCAATGTGGACTTCACCAGTTTCAAAATCTCCCCTTCCCCCACTGCATCCCTAAACCAGCCCAGTTCATCCCCTCCCCCCACTGCACCACACAACCAGCCCAGCTCTTCCCCCCCACCCACTGCATCCCAAAACCAGTCCAACCTGTCTCTGCCTCCCTAACCGGTTCTTCCTCTCACCCATCCCTTCCTCCCACCCCAAGCCGCACCCCCAGCTACCTACTAACCTCATCCCACCTCCTTGACCTGTCCGTCTTCCCTGGACTGACCTATCCCCTCCCTACCTCCCCACCTACACCCTCTCCACCTATCTTCTTTACTCTCCATCTTCGGTCCGCCTCCCCCTCTCTCCCTATTTATTCCAGTTCCCTCCCCCCATCCCCCTCTCTGATGAAGGGTCCAGGCCCGAAACGTCAGCTTTTGTGCTCCTGAGATGCTGCTTGGCCTGCTGTGTTCATCCAGCCTCACATTTTATTAACCCGAAAGAATATACTGCCTACACATGCATTGTCAAAATGAAGATATGCTTCCAAGGTCTTTGTTCACTCGTGTGACACATCTGTATGTGCTGTTCTAATGTGGTCATGCTTCAGTTTGTGAGGAAACCAGTGATAAATATCATAATGCAATTCTGCTTTGCATCCAAACTGTTTCTAGGATAATTTCCAAAAACATAAGTGATTGATAGGAAGGTAAATCATGTGCATTTTTGTTGTCTATAAGACCCAGTCTCTCCCACCCACTTTCCAAGAAAATGAAAAACATTGGTTAATGTTTACTGTAACACACCTATTTATTTAAGAAAGGAGGGAGGCAGAAGATAGGAAATTATAGGCTGGTTATTGTTGGCTGTTGGTAACATTTTAGAATCCATCATGAAGGATGAGATTGCAGAATACTTGGAAGTGCATGGTAAAATAGGGCTTCGTCAAGATGAGGTCATGCCTGACAAATTTGTTAGAATCATTTGAGGAGGTAACAAGCAAGCTCGGCAAAGGAAAGCCAGCGGAAATGATCTATTTGGATTTTCAGAAGGCCTTTGACAAAGTGATGTGCAGGAGGCAGCTTAATAAAATAATGGTGTTCGGGAGTAGGTACTAGCATGGATAGAGGATTGGGGTCTTTTTCAGAATGGCAGGAGGTAACTAGTGAAGTTCCACAAGGGTCAGTGTTGAGACCACACCTGTTGATGTTACACATTTAACAATCTGTGGATGAAAGATCTGAGGGTATTATTGCTAACTTTGCAGAGGAAACTACTGTCCTTCATAGTATCAACCAAATCAAATCTTTGAAAATTGTTGCATTAACTGATGCTGTTCTGTCTTTTCTGCCGTAGCCTTTCTACTGCTTCTTTAGTCATTATCGTGTTTGCTCTCCTACTAGAATCAATTTTTACCACAGGACTTGATTTGACTTCAAAGGGCCCTGTAAGAATATCAGAATATAAAGAGTTAATAGCTACTGTGCAAGAACACTCAGTCTTATGGAAATCTATTTTTAAAAATCTGGGATAAAGCTTGAGCAAAATTGGCAGACGGCACTTTCAGGTGAATGTCCTACCTATACACAGGTTAATAATCTACCTTAAAATTTCACAATTACAAAAAAAACTTTGGACAATGAAACCATTGTAATTTGGACAACAAACCATTCAGTGCAATGTGCATTTGCACATTCCATGCTGGTACTGTGTCACCTATCATATTAATAATTCTATGCCTGAAATGACTTGGAGTTCTAATGACATGGCATTCTAATATCTGTTTCAAGAACCCCTTCTTAAAATTGCACTGTTCCACGTGGTGCTGCTATTGAGCCTTCTGCTTTCAGCACGTGCAACCTCGTGAGAACCCCTTAAAGGCATTCCTGGAAACTGCAAAAAAGAGGATTATGTTTAAAAAATGTTCATCTATATGTCGAATTTAGTAAAATACTCCCACTCATTCTGGTTTCCCCAACAGTCAGTGATCATTCCAGCTCCTACTTGACCATTCTCAATTGCCTGTCCATTTGGATGGTGCTGTACTACAAGTCCCTCATGGAAATGTTTGTGCAGAAAAGTATATTTGACTACACAGCTGACAGATGATCATCCAAACATTAATGTTCTGAATAATGTGGGAAAACAAAACCATGCAGCCTTCTGGATGGTGATCTGTGCAGAATATCAAAGTCGTTTGACAGAATGCCTCATTGTCAGAACATTCAAACAAGCCTCAAAACACAGCTTGGCTGGTGATGAGAAGCTCATGTTAGATCCTCCATACAGACCTGGGGTCACACCACCATTGCATGTTACTCTGAAAGTGGTTGCAGTGTGGAAGGGACTGTCAGCTGTTCGTTCTGGAATGAGACTTTGCGCAGAATGTCTGGAAAGAATTGCAACGGTTCAACACGAAGCAGGGCTCCGTGCTCTGTCACCACCTCGCAAAGGTGCACTGCAAGACAGTCATCACCTGTTGCTGGAGGACTGTCAAATTAATGAATGATGCTCTTTAGTCTTTATGAAATCTGTTGGTTTTCTAGTGCGAGAAGCTGCCTATAACGGAGCATTGGGGACTGGCACAGTCCAAAATTCAGGACTGTGTGCTGAGGGATGCGCTGCAGCCGGGGCAGTTGCTGAACAGGTTTAATGGGAAAAAGCTGCACTGTAAGGTGATTCTGACATTGTATAAGATCTGAAACCTGTGAAAGACCAATCCAGCCATGTGCACCTGTGAATGTTTGACATTAAGTATGTAAGTGTGAACTGTAATTGTAAGTGTAGTGAGTCACCTTTAGAGTTCTACAAACAATTTTGAAAGAAACTGAATTGTATTGTGCTTTGTGATGTCAATCTTGTTATCTAATGTACATCTACGCATTTTATGAATATGCTTCATTTTGTGGAAGAATCGTCCCACAGATTCATCTCCTGATCACTTCATTCTCTTCCCATGCATATTCCCCAGCCCTCCCCCGCCACACCTCCTTTCCTGAGTGATTTCACTTCTGAGGGCCAAACTGGCATTGTAAATTTAAATCACTTTCCTTGGTGATTTGCCAGGATAAGTGAAATATGTTTGATGTTCATTGAGACCGGGGATATTGTTTTAAAAAAAATCCACAACCCAAGTTGTTTACTGAAAGAATGACATCTAAAAATGTTACTTTGGTGTAGC
The DNA here is from genome assembly GCF_030684315.1 of Stegostoma tigrinum. Classification (NCBI taxonomy): domain Eukaryota; kingdom Metazoa; phylum Chordata; class Chondrichthyes; order Orectolobiformes; family Stegostomatidae; genus Stegostoma; species Stegostoma tigrinum. The sequence continues at coordinate 73,026,845 of NC_081358.1, read as the reverse complement.
TGAGGATGTGTGCCAAGTGAATGAGTGGGCAGAGCAGGGGGTGTGGAGCATTAGTGGTGTTCAGGGTTAGAGTGGATGGGAGCAAGTGACGGAAGATGTTACAGGCAGCAATGAGAATGGGAGACCAAGAGGCTTGATAGTAGATAGGCACAGTAACTGACAAGGAATGAATGTGAGATATCAGAGAGAAGATGGTGGTACCTATGCTGGCCAAGTGGAGAAGGTGTTCTCCAGAGTATTTCTCCAGAAAGCTGAGAAAGCGGTGGATTAAGTGGCAACCTTGGGACCAGGCTGGTGTAGTGCCTCCTATACTGATTCTGGGGAAGGAGGACACCCTGCTTCTGCATCATCCTATTCAGCAGGGCCTTCAGACCAATGAAGGCACCATTTTTTTTTCTCTCCTTCTCTGTCATGTCTGAGACAAATGTCAGGGACTGTGCTCCGTAGCTTTGGACCAGCAATGCTTTACTGGGAACACAACAGTCTTTTAAAGACACCACTGTTCCATTGTGGGATATCCTGATAGTGATGAGTTGTTCTGGGTACATTTAGTGACAGAATCGTGCTAGAACCAGAGGACTAGGGCAACATAAGGGCAGGTACGTTGCAAATAGTCAAGATTTGGTGAGAAAACATGCCAACCTCGCAGAGAGAAACTCTTCATGAAACTTGACAAAACTAAAAAGCTGAAAAAAAGCAGAAGATTCAGCCCAATATATTTGCCTATTCTCACACTCAGCTATGATCTACTCAACAATAGTGTAGACTGGAGAGGCTAAAGGTTAATTCTTGATCCGACATCATGCATTTGGAAGTTCAGCATCTTGGTCACTTCTTTAGCATCCTGCCGCACTGCGTCTTTGGGATCATCAACTGAATTCTGATAAGTCTGTCATTTTATATGGTTTGAGCCAGTTCCAGTACGCCTTTTGTTTTGATTTCCAAACTGAGTTTCCTTAGAAACTGTGAGGATCAGCTTCCTTTCTTGGTTTTCTTTTTCACTTAGGGTCTGTTTCAAAAAATACAAGCTTTGAATCCACAAATTCTTTGTAAAGTTTATTTGTCTCATTTAAGAAAGGTTTATATTGTAGTATCAGGTGTAATATTTCTCGGACTTATCCATCCAGCATAGGGGATCATTCATGCTACCTAACTTCAACCTCTGTGATCCAGGATGATGTAAGCACTGTAATGTTCTCAATGCTCTTGGTATTTTAAACCCAAAAAATCACTTTGTTCTCTTTACTCGAGAAAAGGTCGACCAAAACCAGTGAGAAAAATCAGTAGGTTTCATGCTCTTGTCAAAATTCTTAATCTTGATTGAAGTTTGCTCTTTCATGTTTCAGTTCGTTGAAAATCAGATATTCAAGAATCTGTTGAATTTCCATGCTGATGACATGAATTAATATTTAAATATTTCTTATCCTTAGGTAAAACAGTATGTCAACTTGAGTTCAGTTTTGGAAATATTACTCTGAATTCCAGGAGCCTAACTTTTCCTACTTGACTGGAAATCCCCCAAAGCATTTCAGAATAGTTTATTTAGACAAAGTAAGCAAGAGATGTAGCCAGACCTACCACAGGTTCTTCCTGGTGAATAGTTCAGTAGTTCAGTTCTGCTTTTAAGGTCTGAGAAAGTTTAGATGTCACGTGGATAATCTGTATGAGCACCAAATCTGTTGGACATCTTTTATCTCTGAACACTGCTTGAAATCTCTTTGCCAATTGTCATGAAGAATGCTGATGGGACTTCAAAAGGCAAATATTGAAATTGACTTCACCAACCAATGTGGAAATGCTTATTACTTTTGACTGTTGATCAAGATTGTGAGAAATCCTCAAGATTTTGAGACTGTACAAATGACCCCTTTGTTGCGCATGTTCGAGCACAGAGTGTGCGTGAATTTGAGGCCCTCCCAGGGAAGAAATATGTGTACTATATTCCAAACAGTTTTTGCAACTTAACTTCAACACCATAAAATTGAGGTGCTGCGACTTGCCATTGGGTGGTGCTGTTGAAAAATCAAGCAAAACTTGTCCATTCTGTTTCTACAGTTTGGTGCAGTGAAAATAATTTCAATGATAACAAAAGATTATTACAATGGGACATTTGAGAATTGTTGGGAAGATTATTGGCAAATTCTAATTGCTTTTGATGGCAAGAAGAATATTTTCAGTCCAAAAAAAATGGCTAGGGTGAAAATATGTAGTCAAGAGCCCATTTACAAATATGGATGCCACTTGATCAAACAGATCTAACTTTTGACAATGCAGCACTCCCTTTATGCTATACTGAATATTGGTCAACATTATATACGTAGCAATGCCTGCATCTTGAGAGCCAGCAGCTTGTGGCGCTCAGCTTGAAGTAAGGTAAATCAATTTGGGCAAGGTTAGAAGATTTTGTCAGCATCAGGTGAGTTATCGCCTTCTAAACATGTGAAGGGGATTGCTGCAAAACAAAGGAAAAAAGCTGTTATTATTTTGCAACTACTAGTGCTATGACTTATTTGATTCTGATAAGTTGCTCCTTGTCAAGAAGCTAAATATTCCTGGATTATTCTTCAAATTTTTGAACTTTGTAAGGCCATGATATCGTTTCAGAAAAGAAATTCTTGGCTTTGTGAAGATCCAGTTATTCCTGGCTAGTTGTCTGTAATTTAATATAATCTATAATTTAATTCTGACACCTGATCAAACATTGAGTTTGAATTATGTCAAGCACTTTTTAAAAAGACTGTTGTCTTTAAATGTGTCCTGCAACATGGCTGGTGTCTTCAATTGTCAATACAATGTTTTTCTTTCCCTTCGCGCTAAACAGCCATAATTTAAACTTTAGAATAAATACAAGTCCTCTGTTTCTGTTCAGTTTTCTATATAGCCATAAAATAGAAAGCTACTGCTCCCTTCAAGTAGTATTATCAATAGATACATAGCCACAAATGAGCATAGTTGAGACATGATCTACCAAATTAGTAGCTGAACCTACCCAACTTTGAGTTGTGTGAATGGCAAATTTAACTGCCTTTTATAGAATCCCAAGGCTTCAAGATGAAAGATTAATTTTCAAGAAAATAGTCTATGTAGCACACATTGGCCAATCAAAGTTTGGTTCGGATCTTCCTCCCAAACAATTTTGAAGCAATGCTTGACTGATCAATTGTGAAGCAAGTGACTGAATAGGGTCTCAGGCTTATCTTAAATCACATAATACCAGTAAACTCACAACTTAACTGGAATCAACACAGCAAAGCAAATGAATCCTCTCAATTTCTTAAATAAACCATAATCTAGAGAATGTAAATTTATTATCTTAAATTTACCAATTGTTTAAAGCTTAAACGTACTTTGAGTATGATTTTTCTCCTCCGTAAGGGTGTTTGAATAATGGTGACTATGGTGAACTAAATAGGTGAGACATTAAAAAAAATCAGATTCTTGCCAACAAGAATAGCTCTTGCAATTAATTTCTCCCTTCTAAAAAGGCAAGAGTGATGAATGTGAGCACAATATGTCTGGAGACTGGTCCAAAACAAGTCCATAGATCCACACCCGAGATATCCGGGTCACAGTACAGATATATTGTTATGCCACTCAATACAAATACAAAGCAAGGAAGATGACAGAGAGGAGTTACAACTCCACATGAGGCCCAGGAACTTCACTTAACTGGGGAGAGTGTAGGAGAGGACCAGGTGGGCAGAACTGGACCCCACTTGGTAGTTGCGTTGTGTTTAAAGATAAAATCCAAGAGTAATATCATATCAAAGTTGTGGTTTGATTTGTTGTTAAGTAGTTACTATTGGTCTCTAATTTAGAGTAAATTAAAAGAAGGGAGAGAAAGTTATGAGTATATTGTAAGTTATGACCACATTGAATGTTCCTCCTGTGAAATGTGGGAGGCCAGGGACACTTCCATGGTGATTATGTATGCAGGAAATGTCGCCAGCTGTAGCTCCTGCATTTCAGATCTGGAGCAGCAGCTGGAGTTGCTAAAGAGCATCCAAAGTGCTAGGTAGCACAGACAAGGTGGTTACACCACAGATAATGAGTGCACAAGTAGAAAGGGAACACGTAATCACCTGGGTGTAATGTAGGGGACCCTTGGCAGATATCTCCTTCTCTAACAAATTTTTGGATACTGATGGGGGAGATGGTTTCTCTGGGGAATACAGCAAGAGTGACTTCATGTTTCCTTAGCTGTACAGGAAAAGGGAATAAACAAGAATGAGAGAGCAATTCCCATGGGGGATTCCATCATCAGGGGAGCAGATAGACATTTCTGAGGTTGCAAATATGGCACAGAATAGTATGTTGCCTTCCTAACGTCATGATTAAGGATATCAGTACATTCTGATAAGAGACGGTGAACAGTCAGAGGTCCTGGTCCATGTTGGTACCAAAGGCAGGATCTCAAATGAAGATTACTCCCAGTGCCATGTGCACCAAGATCAGGAATAGGGAAAATAATTCAAATGAATGCTTGGCCACAGAGGTGAGGTAAAAGGAAGGGATTAAATTCCTGAGGTATTGGGACCAATTCTGAGGAAGATGCATAACCTGAATGGGATACATCACAGCGGGATTGGGACCAATATCCTGGCAGATGCATTCATTCACAAGATTTGGGAGGGTTTTAACTAGACTCAGAGAAATGGAAATTTGAACGAGGAGATACCGTAGAGGGAAACAGAAGTGGAAATGAAAGTTAGAAAAGTACCAAGAAAAAGTGGAAGGCTGAGAAAACAAGGACTGGCATTAAATAGGGCCACAGCACAAAAAAAAAATCATGTTATCAAGGCACTTTTAATGGTGGTGTATTTGAATATGTGAAACATTTGTAATTAAAACAGATTAGTCGCACAGATAGTTTTACCTGGGCATGATTTGATTATGATTACACGTGGGTACAAGGTGACAAAGACAAGGAATTGAATATCCAAAAGTGTTTAATATTTAGGAAGAATAAACAAAAATGAATAAGAGGTGAGATGGTATTGTTTAAAAAGAATGAGATCAATGCAATGGTGAAAAAGGATATTAGCTCAGAATATCTAGATGTAGAATCAGTTTGGGTAGAGCTGAGAAGCAACAAGGAGAGGAAAATATTAATGGGAGTTTTCTATAGTCCTCCAAACAATCTAATGTCAAGAGATGACATTAAATGGGAAATTAAGGAAATGTGTACAGGGTGCTACAGTATTCATGAGTATCTTTAATCTACACTGAGATCGGGCAACCCATATTATCAATAACACCATGGTAGATAAACTCCTGGGGTGTACACAAGCCTCTTTTAGACCAGCAGATTGAGGAACAAATGAAGGAACAGACTATTCTAGAGATAATGGGAATGGCAGATGCTGGAGAATCCAAGATAACAAAGTGGGAAGCAGGATGAACACAGCAGGTCACGCAGCATCTCAGGAGCACAAAAGCTGATGTTTTGGGCCCAGACAGACTATTCTAGATTTGGTTTAATGCAATGAGAAGGAGTTAATTAATAATTTTGTTATGCTGTGTGTTAGAAAACAGTGACCATAGCACGATAGAATCCTTCATTGGATGAAAAGTGATATAACTTAATCTGAAAATAAGGTTTTTATCGAAACAAAGGAAACTACAGAGATGTGAACTTTCTAGGACCGGTTTGGTAACTTCACTTAAAGCATGCTCGTGGATAGGCAAGGCTAATACTTAAGGAATGAATTGTTGCATTGCAACAGATATGCATTATTTTCTGGTCCAAGATCACAACAGCTAACAAAATAATTTAAGGATGTAATTTGATTCAAAGAGGAGTTATATAAAGTTGCAAGTTATAATGCAGCAAGCCTTATGACTGGGGGCAGTTTAGCATTCCCCAAAAAATTGAATCGTGAGTAGATTGAGGGAAAGTATAAGTTAAGAGAATCAAATTTGCAAGGAACATAAAAGACATTCTGCAAATTTGTACAAAAAAGACAAATGTAGGCCCCTCCAAGTCTGAAATGGGAGAATTAATAATGAAGAGCAAGGAAATGGCAGAGCAATTAAACAACCACTTTAGCTGTGTCTTCACAAAAGAAAATACCGATAATTCCCAGAAATGTTAGGCAATCAAGAGTGTATCGGGAAAGAGGAATTGAAGGAGACAGGATTATTGGGAAAAATGTGTTGAAGAAATTATTGAGATTGAAAGGTAATAAATCCCCAAGGCCTTATGATCTATGTCCCACGGAACTAAAGGATTGGCCATGGAAAGAATGGATGTGTTACTGCCATTTTCTAAAATTCTGTAAATCTTGGAACATTAGAAGCTCTAGTCGATTGGAGGGTGGAAAATCTAACCATATTCAGAAGAGAAGGGAGGAGAAATTACAAATATGCTAGTATCTGTGATAAAAAATATGATAGCAGGGTAATTAGAACTATCAATCAGATTAGACCAAACCAACATTGAAAATCACGTTTGACAAACTTACTAGAGTTTCTTTGAGGATGTAACTAGTAAAATAGATGACGGAAGACTAGAGCATGGGTATGTTTGGATGTACAGGAAGCTTTGTAAAACCCCACCTAAGGGATAAGTGTGCAAAATTAAGGCACATAGGATTAGAAATAATATACTGACATGGATTGAGAATTCATTGCCAGACAACGAAGAAAGTAGGCATAAATGGGTCTCTTTTGGAGAGGAAGGTGTTGATAAATGGAGTACCATGGGATCAGAGCTTGGGCTACAGCTATTGATAATATATATCAGTGATTTAATGAGGGTATCAACTGTAATATTTGCCAGTTTTTAACCCCTGAGAACCAAGTGGGATTGTGACAATTGAGGTTGAAAAGAGACTTCAGGATAATTTTGACAAGTTGAATGAGTGGGCAAATGCATATCAGATTCAGTAGAATGTAGAGAGTTGTGAGATTGTCTGGTCTTGTTCTATCACAATTTAAATAATATTGGGTATTTTTCCTCCAAACTAATGAGATTTTAGCTGTATGTGGCTTCAGTGAGATCACACCTTGAGTATCAAATATAGTTCTGGTCTCTTTATGTCAGAAATGAGATACTTACCAGAGAGAAGTCAGCAAAAGGTCACCAGACTGGTACTGGGATGGCAGGTTTATCGTATCAGGAGACATTAGGTTGACTGAACCTGTATTTATTTGAATTTGGAAGAGGAGCTTTCCTTGAAATGTGCAAAATTCTGAAAGGACTGGACAGACTGGCTGCAAACAAAATGTTTCTCTTGACTGTTTGGGATCTAGAACTGGGTCACAGTCTCAGGATGCAGTAGAGGTCACTCAGAGCATGAGAATTTCAATCACTGAGTGAATCTGTGATATTGTCTACTATTGAAGACTTTGGAGACCAAGACTTGATCATCATCTCCTTCTTTCCCAACTCACATACACCAGGCCATGTTATCACATGGTCTGCTATTACACATAACCAACTGTTAGCCACTAAGAGTTCCCATTTGTAGTTATTCATTCTTTTAGGCTGACCGTTATCCACTCCTTTGTCAATCCAGCTTTTTTTCTGTTTCTTTGGACTCTATCTCTACCTATCATTTACTTCTTACTCCACCCTCGCCCACACACACACCCCCACCCCCCCCCCCCCCCCACCCTATCTTCTGCATAAAAACACAACTTTTTCCTAACTACAAAAACAGAAGTTGCAGAAAAAGCTCAGCAGGCTTGGCAGCATCTGTGAACAAAAAAATCGGAGTTAAAGTTTTGGGTCCAGTGAGCCTTCCTGAGAATTGATGGTAGCTGGGAAAACGTCAGTTTGTATGCAGAAAATAGGGAGGGGGATGGGGAAGGGAGTAAATGACAGCTTAGAGCCCGAAGAGGGAGAAGAGCAGTTGGATAGACAAAGGAATTGAAAATGATCTGGCTAGAAGGGTTAATGGGGACTTTTAGTGATTAACTATAGGTAGTGTGTAATAGCAGGCAGTGTGACAACAAGGCCTAGTGTGTGGGGTAGGAGTCAGGGACATGGGAGAGTTTAGGCCCTAAAGTTATTGAACTCGATATTGGTGAGGGCTGCAGTGTCCCCAAGCGGAAAATGAGGTGTTGTTCTTCCAACGTGTGTTGAGTTTCGCTGGAATACTGCAACAAGTCAGAGATGTTGGCCAGGGAACAGGGTGATGTGTTAAAGTGACAGGCAACAGGTAGCTCAGTCTTTTTTGCAAGCAGAATGTGGATATTCTGCGAAGCGGTCACCCAGTCTATGCCTCGAATTCACCAGGATAGAGGAAACAACATTGCGAGCAACAAATGTAGCAGACTAGATTCTGTGAAGCGCAGGTAAAGTATTGCTTCACCTGGAAGGTATGTTTTGAGGAAGGGTCACCGGACCTGAAATGTTAACTCTGATGTTTTCTTCACAGATGCTGCCAGACCTGCTGAACTTTTCCAGCAACTTCTGTTTTTGTTCCTAATTTACAGCATATGCAGTTCTTCGGGTTTCCTAGCTACCATCAGTTCTGAATCCAAAGCATTAACTCTGGTTTCTCTCCGCAGATGCTGCCACACCTACTGAGTTTTCCAGCATTTTCTGCTTCGTTTCTGATTTCCAGCTTCTCAAGTTCGTTCTTGTTTTTATTTGGAGACCAAGTCACTGAATATATTTAAGGAAGAAATTAATAGATTTCTGAAAGCTAAAGGTTTCATGGGATATGGTGAGAAGGCGGGAGTATGGTTTTAAGATAGAAGATCAACCATGATGACAGTCAATGGTGGGGAAGGCTTGATGGACTATTCTATCTATTTCCCACTGCAGTATTGAAACAAGGGATGTTATCAGGACCCGTTTAATGTATCTAATATTTCCTCCTCATTTTTGATATTCAGTGAAGTGATTCCGATTGACAGAAGACTGTGATAGTGGAGACCTCCACAATAGACTGAGATGGATGATTTATTTGGCATCTCTGACTGAAAATTGTGTCAAATTGTAACAATAAGACAAGGTCACCTCCCAGCACTTTCCCCCATCATAATACTATCTAACCTGCCTCCCAGTCTGTTTCAAATGGGTTGGGAAACTTCACTTCAGTCTGCTAGTGCCTGAAGGTGAAAAAGGACAGTGCATTTGGTGTCATAACTGGCTCCATTTTCATACCTCTTTTGGAATTTACTCTCCCAGGTTTGCCACAGTTCATCGTTCCCTTTCTACAAGAAAAGAATCTGAATTTGAAATTGACTGAAGTTTTTTCTAACTTCCTTGCAGTCAGCTCATTCCTCCTTTGTATCACTGTTCACAATTCCAGTCTCTGCTGCAGTAATTTGAATGTTTTTACTTGGGCCCTTTATAGTAGCTTCTGTCATTATCCACCCGAAACCCACCACTCCATCCTTTAAGATAATGATAATAAAATGTGAGGCTGGATGAACACAGCAGGCCAAGCAGCATCTCAGGAGCACAAAAGCTGATGTTTCGGGCCTAGACCCTTCATCAGAGAGGGGGATGGGGTGAGGGTTCTGGAATAAATAGGGAGAGAGGGGGAGGCGGACCGAAGATGGAGAGAAAAGAAGATAGGTGGAGAGAGTATAGGTGGGGAGATAGGGAGGGGATAGGTCCGTCCAGGGAAGACGGACAGGTCAAGGAGGTGGGATGAGGTTAGTAGGTAGAAGGGGGTGCAGCTTGGGGTGGGAGGAAGGGATGGGTGAGAGGAAGAACAGGTTAGGGAGGCAGAGACAGGTTGGACTGGTTTTGGGATGCAGTGTGGGGAAGGGACGAACTGGGCTGGTTTAGGGATGCGGTGGGGGAAGGGGAGATTTTGAAACTGGTGAAGTCCACATTGATACCATTAGGCTGCAGGGTTCCAGGGCGGAATATGAGTTGCTGTTCCTGCAACCTTCGGGTGGCATCATTGTGGCACTGCAGGAGGCCCATGATGGACATGTCATCTAAAGAATGGGAGGGGGAGTGGAAATGGTTTGCGACTGGGAGGTGCAGTTGTTTGTTGCGAACTGAGCGGAGGTGTTCTGCAAAGCGGTCCCCAAGCCTCCGCTTGGTTTCCACAATGTAGAAGAAGCCACACCGGGTACAGTGGATGCAGTATACCACATTGGCAGATGTGCAGGTGAACCTCTGCTTAATGTGGAGTGTCATCTTGGGGCCTGGGATAGGGGTGAGGGAGGAGGTGTGGGGGCAAGTGTAGCATTTCCTGCGGTTGCAGGGGAAGGTGCTGGGTGTGGTGGGGTTGGAGGGCAGTGTGGAGCGAACAAGGGAGTTCCCACTTCCTACAGACTAAGGGGGTGGCCATGGGCACCCGCATGGGCCCCAGCTCCAACCCCACCACACCCGGCGCCTTCCCCTGCAACCGCAGGAAATGCTACACTTGCCCCCACACCTCCTCCCTCACCCCTATCCCAGGCCCCAAGATGACATTCCACATTAAGCAGAGATTCACCTGCACATCTGCCAATGTGGTATACAGCATCCACTGTACCCGGTGTGGCTACCTCTACATTGGGGAAACCAAGCGGAGGCTTGGGGACCGCTTTGCAGAACACCTCCGCTCAGTTCGCAACAAACAACTGCACCTCCCAGTCGCAAACCATTTCCACTCCCCCTCCCATTCTTTAGATGACATGTCCATCATGGGCCTCCTGCAGTGCCACAATGATGCCACCCGAAGGTTGCAGGAACAGCAACTCATATTCCGCCTGGGAACCCTGCAGCTTAATGGTATCAATGTGGACTCACCAGTTTCAAAATCTCCCCTTCCCCCACCGCATCCCTAAACCAGCCCAGTTCGTCCCCTCCCCCCACTGCACCACACAACCAGCCCAGCTCTTCCCCTCCACCCACTGCATCCCAAAACCAGTCCAACCTGTCTCTGCCTCCCTAACCGGTTCTTCCTCTCACCCATCCCTTCCTCCCACCCCAAGCCGCACCCCCATCTACCTACTAACCTCATCCCACCTCCTTGACCTGTCCATCTTCCCTGGACTGACCTATCCCCTCCCTACCTCCCCACCTATACTCTCTCCACCTATCTTCTTTTCTCTCCATCTTCGGTCCGCCTCCCCCTCTCTCCCTATTTATTCCAGAACCCTCACCCCATCCCCCTCTCTGATGAAGGGTCTAGGCCCGAAACGTCAGCTTTTGTGCTCCTGAGATGCTGCTTGGCCTGCTGTGTTCATCCAGCCTCACATTTTATTATCTTGGATTCTCCAGCATCTACAGTTCCCATTATCTTTAAGATAATGTATTTGTTTGGATATTCCAAGGTGTGCCAGCAGGGTGTGGATGTCTTCAAGGTTCCAGTTACTCTAAACCCTTTATAGAAGTCAAAGCCATTCTAATGAAAGGTAAGTTTATATTGTAGGGGAATTTTCTCAACATTAGGAACGAGAAAAAAAATTTCTTTTTGCCCACCCCTCTCAAGCTGGCTGAGTTGGTGCTGGGAAAGTAACACTGCAGACAGTGTAATGTAAATGCCAATTGAGACAAAGATTTGTACATTAAGTCCTTGCATGAGCAAGAATCTCTGGTCTAAAACACGCAAGTTAGATTAAAACAAAAAGGAATTTATATGATTATTTCAATATTATCTCTATGTTCTATTTGAAACCAAAATTGGATTATTGAACCATTACTCCCCATATAAATTGTCCAACTTCCTGTTTGTCCTATTTTTGCCCTTTGAATGTTAGCATCTCTGCGTAGCTTGTAAGAAATCTGAAACCACGCAGATAATTTGCATGGTGCCGTTAGGTTGTGACAACTTAGTAGAGACTAAAAATTGCATGTTGTAAATTCCTTACTTGTGCACCTGTTCTTTTATGAATGGGCGTGGATATGTAACTTAATATTTTTGCTGATGATTCTTGTTTTAAAAAAAATTCATCTGTAGATCATGCCACAGAATCTAATTTGAGATATCTGTGGCTATTAGGCTTATTAGGGTTAGAAAAGTTTGACAAATGTGCCTTCTATACATTAATACAGGATCAGTGTATTCTGCAAACTGTACAATTATTATGTTTCATAAATCAGAGCCTTTTTTGAGCTAGCTCTGACAAGTCCTGAGAATATTATAGCTGTAACTAGAAAAGTTTGAAAGGCTGAATTATCTTTAATTTAGTTTTGTATGGAAAATCCAGTATTTCATTCAAAAATGACAAGTATGACGGAGTAAAATTCAAGATCAAAGCATAATAGAACTATTGCAGGAAATGGGATAGTGCAAATGCAGCAGTTCTAACAGTATGAAAATATCTTCTAGTAGATTGCAATACATGATAAAAGTTTTGCTTTATGAAAGGCAGAGCAGCAGAGTATTTTTGTTATCTGAAAAGTGATTGACAAAACTGGTCATGAATATGTTTTCAATTTTTATATGTAGTCAATCAAAATGGACTTAAGCATCAGTAGATGAATACAGGACCTAGACTGGTTGCCTGCAGGAAAGCTTTGCATACATGCAACCTTATCAGTGATCTTTAAAGGCACTACTGGAATCTGCAACCATAAAGATAAGTTTTTAACAATATATTTACCTGACTAAGAGAAACAGGAGTGTTCCTTTTTGCTTCATGTAAACATCCAAGACTGCTGATGATACAGCTCTGGGCCTCCTGCTATGAACGCAGCTGAATAGGAAATAAGTCAGATCCCAGACTGAAGTCTCATTTGATAGACCATAAGTTTTATTTTTGCTGTTCGTTTACCATTATGTTAACTGAACATATCTCAAGAGGCTGCCAATGTACTTTTAGCAAAAGGACATCACAGTTTAAACCTCAAAAAGAAGGAAAACAAAAACTATTTTGCACCATATAAGAACTATTTGCAACAATTTTATTTCAACTGTCAGAAATAAAGATTCATGACTAAACCTCACATTTTTGGGTAAGTGCAAGTTGTGTTTAGTTTTGTTTGGAGGTTTTGTTTTTGCTGTGAGGCCTTGCAAAATTTCTCACCATCACTCATCAAGTTCATCTCATTATGAGCCCCACTCCTACACAAACACCCTCATTCAAATCTTAACCCCATTTTACTGCGTGATGTTCCCCTGAACAACTTGTCATTGGCCAAATATCTACCAAAAGACTGGAGCTGCCTTTGAAAGGTCATTGCATCCGGACAAACATTGGCAACCTAGCGGTAACAATCACCAGCAATGTAATGACAGAGCAATCATAAAGTCACACAGCTGTCAGCATACAGCCTGCAAGTCTGATACTCCTTTGCCCATACAACCCCTCTCCCTCACCCTAGTTGCTGTTTAACCAGTAAGTTACACAATTCACCTGTTCTTAGCTGCATCCTGTATAAATATCCTCTCTAAGTTATTGCTACTCTGCCCATTAGATACCCATCATTTTATCATCTGTCATCAAGGAAGGCCTGTATACTGAATGCAATGAAAAGTTGAATGATTAATGTGGGTCTGGAAATAGGATGGGTTTGAGATGTAGCAGGCACTCCCATTTGATGTAATACGTTATTATATATATTATATCCACAATACCGTTGGAAGTTGCATAAGTAATAGGCTTGCTTTGATCAGCATTCACCCCTATTTAAGTCTTTGCTGCTAACTTCACCTTCAGTGGGATGTCAATGTTCAGTTTGCAAGGATTAATGGCAAATTACTTTGACCAACATCTTGTCCTCAAAGCATATTCACTCTGCGTGTACTGTAAATAGATGATGAAGTGATTGCAGATAAAATGTAGCTTCAGTATGCAAATGCATCCTTCATATATTTGCTCTCCTTCAATGTCCTAGCATCCTAGCAAATGTGGATCTGGTGCTTTCAGCATCAAACTGACATTGACTCCATCTATCTTGAACATTGTCCCAGCCATTTTCCAATTGCATTGTACATCTAGGGAACCATAAGTGAAGGCAGGGAACACAGCTCATGGTGATCACTGTCATCACTGGGCGTCATCTGGTTGTTAGATATATCCACAGAACCTCCATGTCCCTTTTGATCTTGCATTACCCCAACAGCCCATTTCCACCCATCCCGCCACCACCTGGAGGCCCACCATAGTGAACTTAACCTACAATTGTCTTCCCTGCCCCTTAAATGCCAATATTACACTTTAGTGACATTGACCTTGGTCCTCTACACGCCCCTATGAAGATTACTGCCAGTAATCTCCCTTCCTGTAGCATACTGTTCCACCTACACGCCATACCCCTTGAAATTCCCCTGTCTCTATCATTGTTCACACTTCTACGCTTGCTGTTGCATCCCCACCCCACTGCTCCTCCAAATCCCCCAGCTTTGACTCCCTCACCTCTTCAGGCAGTGATTCCTTCTGCCACTCGTACAGACTTCCCTGCATGGAAACATTGACTGTGTTCATTCAAAGGAGCACATCAGTATACCAGAGCTAATGGTACGTTGCATTCAGCCAGACCCAAAGGCCAGCAGATATGATGTGGCATATAAGATGTGGATGCTATGATCATACAAGCAACTGCTAACTGAGCGAATGCTGAGATACCAAGCAAGTAGCTCAGATTTAACCTGGACAATCAATGAGCTGGGAGCTTGTCCCTGTACACGATTTCAGTGCTTGGTGCCAGTGTGCCTTGCAAGGCAAATCTGTGCCTAAGCATCTTGAAAGTGAATTGAGAGGTGTCACAATGATCGTGAAGCATTGCCAAATCTCATGGATGAGGGTTGCAAGTGGCTGGTGCCCATGGGTTGTGAGATGCTGTTCAGTGCTAACAGCATGACTCTCCTCACAGCCAGTGACAAGATCAAGTTGGTATGTACCCAATCTAACTCCCACATCAAGAATTCTCAACATCTGGCTTTTACAGTGTGTATGGTAAAATATGAAGCTGAATATTAATCAGGTGAATTGTGGCTTTAATAAGGTGTTTAACAAGCTATAATCTGCATAATTAACACCTCACCACTGTCTAGTAAGAAAGTCACCTTGCTGCTCAAGAAATGCATAAAAGATGCAGTGAGCTGTTCCAGATGTCGAGACAGGCCTCCCCTGACTTATTGCACAATTCTTACACAATTATCACCATAATCCAAATTATCCAAGCCCCCGTTAGATTCCGCCCTTAATACCTTTCACCCTCATAAACAACCTCCCACATTAATAAAATTCAGCGAAGGTTCACCCTGTTTCTGCTTTGTAGTTCCTTGTTCAGTTGACATGACTGTATTACTTTCCAGAAAACCTCTCCATTTACTTGATGTTATCATCTGCAAATAATATCTCTTTGAGAGATCCTTAAAAAGCTCACTAACTGTATCAATAGCCTTGGATGATGTCTTCCCTGACACCTTAAAACCTCCATATTGCTGGAGCTGCTCTCTTCTTAACCTCTAACACTCAGGACTTCTCTTCTTCTGTTTGGACTGCTTTGGAACCATTGTGCTGTGGCTTTTCTCTCTGAATGACCTGCTTCCCTCTGTGAAAGAAACCTGTGCACTCAATGGTGTGTGGAATGTTTTGTCTCTCTAAAAGAGCCCATTTCTGTCTCTGTCTCCCTGTTTTATTGGACGTCTTGTTGCTATGCAACAGCCCATTTTCTTTTTCTTTCTTCTGTCTTGTTTCTAAGCCCTGAACTATTCACCTCAAGTGTTCTTAAAAACACTAATTGAAATGCATGTAAAATTGCTAGTCAGCCACCACTTAGGAACTCAAAATGAATTTAAAACGAGATGTGAATCTTCCAAGTCTCCGAATGTTGTTGAAAGCAGGGAATCAATAGTACAATAGGCAAGAGCAGAAAAATGAGCCATGAGAGGACTATATGCATGTATGAACATCTTATTGTTCCCTAATCTTGCCTCATTTATATGCTATTTTTCCAGGCAATGGAGAAAAACTAGATAGAGATAATTTCTGACATTAAAGTGTGAATAGCTATTTGGCAACTGCAACTTGCTGGTGTCTTCACTGAGTATCCATCTTGGCCAGATTTCCCCAAATTGTTGTTGCACACTTCCACGGACAGTAAATGTCTGCAAGCTCCATCCACAGAGACTGGCATTAGTAAATCACATCATCAGGGCACATTTGGGACTCACTACAATAGGAATGTCATTTGACTTGGCCAACCAGTGGCTTTGATCAGCCTATCCTCCAAATTTGCCTAAGCAATACCTGGGAGATTTACTAAAAGATCAACTGAAGTTATTTTCACACATATTTTAAAATTGTACAGCAAAAGCAGTACGTGTAGCAATTCATGAAACAGTTGACAGAAAATGCTTGAAATTGTTAACAAGTCCAGCAGCATATGTGGAGAGAAAAATAGGGCTAACCTTGCAGATTGGCAACCCTTCATCAGAACTCAAGGTCACAGTCTGAAATATTGAGTGTGTTTTCCTAGTCGTTGATGCTGCCCCCATTATTTACATTTCATGGCTGAGACACAATAGAAATGTAGGAGATAGCGGCAGGCGGAGGCCATTGGGCCCTTCGAGCCTGCTCTGCCGTTCTTCACAATCATGGCTGATCGTCCAATGCAGTAGCCTAATCCTGCTTTCTTCCCATAACCTCTGATCCAATTTGACCCAAGTGCTATATCTAGTTGCCTGTTGAATACATTCAATCTTTTGGCATCCTGTGGAAATGAATTCCACAGGCTCACCACTCTTTGGGTGAAGAAATGTCTTTTTATCTCCATCCTAAACCATCTACCCCAAATTCTCCTACTCTGACCCCTGGTTGTGAACACACCCACCATCCAAAACATCCTCCCTGCATCTACCCTGTTCCATCCTGTTAAAATTTCATAAGTCTCTATGAGAATAGCACCCCGCACCCCGCTACTCCATTCATCTGAATTCTTGTGAAAACAATTCCAACCTAGTCAATTTCTCTTCACCCGTCATCCCTACAATCAGTCTGGTAAACCTTCGTTGTACTCCCTCAAGAGCAAGAGCATCCTTCCTCAGAAAAGGAGACCAAAATTACGCACAATATTCCAGGCGTGGTCTTGTCCATACAACTGCAACGAAACATCCCTGTTTCTGTACTCAAAACCTCTCACAATGACAGCCAACATACCATTTTTCTTCTTTACCACCTGCAGCACCTCTCTGCTTACCTTCAGCAACTGGTACTGAAAGATGCCCAGGTCTTGCTGCACACTCCCCTCTCCCAATTTACAGACATTCAGGTTGTGATCTTCCTTCTTGATTTTACTTCCAAAGCAAATAGCCTCGCATTTATCCAAATTATACTGCATCTGCCATTGCTTTGCCTACTTACCCAACCAGTCAAGACCTTTGCATTCTCGATATAGTTCACCCACCCACCCAACTTGGTATCATCTGCAAACTTTGAGATGTTATGTTTTGTTCCCTCATCCAAATCATTAATAAATATTGTGAATGGCTGGGGTCCCAGCACTGATCCCAGTGGCACGCCATTAGTTACTGCTGCCAATTTGAAAAGGGCCCATTAATTCCTACTCTTTGTTTCCTCTTTACCAACTAGTTTTCTATCCATCTCCAATACGCTTCCTCCAATCCCTTGTACTTTAATCTTGCACATTAATCTCTTATGAGACTTTGTCAAACGCTTTTTGAAAATCCACATACACCACATCGACTGGCTCCCCCTTGTCAACTCTACTAGTTATATCTTCATAAAATTCCAACAAATTTGTCAAGCATGGTTTTCCCTTCATAAACCCATGTTGACTCTGTCTGATCCTGCCACTGCTTTCTAAATGCTCTGCTGTAAAATCCTTGGCAGTAGATTTGAGGATTTTCCCCACTCTGGATGTTAGCCTCACAGGTCTATAAATTGCTGTTTTCTCTCTACCTCCCTCTTTGAATATTAGAGTGACATTAGCCACCATTCTATCCACAGGGACTGTTCCAGAGTCCATAGAATCCTAGGAGATGACCACCAATTCATCCACTATTCCTGGAGTTACTACCTTTAGTACTCTGGGATATAGATTATCAGGCCCTGGGAATGTATTGGTTTTCAATTCCAACAATTTTCCCAGCACTATTTCTCTACTTGTATTGATCTCCCTCAGCTCTTCCCTCTCACTAAATCCTATATCCTGCAATAATTCTGGTATCTGATTTGTGTCCTTTTTTGTGAAGTCAGAACCAAAGTATGTATTCAGTTCTTCCGCCATTTCTTTGTCCCCTATTATACAGTGTCTGAGACAGTTCACATTTTCCCAGGAGAAGGCCAGTGAATTGAGCGCATTGTTTCATCAAGACTGCAACCCCATGGATTTGGAGGAGACATGATAACAGATAACCTCAAGGTGATTGCAGTTTTGAATTTCAGTGTCAATGACCATGTGGCATCTCCCTGGCTGCAACACATAAATGCATCAGGCAAGTGATCAATTATGTCCAGTAGTTTCAACAACTTCATTCAGTTCACAACCAATGCTGATGGCCCCAAACCATAAAAGCAGTGGACTGCTGGGGGTATTACACAGCTCCCACAAGTACACAGCTGTCACTTAAGTGTATATTAATGCATGCAGGAACAGTCAACTGCATTTGTGAATTGTATGTAGTTTTATACCTTTATCAATAAATAGTCTATGGCCACAGAAAATGTATTCAGCAGGGCTGTGTCATATCCCAGGAAGTTCTGTTGACTACATGTTACACAATTCCCTACAACAAAGCTGTTTGTGACCCCTCTCAGATGCAAAGTTAGTTCCTGGGTGAAAAGGACTTTTCCCTTAAGTTGTGGCTTATAAGTGTGCCCACCCCCATATTGTAACAACTTTACAGTGTAGCATTATGATGCGGCATGTGGATTGACCACTGCAGTTATAGGGCAGACTATTGCTTTGCTGAAAATCAGGGACATTGCAATATATGCCAAGGAGGATATCTAGGATTATCATAGTTTGCTAGTCATTGCACAGTGTGCCGCTACAATGAGGGGTGAAATTGTCATGGAAATTCATGAGGTATTTGCTTTCTTCCTCAAATGAGTATGACAGCAAGGAATTGGAGGAAGCGATCTGGAATAGCATGGCACATTATTAAGGTGCCAAGGCCATGGAGAAACCTGCCAGGGCTAATTTTAAATTAGTTTGTGCAGGAATGAGGCATCCAGTTGACTACTATTAGATTGCTTACCAACTATTGCCTTCCCTGCCACACTCCATCCTTCACCTGGAGTGACAATAATAGGTCAGTCCACTACCCTTTGGAGACCAATGGAAACAAACTTTTGTCGCACAAAAACAAAAGTTAAGATTTGCTCTGAGGATACAGACTTCACTCCTGAAGTTATCCTGAGTGGGGTTTTTTTAATCCATGCCCATAATGACAAGGCTATGAATACATGAACAAGAAATTACTTGTGGTGATGGTAAATGTGTTCGGCCAATCTCCTTATTGGTGCACATATGGGAAGTCCACCGGAAGCTGATGTTCAGTCATATCGCGCAGTCTGAGATTACTCCTATAGTTTTTGATTTGAGAAATGGATTCTGAAATGATTGATCACACAAATCTTGAGGTATACATGACTGTCCAATTAACACTGACCGTGAACACACTCCGATATTTCTGTCCCCAAAGTGTAATGCTCCCTAGTACTCTTCAAATAACAATAATTGCCAACCACGAAGCATATCAACGTAATATGTCCGCTGATTAACCATGTCAAAAAACCTATTATGTGGCACACAGGTAAAACAAATAAAACACAAATTACCCACTGCATCCCAAAACCAGTCCAACCTGTCTCTGCCTCCCTGACCTGTTCTTCCTCCCACCCCAAGCCGCACCTCCATCTCCTACCTACTAACCTCATCCCACCTCCTTGACCTGTCTGTCTTCCCTGGACTGACCTATCCCCTCCCTACCTCCCCACCTATACTCCTCTCCACCTATCTTCTCTTCTCTCCATCTTCGGTCCGCCTCCCCCTCTCTCCCTATTTATTCCAGAACCCTCACCCCATGCCCCTCTCTGATGAAGGGTCTAGGCCCGAAACGTCAGCTTTTGTGCTCCTGAGATGCTGCTGGGCCTGCTGTGTTCATCCAGCCTCACATTTTATTATCTCTAAAACACAAATTATCCCAGATAACTAGGTGTAGAAATGGATGAACACAGCAGGCCAAGCAGCAACAGAGGAGCAGCAAAACTTGAAGAAGGGTCTAGGCCCGAAACATCAGCTTTCCTGCTCCGCTGATGCTGCTTGGCCTGCTGTGTTCATCTAGCTCTACACCTTTGTTATTTCAGATTCTCCAGTATCTGCAGTTCCTACTACCTCTGAAACAAATCATCCCATATGCATAAGTCTAAACACATACTATCTTTCTGCCCACAAAAGGCATTAAGTTTCATCTTATGTCCAATGTAACTTAGTTTCCCATCTAAAGCTATTGGAAGCAGGCTGCTGAAAAGTGATGTCTGGTGCCCTTGATGAGTGTCGTCTGGTGGACTGAGATTTGAGGAGGCAATTTAGCCAGATTTTTCCATCCACCTCAGTATCTCCTGCAAGTTTATTATAGCTGTGGCCAGAAACACATCATCATTTTAGGAATTAGCATGACCCTAATCCAACATCCTTATAGGTTCAGTCTGTTGCTGCGAGCTACCTCTCACTTATGCCTTACAGCCTGGTTATAGACAGGTCTGTTTTTTTCAATATAGCTCACCCGGAGCTACAGTTGGGTCACTGACGGCTCTCTTCCATGTATTTTCAAATGGTACATGTTGCTGCTGGATCAAGTTAAGATTCGTATTGTAACTCTGTGCATTAAGAACCCAATATTGAGTAGCAATGTCTTGCTCTTTTCATCAAATATAGCCATCAGTACCAGCATGAAAAAATAATTAAATAATAGACAGACATCACTGAAATAATTGTCTGCTGTCCCTTTTATTTTCTATTTGATCTCTTTGAGAGAAATGATGTTTTTAATGAATTATATTGTTACTATCCTCTCACAAAATACTTGAACTTCATGTTCTACTTCCTGAATGTAAAAGAGATGCAACACCTGAAAGGAGATACTGTACTTCCTGACTGCCGCTAAAATTGTTCTGATGTATCAAGTTCAATGCGTGCTTAAGCAACAACTCAAAGCTCCCATTCAGGTTAAAGATCAAGGATCATCAGCTCTGTCTTGTTGAAATGATTTTTTCTCCTTACTTACAGCACTTTTCGGGCTTTTCTGTTCTGCACAGCACAATTTTGGAGATGTAAACAAACCAAAAGTCATTTTTAGGCTGTGTATTTTACACTGTTCAAAATTCTGATCACCGGTGTTAATTTTCTATCGATCTCAAGCTTACGGCAGCTTAGATATCCAGCAAGTAAAATTGTGAAGTGATTCCTACTCTTCCAGAAAGGATTATTTTCATTCTTTTTAAATCATGGATTAAAACATTGGGTGGATTCTAACTGGGCTTTGAGTGACGTGAGTTATCCTGGGATTTGTGGCAGAATTAGAGAAGTCAGGTCAGGCCCATTTCAATGTTGAAAGCATCTTGTTTCATTTTTTAGACACAGTATTTTTAATCAACCCATTCAGACCCTGTGGCAGGCGTCAGCAGGTGGGATGTGAATCTGGGTCTCATGGGTGAGAGGTAGGGGCAATTCCACTGTACACAGGAGCCCCTTACTCCATCTTCCATACTTTCACAATGTCCCAGCAATGTGGCACATTGTCATTTGGGAGGGACTATCGCCTGTTAAATGCCCTGTTGATGGCCCACCCCATATCATTAACTAACTTGCTATTTTTAACAAACTCACAAACCAAGCTAGATCAGAAAATGAAGGAATCTCAGCATGGAAACCAGAGCGGATACCTTGTAGATTCACCTTGCCACTTGCTCCAAATGTCCTCCATGTTTTGAGGTGCCAAACTGCATCTCAGGACATGATCCATTGGCATCACAAACATGCATTGTTGTCCATAGATATTGACATCCAACTTGACACCTGTGCTGTACACTGGCAGAATGCTTAAGCAGCAATTTCAACTAGCTTAGACGGGCATGGGAATTCCTGTTCTCAATCTGTCATGCAATCTAAAAACATTTAGAAGTGGATCCGTTATACAAACCTATCCAGAAAGAACTGGAAATGACACAGCTCACCATAACGGACCAGACAGTATAAATTCCAAGCAGAGTAGAATAACATCACTTCACCGGAGGCCTCACTGATGATATTACTGAGCATGGTGATGAAATGTCTGAATGAAAACAAAGCAGGGATACTTTGTGAGCAGGGACAGGCACCCAGCTCAGGGATTGGACTAGGCGGCATCTCAGGGCAGCATGTTTGCCCTCGTAGTGCCAGTCTCCATGCTCACAGCATCCATACCTTGCATTTCTGTGCCATCCCACTTACCCAGTTGGTGCTTCTGCCAAAGCCAAAGGCTATCAGTGCTCCTGTATTGAGGTGATCTTTAGCACAGACGTACAGGCTGCTTTTCATGCTTGCCAGTCAGGATCTGACCAAGGTGGAGGTCATCTTGAAGGACATGACTCCAAGATGTCACTGTAACTCCTACAGCATGTGTCAGCTGCTTGTGTGGCAAACGTACTGTAAACTCATTCAACCATTTGACCATGTTGGAAATTGGTAGGGACCAATCCTCTCTCCATTCGAGGAGTTAGTGGTTTGTCCGTGATGGGCACAGTCTGCACACTGTCCAGGATCTTGGCCATGGTCATTCATCCCTCTTAGGATGTTCGTACACGGGATCTGTCCCAGTGCAGGTCTGGGGAGTGAGCAGCCAACAGGACCATCACAATCAGTCAGGGCTATTGCATGCTATCAGTTGGGGAACTGCAAGCACAATACTCGGGGGTCTGGTCAGTTATGTCTAGGATTCGCTCATCAAATTGTTCAGAGGTCTGGAGTGACTACAATCCTGGGGCCTATCCATCAATCTTTCAGGAAGGTTTAAGGATGCTTCTGTAGGGGCAGTGGAGGATCATTGCCAGAAGGTTTGGGAGGGTTGAGGTTGGAGGTGAGAGAAAGCAGAGACATTTGCAGAGGTGTGGTTAAGGATGAAGATTGGGGGAAACACAGGTGTGGGAGTAAGGCGGAACAGTATCAGTGTGTAGTATGCTATGAGATGGTCACTCAGTGGCAATGACCACCACTGTGCCCTCCGTTGGATGTGGTGTGGGGCATAGAGGAGTAAGGGTGGCCTCATTATGGGGCTAGGTGATGGCCTAGTGGTATTATTGCTCGACTGCTAATCCAGAAACCCAGCTAGTGTTTTGGGGACCTGGGTTCAAACCCCACCATGGCAAATGGTATAATTTGAATTCAATAATTTTTTAAGAGGTTTGGAATCAAGAATCTACTGATGTTCTTCCCCCCCCCCCCCCCCCCCCCCCCCCCCACCGCCCCCACCACCATGAAGTCATTACTGATTGTCGGATTGTCTGGTTCACTGATGTCCTTCAGGGAGGAAATCTGCCACCTTCACCATGTCTGGCCGACGTGTGACTTCAGACCCACAGCAATAAGCTTGACTTTCAACTGCCCTCTGAAATGGCCAAGCAAACCACTCAGTTGTATCAATCACTACAAAGCCTCAAAGAAATGAAACTGGATGGATCACCTGACATCGATTTAAGCACTGGAAAAGACAACGGCAGAAACAGCTTTGGCAACCCTGCAAAGTTCTCCTCACTAAAACTGGGGGTTTGTGCCAAAATTGAGAGAGCTGTCTCACAGACTAGTTAAGCATCAGCCTGATATAGTTACACTCTCAGAATCATACCTTACAGACAACGTCCCAGACACCACCATCACCATCCCTGGATATGTCCTGTCCCATCGGCAGGACAGACCCAGCAGAGGTGGTGGCGCAGTAGTATACAGTCAGGAGGATGTTGCTGTAGGAGTCATCAACATTGATTCAGACTCCATGAAGGAGTCTGATGGGTACAGGTTAAATACGAGCAAGGAAACTTCCTGTTGATTACCACATGTCATCCTCCGTCAGCTGATGAATCGGTACTCCTCAATGTTGAACAACACTTGGAGGTAGCACAGAGGATGACGAGAGCACAAAATGTACTCGGGGTGGGGGATTTCAATGTCCACTGCCAAGAGTAGATCAGCAGCAGTATTACAGATCGAGCTGGTCGGCTCCTAAAGAACATAACTGCTTGATTGGGTCTGCAGCAGGTGGTGAAGGAGGAAACAACAGGGAAAATCACACTTGACCTCATAAGTACCAGTCTGCCAGCTGCAGCTGCATCTGTCCATGATAGTGTCGGTAAGAGTGACCATCACACAGTCCTTGCGGAGACGAAGTCCCGACTTCATGTTGACAGCAGCCTCCATTGTGTTGAGTGGCACTATCACTGTGCTAAATGGGACAGACTTCGCACAGATCTAGCAACTCAAGACTGGGCATCCATGAGGTGCTGTGGGCCATCAAGAGCAGCAGAATTGTACTCCAACACAATCTGTAACCTCATGGCTCGGTATATCCCCCACTCAACCATTACCATCAAGCCAGGGGATCAACCCTGGTTCAATACAGAGTGCAGGAGGGCATGCCAGGAGCAGTACCGAGCATACCTGAAGATGAGGTATCAACCTGATGAAGCCACCAAATGGGACTACTTGCACGCCAAACAGCGAAAGCAGCAAGTGATAGATGGAGCTAAGTGATCCCACAACCAACAGGTCAGATCTAATCTCTGCAGTCCTGCCACATCCAGTTGTGATTGGTGGTGGACATTTAAACAACTCATTGAAGGAGGAGGCTCCACAGTATCTCTATCCTCAATGATGGAAGAGCCCAGCACAACAGTGCAAAAGATAAGGCTGAAGCATTTGCAGCAATCTTCAGCCAGAAGTGCCGAATGGATGATTCATCTCGGCCTCCTCCAGTGGTCCCCAGCATTAGAGATACCGGTTTTCAGCGGAATCAATTCACTCCACGTGACATCAAGAAAAGGTTGGAGACATTGGATACTGCAAAGACTATTTGCCCTGACAATATTTCAGCAATAGTACTGAAGATTTGTCCTCCAGAACTTGCGACTCCCCTAGCCAAGCTGTTCCAGTATAGTTACAACATTGGTATCTACCTGACAATATGGCAAATTGCCCAAGTACATCATGTACACAAAAAGCAGGACAAATCCAACCGGCCACTTACCGCCCCGTCAGTCCACTCTCAATCATCAGTAAACTGATGGAAGGTATCATCAACAGTGCTATCAAGCAGCACCTGCTCAGAAATAACCTGCTCCATGACGCCCAGTTTGGGTTCCACCAGGGCCATTCAGCTCCTGATTGTATTACAGCCTTAGTTCA
The DNA here is from genome assembly GCF_030684315.1 of Stegostoma tigrinum. Lineage (NCBI taxonomy): Eukaryota > Metazoa > Chordata > Chondrichthyes > Orectolobiformes > Stegostomatidae > Stegostoma > Stegostoma tigrinum. The sequence goes on along the minus strand of NC_081358.1, from coordinate 73,001,593 downwards.
AACATGGACAAAAGAGCCGAATTCCAGAGGTGAGGTTAGAGTGACAGCCCTTGTCATCAAGGCTACATTCGACTGAGTGTTTCTTCAAGGAGCCCTCGCAAAACTGGAAATAATGGGTATCAGGGCGCTCTGGTGGTTGGAGTCATATGTGACACAACGTAAGATGGTTGTGGTTGTTGCAGGTCAATCATCTCAGCTCCAGGACATCTCTGCAGGAGTTCCTCCTGTCCTTGGCCCAGTCATCTTCGGCTGCTTCATTAATGGCCTTCCCTTAATCATAAGGTCAGAAATAGGGATGTTCACCAATGATTGCACAATGCCCAGCACCATTTGCAATTCGTCAGATACTGGAGCAGTCTGTGTTCAAATGCAACAAAGTCTGGACAATATCCAGGTTTGGGCTGACAAGTGGCAAGTGACATTCACACCACATAAATGCCAGGCTGTGACCATCATCAATAAGAGACAATCTAACCACTGCCCCTTGACATTTAATGGTATTACCATCACTGAATCCTCCAGTTTCAACATCCTATAGGTTATCATTGACCAGAAACTCAACTGGACTCACGACACTAACGGAGTAGCTACAAGAGTAGGTCAGAGAATAGGAATACTGTGACAAACAACTCCCCTCCTGACTCCTCAAAGCCTGTCCACCATCTACAAAGCACAAGTCAGGAGTGTGATGGAGTACTCCCCGCTAGTCTGGATGAGTGCAGCTCCAACAACACTCAAGCTTGATTGACACTACAACAACAAGGATTCACTCTCTCCACCCCCAATGCTCAGGAGGAGCAGTGTGTACTGTCTATAAGATGCACTGCAGAAATTCACCAAAGATCCTCAGACAGCACTTTGCAAACCCATGACGACTTCCATCTAGAAGGACAAGGACAGCAGACATATGGGAACGCCACCACCTCCAAGTTCCCCTACAATCCACTGACCATCCTGACTTGGAAATATATCACTGTCACTGGGTCAAAATCCTGGAATTCTCTCCCTAATGGCATTGTGGGTCAACCTGCAGCTGGTGGATTGCAGCAGTACAAGAAGGGAGCTCACCACCACCTTCACAAGGGCAATTAGCGACGGGCAATAAATGCTGGCCAGCCGGTGACTCCTGCATCCCACAAATGAATTTTATAAAATTAGAATGTTGGGGTTCAAGGCAAGAAGTACTGTCGTAGGTGATGTTCAATGTGTTGTGCCTACACATGGAAGAAATAGTTGCGAATGGGCTACTGAGGCAGTGCAGTGTAAAAAGGGACTTCGAGGTTCTGCAAGTGACCGGGTAGGGCCTGATGCTGCAGAGATAATGGGAACTGCAGATGCTGGAGAATCCGAGATAACAAAGTGTGGAGCTGGATAAACACACCAGGCTAAGCAGCATCTTTTCTGATGAAGGGTCTAGGCCCGAAACGTAAGCTTTTGTGCTCCTAAGATGCTGCTTGGCCTGCTGTGTTCATCCAGATTCACACTTTGTTATCTGGGGCCTGATGCTGCCATCACTTTTGATTCTTTAGTTGTGAAGTGCTGCTAGAAAATGGTAGGGCCAATGTTCAATCAGAATGCATTGTATCATGTCAGTTTGATGATGGGCAAAATCGTGGGACATAGGTTCGCTGGATGCTATGACAGTGAAGCAATAAATCCATGAAGCAGGTGTTTGCAAAGTCCAGCTGCATTTAATTAGCAATTGTTTCATTGCCTATTTGCTCTGCAGACAGAATGAAAGTCAGATGTTGGTCAAAGGTGATTTGCAACACGTCATTAGTGTTTGCAGATTGAACCTGGGTATCACAATGATTATGAAGTTAGGAGCAACGATGTTGAAAAAAAATCACTTACGGGTAAAGCGAAACATTATTTATGCAACTTCCAAGGGTTCTGTGCAAGCCATACAACATCACTTCAGCATCTGTGATGTAAGTTGTACAATAGTCTGTACTGAATGCAATGAGAATATTTGATGTATGTCTGGGATAAGAGCATTGAATTATCCTCAGCCCTCAAATAACTTACCCAATACTCTCCTGAGACTGAATGACCTCTTTTGCTCTTTCTGTTCCCAATTTATGTAATTTTCACTGAGCCCTGCAATCTGTCACTTATGGATGTCAATTACTACAGCTGCCTTCCTAAAAAGTGAAGGCAATGTGGGAGGGCCAGAAGTGAACGCAAGCCCAGGAGTGGCAAAAGGCCATGGAAGATGCCAAGGAGCACCCAACTCAGGGAGAGTTTCTAGCTGTCCGGGTGGTGTGCACAGGAGCCCCAGAGTTCCCTAGCCCTAATTCTGTTTCCTGGTCATGAGTTGGCACTATGTTGACGCAGGCTCCATGTGTCACTGGACATTGTGATAGAACTTCTGGCTTCTTCCAGGAAATGGATGACATATGAGGGATTTCTTAGTTTTGTGCACCCACAGGTTTGTCAGAACAGTGACCAGTACCATCTGTGTAAGGCCACACCTCCTACTTTTGTTCTCCTACTATTGATCCTGACCAAAATGACAAGATAAAAGTCATTGGGAATTGGTGGGTGTTGAGAAAACTCTTCAATACCTCTCCAAGGATGATACCACATGATAAAGATCTATCAGGAAATGATAGCTGGGCTCACTGTCTTTTCCTTTGAAAACAGAAGTGTAAGGGTTGATCATACAGATCACTACATAGAACGTACAGCACAAATGCAGGCAATTTCTGATGCAGTGTGAGGTAACAAGGTGTAGAGCTGGATGAACAGAGCAGGCCAAGCAGCATCAGAGGAGCAGGAAAGCTGACGTTTAGACCCAAAACGTCAGCTTTCCTGCTCCTCTGATGCTGCTTGGCCTGCTGTGTTCATCCAGCTCTATACCTTGTTATCTCAAATTCTCCAGCATCTGCAGTTCCAATTATTTCTGATGAAGTGTTGTTGGGCTTGTAATGTTAACACTGCTTTCTTCCCACAGAGGCTGTCAGATCTGTGGAGTTGCTATAGCAATTCCTGTTTTTGTTTCAGATGCAGGCCCAGTTGGCCCAACCAACTTATGCTGATGTTTGTGCACTTCTCCTATCTTTCCTTAATTCATCTAGAGTATTTGTTTCAAACACTACATAAAGTAGTGAATTCCATATTCTGACCAAACTTCAGGTGAAGAAAATTATCCTGAATTCCGTGTTTGATTTCCCGGTTAAAATCAAGAAAAAAGATTGTGGTTGAATAGCATTTTTCATGACAATCTGTCTTCTTAAAGTGAGAGGTGATGGAAACGTAGTGTAATATGTACCAATGATCTTGAGAATTTTGAAAGATTTTGAGGCCTAGAGTGACTGTTTCTACAAATTGGGAAGAGCAAACTCGGGGTTATTAATGTGAAGTAGTCACTAAAAAATGCTATTGGGAAATAAACTTTGAGGGTAAACTTGTAAGAAATAGTGAGAAAGACAGTTTATTTGAATATGTAAAAAAAAAGAGAATACAAAGTGAACATGGCCCCTTAGGGAATGAGGCTGAAGAAATAAGAACGGGGAACCAGGAAATTGCAAAGGACTTGAAGAAATACTTTGCACCAGTTTTTCACGGGAAAATACACTAATAGCACTGCAAGCCTATTAAATATTAAATACTAAAGGGGCAAAATGGGGACAGGAAATAAGACCATAAAAAATAGGAATGGGATTAGGCCTTTTTGCCCCTCAAGGCTTTTCTGCTATTCAATAACATCACAGCTGATCCATTGCCCATATCCAATTTCCTGCATTTCTATTTGACCCTTGATTTCCCTGACTGATCAGGGATCTATCTATTTCAGCATTAAATTAATGCAATAGCTATTGCTCGAAAAAGAGTGCTAGGAAAACTACAGACTGATAAGCCCCCTGGACCTGGTGGTCGTCTGGGAATTCAGAAGAAACTTCCAGATCCTGAAATTGGTATAAATACTTATTTGCTACCATGATTGTATTGATGTAAGTAATGTAGATGTATTTAATGGGAAACTGTAGAAATATATGAGGAATAGAGGGCTATACTAATAGGATTAAACAAGGGAGCAAGTTTGAGTGGGACATTGGCAGTAGCTTAGACTGATTTGATTAAATACCTTTGTCTGTCATCCACATTGTAGTGATTATAACGAGGTGGACCTCACGGAATACGAGTTCCCTGATTATGGCCATTAATGTGGTCCAATCAGGGAACCCTGGCTGATGCATATAAACAGTGGGCATCTGCTCACTCTGAAAGCTGACACTGAGGAATCTGAATCAATGTCACTGACTTTCCACGTGTAAATAGAGGGCAACTTAGTGACAGGATACCAGTCTCTTTAGAGTTATTTCAGTGGCAATGAAATAAAAGCATGTTCCCAAAGAAATTCACTCGTAATAGTCATCTTTGAGTTGAGGTAAGCATTCCTGGCATTATGCCATTACTTGGAAATTAATTTTGTCCTGCCATCCAAGACCGTGTCCAGTATGTGGGTAGAATGCGTTATGTTGTTTTCCTGACAAATGACATTGAGGCAGATGGAAAGCAATAACTAATTTTCTTGACAGCTTGTGGACTTGCAGCTTTTTCGGTTATAGGGAGCTTCACTTTCCCTCTGGTAGCAAACACTAAAACATTTCAACAGTTGACATATTTAACTGAGGAATGTTACTACCCCAACCTCCTCTAATTCTGAGACACTATTGGTTTTACTGGGCAATTTGAGAACCAGCAGAATCCGTATTGGGATTTTTGACTAGATTAGGATGAGGCCTATGACTTTGATTTAATCCTCACTGAGTGCTGAGAGATCATTTGGTGTGTGGGATTAATGATGTAATCATGCAAAAACACCTACTAGTTGATGTCCAACTAGACTTCAAACAAGCAGTAGAACTAGATTTATCATTGGAAAATGCTGCAAGTGGAGCATATGAGTTGCAGGGTATTCTGATGGAAGTGGACACTCTTGCGGCCCAACTGAACTGGGAGAACAGCACTTGAGTGAAAGCAGTTGTAGCCTCACTCTGAACATATCCTGGATGGAGGGACTGTAGTTCAGCTGATAGCAAAACCTCAAAACAAAGCCAAACCTTGGCCAAACAGTTAAAATTTTCTTCAGGATCCGGGCCAGCAAGACATTGTACTTGCTGCCAGTGTGCTAACTCGAGACAACAAAAGAACCTCATTAAACCTAAATAAGAGATCAGTATCCGAGAGACTGTATGCCCTGGAAAGTGCACCTACGTCTGGTTTGGAAGAGTTAAATTGCTTAGCAACATTCAAATCAGAACCAATCAAAATAAGTGTCTGGCTAAATGGTCATCTGATTCTAATGGAGGTCAATACCGGTGTGGCCGATACAGTGATCACAGAACCAGTCGTTAACAAGATTCACTCCGGATTCCAATGCTTAAGTTTGTGCAAGATCTCGGCTAGACCGAAAACTTATATACTATAAGGTCCACGATTCTGTAAGGCCCACCCAGTGCAATTGCCTTATGAGCAGAAGTAGAGGCATAAATCAGAAGGGTGGAAAGTGAAGGAATCATCAAACCAGTCCAGTTTGCAGAATGGGCAACACCAGTTGTACTGATTGTGGAGCCTGACGGGTCGGTTAATCTTTGTGGGGATTCTAAACAAATGATAAACTGCTTTCCACAGCTGGATTAATACCTAATCCCTTGCATAGAGGATTCGTATTGCAGGGGTGTTGTCCTTCACAAAGCTGGACATGTGCTACGCGTACTTACAATTGTGGTTTGATGAGGATTCCAAGAAGTATGTTACATTTAAATCCATAAGGGTTTGTACCAATACATGAGACTGCCGTTTGGGATATCATTAGCCTGTGTAATTTTTCAGTGGACAATAGAAGACATTTTTACAAGGCCTACTCTGAGTCGTCATTCATCTAGATGATGTGCTACTAACAGGGAACTCCATTAACGAGCACTTTGAGAACTTGGACGTAGTCCTTAGATGATTCTCCCAAGTGGGCTTATGCCTTAGAAGGGAAAATGTGTGTTCCAGGTGCCCCAAGTGATCTATCTGGGTTACAGAGTCAACAAGATCAGGTTACACCCTTTGGAAGAAAAATAAGGGCAATCAAAGTGTCCTGGCTCCCATGCCTGTACAGAGTTTAGGTCTTTCCTTGGGCTGGTGACTTATTACGGAAAGTTCATACATAACCTGGCCTCTATCCTGGCACCTTTGACTCCCTTTTAAAAGTTGATGCAGCCTTGGAAATGGTTGCATAGCCAAGCCATAGCTCTCAGGGAAGTGAAGAAACAGCTATCATCTTCTCAGGTGTTGGCATACGATGATCCCAAATGAGATCTGGTATTAACCGCCCATAAGTATTAACTCCTAAGCGGCCCAATGGGGAGTTATGCTGAATAGCGTATGCATCCAGAACTTTGGCTAATGCAAAGCGTAAATGTGCCCAGGTGGAGAAAAATGTTTGGCAGTCATATTTGAAGTCAGGAAGTTCCATCATTTACTTTTACGAATGTAATTTTGTTATAATTACAGACCCACAAACCCTATTAGGTCTACTTAAAGAGGACAAGGCAGTGTGACTCATAGCTTCAGGCTGAATTCTATGGTTGGCTCTAACACTGAGAATGATTACAAGTCAGAACACATCCAGGAGGCCAAGTAGCAGATGCATTGAGCCGCCTCCTGCTGGCAGATAGAGCACTGGTGGCAATACCACTGGATGAGTCCCTAATGGTTTTAAACTTTCTGGGCAAACCTCCAGTCACAGTTGACAATATCAGACTTTGGACGTTGAAAGATCCCGTCCTGGCAAAACTGAAACAGGTTGGTGGCGATGGGAGAAACCAACAGGCCACCATAACTAGAATTGAAATTTTTTGAACCCAAAAAGACCAGATCGCAATAGAGGATGGCATAATAATATGTGGAGGAAGCGTGATTGTCCCAAGCAAACATCACCATCAAAATACTGGCTGAACGCCGCTAGGATCCTCCAGTGGTTTCTAAATGAAGATATGGCTGCTGTCCAAGATTGGCTCTCCGATGAAGGGTCTGGGCCCGAAATGTCAGCTTTTGTGCTCCTTAGATGCTGCTTGGCCTGCTGTGTTCATCCAGCTTCATACTTTGTTGTCTTGGATGCAGACAAAGCTGCATTGGTAGGGCAGTGCCCAGAGTACCAACTAGGACAAAAATTACCACAAGCAGGAGCCCAAATATTTGTAGGAATGGCCAGGTAAGCCCAGGACTCAGTTACTTGTTGACAAGGTCCTTTAATAGGCACAATATTCTTAGCCACTGTGGATGCCCACTCAATGTGGCTGGGTGTGCATAGAGTTCATTCGTCAAACACTGAGGACAACGATAGAAAAACTACTCATATTTTTGCAACACACAGACTCCCAGAAGTGTTGGTTACAGCCATTGTGAGCATTAATGAGCCATTGTTTACCAGCAGGGAATTTGAATGTTTCCCAAAGTAGAATGGTATTCATCGCATAAAGACAGCTCCATACCATCCATCATCCTGTGGTCTGGCAGAAAGTATCATAGAGTTTTCCAGCATGGAAACAGACCTTTCAATCAAACTTGTCCATGCCTACCAGGTATCCTCAATCTAGCCCCATTTGCCAGCATTTGGCCCATATCCCTCTAAACTCTTGCTGTTCATCTGCCCATCCATTTGCCTTTTAAATGTCATAATTGTACTAGATTCCACCATGTCCCTGGCAGCTCATTCGATATACGTACCACCCTCTGTGTGAGAAAATTGACCCTTAGGTCCCTTTTAAATCTTTCCCCTTTCACCTGAGCAGTCCAAAGTTTGAAGGCAAACTTGAAGAAATGGTCTATACTTTTACTAGATACCAAACTATCCCAATTTCCATTTGATTATCAAACCAACGCTCATGCAACTACAGGGCTAGCTCAGCAGAATTCCTAATGGGAAGAGGACTCTGCACCAGGTTAAATCTGATCTTCTTGAACCTGGAGGTTGAAATGGCACCAGGAATGCCAATGCCGGACTTAAGACTTTGCGAAGAGAGAGATATGGTTTACTTCAGGGGATGAAATTTGGCGTAGGAACCACAGGAACAGCCCTGGATGGGTAAAAGGCAAGGTTGATGTGACGTCAGGTTCAGTATGCATAAGGGTTGGGTAGGTGTGATGGTCTTGGACAAGCATGTAGGCCTTATGAAAGTTGTACACTCTTAAATGGTGCGGGAGTAAAATGCTTATGTCTCCTTGACTGCCTTTCTGATTGTTCTAGAATCCGCAGGTTCTCTCTCTCGGTCAAACATTGAAGATACCTTGGAATCTAAGATGGACACAGTGGATGTTGCTGTCTCGAAGCCTCTGCCAGCTAAAGAGGACAATGAATTTCTTACAAGATGCTCTAGGCATAAGAGGTGAACCATTGTGCATTTTATGCCATCCGTTTCAAATGCAGAATTGGAGGAACCTCACACGGTGCTAAAACACTCCAGGAGGAGATATAAAAGAAGTAACTGGGCTATGTCCTTGGGCTCAGAGATGGACAGATGCAGTGGTTGTAATGAGATCAACCAGGTGGACCTCAAAGAAGATGAGTTCCCTGATTGGGGCTGTTTATCTGGTCCAATCCAGGGGCCCTGGCTGACAGATATAGATTGGAAGGTCAGCTCTGAGGGAGCTGAATCAGTGTCGAGGTTCTCCATGTGTAAACAAATGGTGACTTGGTATGGAACACCTACCTCTGTGGTGCTATTGCACACATTCAATGTAATTTAAGTGTACTGTTTACCTCTATAGGGTAATTATGATGCTACTGCCAATGAGGAATAAAGTACAAATGAAAACAGCAATTGATGAAGATATAGGGCGGCACAGTGGCTCAGTAGTTAGCAATGCTGCCTCACAGTGTCAGAGAGCTAGGTTTGATTCCTGGCCCAGGTGACTGTTTGTTTGTGTGGAGTTTGAATGTTCTCTTCCTATCTGCATGGGTTTCCTCTGTGCACTCCAGTTTTCTGCCACAGTCCAAAGATGTGTAGGTTAGGTAAATTGCCTGTAGTGACCAGGTGAGCTAGTCATCAGAAACGTAGCATCACAGGAATAGAATAGGTGAATGGGTTAGGGTGGGCTCATCTTCAGAGGGCTGGTGTGGACTCTATAGGCCAAATGACCTGCTTTCACACTGTTAGGATACTATGATAACTCGATGAAGGTCTGGCATCATCTGTGGAGAGAAAACAGTTAATATTTCAAGCCAAGCGACTCTTCTTCAGAACTGTTCTTAAAAAGTGCAAATCTTGCTATGGAAGGAAATATAAATCTGAAAAGGGAAAAAAAACAAGACTTTTTGTGTGGTAGCATTCATAAATTGTCAAAATAAGAAGACTGACTTTCATCTGCATGAGAAATTACCCGAAGTATTATTTCACAAGTTTGGGAATTAACATTAACATCAAAAAATCCAACCTATTTCACTGTGATCTATAATGCCAGCGTCAGTGCTTTATATGGCTTAATAATCTTACAGCTGACCTTGGAGATGATAGACAGCTACGGAAAGTGCAAATTTCATGTTAGCTATATTTCAATCACAGACAAGAAAAAAACTTCTTTTATGACTACATCTTTGTTCACATTTGAAAATGCTGTCTTAGGAGGCTGAAACACTTCAGTTTAGTGTTAATACGTAAGTGGCTAGCTGCCAGTGAACTAGGCTGCCATTAGGATCAGTGCTGTGTCCCTAATGTGATCAACATGAATGAAATCAGGAAGCCCATTAACATGTGCAGAAGTACAAGGAAAAGCTAATACTCTTGTACAACTGAAAGCCCAAAACACAATTGTGGCTTAGGCATATCAATGGCAATCTGAGTGATTTCTGGTAGTAAAAATTGAGAGTTTGCTGAGTGAAAAATATAGGTGGACAATTGAGTTCTGAAACTGTAGGGTCAAATAAAAATGATGTAGGGATTTTACAAGTGCTCAAATAACAGATGTACAACAGGATCTGTATGCTGATAAAATGTGTTTGAGAATTGTAAAAACTTTGACTTAGTTTGGGTCACTGTGGATTGTTTCTCCTGTAAATTTGATCAACTTGTCTCACTTTTTTTGCATTGAGAAGGATCATATTTGTTATAGCCGGCGCAAATGTTAATGTTGCAGTTAATACACGTAAATTGAGGGTGCAGGGACTGGTGGTGGCAACAGGGCAAGTGTAAATCAAAAGCAGGAATAATAACAGGGTCTGAAGAAGCATATGTAGCCTGAGTCAGATGGAACTGAGCTAATATAGATGGACAGATCCATAGAGGTGCTAAAGATAAGTTAAAGAGTAAATAAGCATTAAATATTCAATTTACCAAAGAATAATTGGATATATTTTGAGTTGCTAATGTAAAACATTAAGAACTTTAATGTTTTTCGATTAAAAATTTGCTGCAGTGCAGGGAATGAATCCAAGAGAGCAGATATCCTCCACATAGAGACAAAGAGAGAGAGAGAGAGATATGGCTTATCTTCTGCTAACTACCTTCTTGGTCGGATAATGTTTCTGTGCTGTGGAAAGTTGAAATGTTTTTAAGAATGCTAATTATAATGAATGTTTTCATAATTCTGCACACATTTCAAATACCTAAAGCTTAATGAAGTGAAACAGAATGTTTTAATGTCTCATTAAATATACTTTGTTGTAACTGCAATAACCTCAACTTCAAAGTATGTATCGCACCATACAATGATTAACTTACAGGAAAGAGATAGGACTGAATTTTAAATTTATTTGCTCGAGCCTGAGTTGTGCTGATTGTTTTTGGTGGGTTTTTCTCCCCGTCTTTTCAACTTGCTGCATCAATTGCATACTACCACCCCTAAGGCATCTTTCACACTTGAGTTCCGTCTATCTTACTAGGTGCCGCTCCCACAACAACTCTCTACTAGGCAGATATATGTCTGAAGATCAGCATCCTGTATATCCATTCTCCATAGTACAACTGGACAAGCATGAGCATTCTGATGGTGCCCCTCGCTGGCAATATAATGGCACATTAGTAACAAAGCCACACTGCTCATGGCATATGGTTAATGTGGCTGATGCTTCCTCTCACGCATACCCCTAATCTCACCACTGAGTCAATCTTTAACCACCAGGCTACATACTTTGTCGGTCCATCGCTACATCCTGTCTGAACATTCTCTAAGTTAGTGCTACCCTGTCCTAATGCCCACTGCAGACCAGCATCTTATCATTGTTTACCAGAGGAACATCATCTGTAGACCAGCAATTGGACAAATATGAACACAACATAAGCATTTATTTGTAGAAAGAGAAAGGGAACAGAAAAGAAACTGACACAACCAGCCCAGCTCTTCCCCCCCCCCCCCCCACCCACTGCATCCCAAAACCAGTCCAACCTGTCTCCACCTCCCTAACCTGTTCTTCCTCTCACCCATCCCTTCCTCCCACCCCAAGCCGCACCCCCATCTACGTACTAACCTCATCCCACCTCCTTGACCTGTCCATCTTCCCTGAACTGACCTATCCCCTCCCTACCTCCCCACCTATACTCTCTCCACCTATCTTCTTTTCTCTCCATCTTCGGTCCGCCTCCCCCTCTCTCCCTATTTATTCCAGTTCCCTCACCCCATCCCCCTCTCTGATGAAGGGTCCAGGCCCGAAACGTCGGCTTTTGTGCTCCTGAGATGCTGCTTGGCCTGCTGTGTTCATCCAGCCTCACATTTTATTATCTTGGAATTCTCCAGCATCTGCAGTTCCCATTATCTCTGACAGAAGTTGAATGTTCACCTCACAATACCAACTAGATGTCAGCATCAGGACCAAAAAATGTACGTCAGTGATTGTTTCTTGCACTCTGCTCTCCTCAATGGAATCAAGTGTCAATGACTATCTGGCTTGTTACACGCGTCACGGATAATGCCAGTTTCTCCTTCACCACTGTCCTTATCCTTTTCAGAAGATTGCTGCCATTCCACCAGTTTCTCTGCATCCAGCATATTGCCTCATTGTCTACTTCAACTGTGTTTCAACAGAACACAGTACACCAGGACGAAGCAACATATTCAGTCTAGACTATACTGGAGAACCACACCAGACTGGCCTAAGCAGCAGAACCACATCTTCCACATTCCTATACTCTATTCTGCCTCACCATGGCATTGGTTGTAACACTTGTGGCATTAAATCTGTGGTCTGCTTCAGTCAGGGGGTTGCGCAATGGTGGCATGAACCATTGTCACAGTGGGTCACACTTGCCCTCAGTACGCAGCTTTATAAGTCACCTGAACCCTCAAATCCTCCAGGTACACTAGAGCGCTCCAAGATGTACGAATCATGGCAGATGTCAGGGTGGCAGGTACATACCACCAGATCACCAGAATATTAATTGAATAGAACCCCTTTGTGCTGATGAATTCCATTGCAGTGTGATATGCCTTTTGCAAAGCCACATTTTTGCAATTAATGGCATCCTGCACATGAGGAAACGGGCAATTTTCCCAGATTCTGCTGCCTGGTTCTGCAGCATTGACCTCATCATGGGGAAACAAAATGCATTTGTGTGATCCTGTATAGATGGCGTCTGTCAATGTCCTCATGCATTTGTGGGTGCATGGCTGAGAGCTCCTACACGGATCGGTCTGCAAGCACTAGGAGCACGGAAGTTCAGTGCCATTCTGAATCAGAAGATGGCCTCCCAGTCCTGCAGCCTTCTGGTCCCACTGCAGCATCTGGCATGGTTTTGTCACCAGGTCCTGGTACAGCTGAATGACCACCATATGCCAGTGAAAAGGGACTGCCTGCAGCACAATAACACGCTTCAAACCCTGCACCCACACAAAATGCTGAACGTCACACTGCATTCCATAGAGATAATCATTACACTTCCAAGACAGATAAGGACTTAAACTTGGGTGGCTCGCCATAGGACCCCCTGAGGTGGAACTAGTTGAGGTTTCACTTCAGCCAGTGCTGTCATTATTACTTGCTTCAATATTACTGAGATGTCCCGGTTCAGTTTCCAAGGACCAATTGCATGTGGCAAATTACCTTTGACCAGCATCTGACCTCTAAACACCCTCATTCCAACTGCTGTCGAGAAATCAACCACCTCAACCTCTCCACCCCTCTCACTCACTCCAACCTCTTCCCCCGCAGAACGGGCAGCCCTCCGCTCCCTCCGCTGCAACCCCAACCTCACCATCAAACCCGCAGACAAGGGTGGCGCAGTGGTAGTATGGCGCACTGACCTCTACATCGCCGAGGCCAAACACCAACTCTCCGACACCTCCTCCTACCGCCCCCTTGATCATGATCCCACCCCCGAGCACCAAACCATCATCTTCAACACCATCCATGATCTCATCACCTCGGGGGACCTCCCACCCACAGCCTCCAACCTCATTGTTCCCCAACCCCGCTCGGCCCATTTCTATCTCCTTCCCAAAATCCACAAACCTGCCTGCCCTGGTCGACCCATTGTCTCAGCCTGTTCCTGCCCCACCGAACTCATCTCCACCTATCTGGACTCCATTTTCTCCCCTTTGGTCCAGGAACTCCCTACCTACATCCGTGACATCACCCACGCCCTCCACCTTCTCCAGGACTTCCAATTCCCTGGCCCCCAACACCTCATTTTCACCATGGATGTCCAGTCCCTATACACCTGTATTCCTCATGCAGATGGCCTCAAGCCCCTCCGCTTCTTCGTGTCCCGCAGGCCCGACCAATCCCCCTCCACCGACACCCTCATCCGCCTAGCCGAACTCGTCGTCACCCTCAACAACTTCTCTTTCGATTCCTCTCACTTCCTACAGACAAAGGGGGTGGCCATGGGTACCTGCATGGGCCCAAGCTATGCCTGCCTCTTTGTAGGTTACGTGGAACAGTCCCTCCTCCACACCTACACAGGCCCCAAACCCCACCTCTTCCTCCGTTACATTGATGACTGTATCGGCGCCGCCTCTTGCTCCCCGGAGGAGCTCGAACAGTTCATTCACTTCACCAACACCTTCCACCCCAACCTCAAGTTCACCTGGGCCATCTCCAACACATCCCTCACCTTCCTGGACCTCTCAGTCTCCATCTCCGGTAACCTGCTAGAAACTGATGTCCATTTCAAGCCCACTGACTCCCACATCTACCTAGAATACACCTCCTCCCACCCACCCTCCTGCAAAAATTCCATCCCCTATTCCCAATTCCTCCGCCTCCGCCACATCTGCTCCCAGGATGAGGCATTCCACTCCCGCACATCCCAGATGTCCAAGTTCTTCAAGGACCGCAACTTTCCCACCGCAGTGGTCGAGAACACCCTTGACCGTGTCTCCCGCATTTCCCGCAACACATCCCTCACACCCCGCCCCCGCCACAACCGCCCTAAGAGGATCCCCCTCATTCTCATATACCACCCCACCAACCTCCGGATACAACGTATCATCCTCCGACACTTCCGCCATCTACAATCTGACCCCACCACCCAAGAGAGACCACTCTCTCCGCGACTCCCGTGTCTGCTCCACACTCCCCTCCAACCCCACCACACCTGGCCCCCTTTCCCTGCAACCGCAGGAAGTGCTATACTTGCCCCTACACCTCCTCCCTCCTCCCTCACCCCTATCCCAGGCCCCAAGATGACCTTCCACATCAAGTAGATGTTCACCTGCACATCTGCCAATGTGGTATACTGTATCCATTGCACCCGGTGTGGCCTCCTCTACATTGGGGAAACCAAGCGAAGGCTTGGGGACCACTTTGCAGAACACCTCCGCTCGGTTCGCAACAAACAACTGCACCTCCCAGTCGCGAACCATTTCAACTCCCCCTCCTATTCCTCAGTCGACATGTCCATCATGTGCCTCCTGCAGTGCCACAATGATGCCACCCGAAGGTTGCAAGAACAGCAACTCATATTCCGCTTGGGAACCATGCAGCCCAATGGCATCAATGTGGACTTCACAAGCTTCAAAATCTCCCCTTCCCCCACTGCATCCCAAAACCAGCCCAGTTCTTCCCCTCCCCCCACTGCAACACAAAACCAGCCCAGCTCATCCCCTCCCCCACTGCATCCCAAAACCAGCCCAGCCTGTCTCTGCTTCCCTAGCCTGTTCTTCCTCTCACCCATCCCTTCCTCCCACCTCAAGCCGCACCTCCATTTCCTACCTACCACCTCATCCCGCCTCCTTGACCTGTCCATCTTCCCTGGACTGACCTATCCCCTCTCTACCTCCTCACCTATACCCTCCTGTCTACCTATCTTGTTTTCTCTCCAGCTTCGGTCCGCCTCCCCCTCTCTCCCTATTTATTCCAGTTCTCTCTCCCCATCCCCCTCTCTGACGAAGGGTCTAGGCCTGAAACATCAGCTTTTGTGCTCCTGAGATGCTGCTTGGCCTGCTGTGTTCATCCAGCTCCACACTTTGGCCATTTCAAAAGCATTCAGAATGAGGATAACAATGTAATAATTGCAAATCCAAGAAGGCTGAGCTTTGTTAATGACTGCATCGTGTTTTTGTCAGTACAATGCGATGGCATCCAGCAAATGTGGATCTGTTACTTTTGACCGTCAAACTGATAAAACCTTTGCATCTAGAGAAGGGAAAGTTAATGCTGCAGCACAAATCATACTGGACACCATCAGCACTGGCGCTGCCTGGTCACTAGGTATACACCTGAGCCTGCATGTCCCTATTATCTGGCTTTACCTAACAGTGTATCTTAACCATTCCCCATCATATTGCACTTTATCTACAACACGCGTCTCTACTCCCTGAAATACACCTTGCTGATGCCCAACCTGCACCTTTATGCTTGCTCTGTGCAGGCTACTGTGATGATCACAGTCAATAAACCCTGTCTTCCGGTAGCCTACCATGCATTCTGATGTTGTTCTGAATTCCACCCATCGAACTTGAATTTTCCCGTCACTGTCCTTACCCCAACTATTATCAATACCTCTGATTCCCCCAACCTTGATCCCTCCTACCCTTCTGTCATTGATCACCTGCTGGCATTCACTCCTCTCCAAGTCCTCCTAAAAATTATGTGCTGAACTCCCCAGGATCGTAATCATCCTAGACCTCTGCTTGACTTTGATGACCAGTGCCTAGACTATGTGATTGTCCCAAGTGCTAGTGCTAGCCCTACGAGACTGACTGCAGCACACTTCCCAGACTCTACTTGGACAAATTCCCTCACCTAGAACCTTCCAAGCAGACATGATGATGTGTTGACTGTGCGCTGACTGTGCTCCTGACTCTCAATTTTGGAACCTCTTGATTGATAGTGTTCCTGTCTTTACTGTACTTTCAACTATATCCTGCCAGTTTCTTACATGGCCATTTGACTGAATGAAGATGCAATATTTTGTTGTGGAGGGAGCTGCTATAAGGTGTTATATTGCCGTCTGGATATGTCATTCACCAAATTATCTCCCCCACCCACCTCTAGTATCAATCAATACTGACAAGCTTGACAACAACCCTGTCTGAGTGTCTGTGCTAAACACTTTTGTGACCATGTGTTCTGATGCCAGTATGGAGCCTCCTTTGTGCATGCGCAATTGCAGTATTTAGAGTAAAGATATATTTCCCTTTACTATACAAAGCCATTTACCCCAGTAGAGTTTTTTTTTTTGCTCACCCACAACCCCCACCTCCCCTCCTCTCTTTGCTTTGTGAGAAGACATTGAACCATCTCTCTTAGCATAGAGGCCATGGGACACCTCCCATATACAGCAATGGATATCAAACTTGGATTTGTTGGGAATGTTGCCAGCTTTAGTTTGAAAGTACCCAGAGGCATGGAAATTCAGGGCCACTGTGACCTTGGCAGTTACTTGCAGAACTGCTGTCATACAGCTCCATTGATTTTCAACTGAGTCACAATTCTGCAATAAAACAAAGAAGTGCGAATACTGGGGATCTGATACAAAGATAGAAATTGCTGGAGGAACTCAGCTGGTCTGGCAACATCTGTGGGAAGAAAGCAATATTAATGTTTCCAGTCTGGTGATTCTTCATCAGATCTGTCATAATTCTGTGACCACTTTCTAGATGGAGCACAACTGTGGCAAACACTGCTGTTGACAAAGGTTTAGATAAGAGAAGGCCTCTTTGAAAACTCCAGGTGGGCCAAGCTTCCTGCAATAGGCCCTCTGGCTTCTCCCTGTATGAACAGTTCTTCCTTTTTGCCACCTCTACTCTATCACTATGCTGTAGCACAGGAGAAACTGCAACTGTAGATGCTATGTTTGGGAGAAGGTGATGTATTCGGAGACCTTTCAAAGTCACATCACTTCTTCCAAAATTTCAGCACCACTCCGTCTAACTTAAAAGAAGTCTGCTAACGCCTTAAGCAGCCAGTGTTCTAAATTCATCTGGGATTACTTCTGCTTTGCAGAGATAACTAAGATCAATTTGCAGTGACTGAGGACGTAGCCAAGATTATTTGTGTCGAGGATTTGTATCACACATTCGTGGTTATTGCAAGTCTTCTACATGCAGGATTTATGATGGCAGATATCTTAAAACTATATTCTGTAAGTGCCTGTTCAAATGCATTCATGTAACTATGGTACCATATAGCAACATGTTCGCTGCCCTGACTGATCACTGTTGATAGCCATGAGAATCTTCCTCACTTTTTGTCTGTGCTAAAAGTCAAGGAAGGACAGAAGTACAGTGAGGCTGTAGCAAAGTGTAAAGAAGCAAGGCAAGGCAGAGAGGCTGTAATCATCTAAGTAGGCAAAGTGAGGAAAAGAAAAGAAAGCTAGCAAACAGCCCTGAATTACGTTCTCCTCTAATGAATGAGATGGATGTCTACCCCGAGTGTAAATCTGACTGACAGCAATATTGTATTGCAATATTGCAATACTCCCCGTGAATGGCAGAGATGATAGATTGTGGACATATTGGGTTTTGTTGGCCGAGGTGGAACCCTGGAGGAGTAAGCAGTAAGCTGGAGCAATCAACTGCCCACTTTGGCATTCATTTTGAGAATTTTTGCCACCCAGTTTATCTGCACTGTGTTGGAGAATAGCAAAATGCACACAGATGAAGGTAGAGTAGGTCATACAAAGATGCAGATGAGCATCTTGGCACCAACTAATGGATTATTTTCATGTCATTTAAATCTTGGGTGCAAAATCAGGCTTTATTTTCTTGATGTTGAAAATCTCATTATTTTTCCCATCCGACTCATTATTCCCCATGTTCTTCAGAGGCTGGGAAAATTCTGCCCTTTGTTTCTCCACCATATTTCTTTGTGTGATGTTTTATCACTTACTGCCACAAGTGAATCCTTGGTGCCCTTACGAGAGGATGCTGAGACAACCCTTCTCATATGCATCTCATAAAGTTGAATTTCTATTTTGCCATGAATGATACAGAGGAGTGACTGTTATATTCATTTATAAATTTATTCATTTTCCCATGGAATTAATTTCATATCTCTATGTTAGATCTCCCAGTTCTTGTGTCTTTTTGCAGTGAAACTCTTCTGCAACCAACCTTCAAATTGCTGGAGTTTTTGCTATAATGAAAATTACAGGATTTTAAACTGTTAAGTAAATACATCCTGCATCCCTTGATTGGTTTACATCCCCAACTCACCTTGCGTCATCTCTTCTTGATTCGCCATGTGTAACAACAAGGGAAATTTCTGGTAGTTTGAAACTAATAGCTCTTTGGTGAAAAATCTGAAAACTCAGTTGAGTACATCAGTAAAAATGTAAAAGTAATGGTTAAGGAACAGTAATAATTTGTTAAAAGGATATGTATCTTAACAAATTGTTTAGCCTAGCAAAAGATTAAACTACCAAGAAGTTCAGAAATAATCAAATTAAGAGTTTGTAACATGAGTTTAAAGTTAATATTTTCACAATGAAACTGATAAATGGCAGTCAGCAAAGTTTCAGAACAAGGAGAATTTGTCTGCCAAACCTAGATTGTGCTAAAAGGGATCCTAAAGTTGAGGAATCCATCAAATGTCTGTTAGTTCATGATATACTTTCTAAATTTCTGATTCATAGGTGTAAGTTTCCTCCAGTTATAATGCTGTTTGCTTTGGGTGGTTGAAACTATCTTTCAGAAGTTTCAACAGAATGTACTATTTACAAGATGCACTGCAGCAATTCACCAAAGATCCTCAGATAACATCTTCCAAACCAATGACCAATTCCATCTGGAAGGACAAGGGAGGCAGATGTATGGGAACACCGCTGCTCTCAAGTTCCCCTCCAAGCCTCACACGATCCTGACTTGCAAGTGTGTTGCTATTTCTTCACCGTCACTGGGTTAAAATGCTGGAATTCCCTCCCTTACAGCATTGTGGGTCAACTCACAGCAGGCAGACTGCAGCAGTTCAAGAAAGCAGCTCACCACCACCATTTCAAGTGCAAGTAGGGATGGGCAATAAGTACAGTCCAGCCAGGGACACCCACCTCCCATAAATGATTTTTTTTTTAAATTGAGGACAATATTCTCTCCAGGAATGTATTAGTATCCCCTGAATCCTGGTCCTGGTCCTAGTCCTGGTTCAGGTAACTCCCTAAAAAGAAGTTCAAAATCACTGATAAACTGAAGATCACATCCAAGAGAAACCTGGTACCATTGTGAGTTTTAGATGACGCTACAACAAGAAGGCCTAATGTAACGTAAAACATAATAAACTTTCTTTGCATGACAGTCCATGTTATGAATTAGTCAGACTTTACCTGAAGGGCATGTTTTCTTCAAAATTTCATATTTTTCACAATAACAATGTCCATTTCATGTAGGAATAATGCAAGTTATGTTTAATCAGTGCTATGAATCAAGCTACTAAGTTATTTTGTTGGTGCTGTGAAGCCAAATGTGACCTTGCAAAAATTAATTGCTACTTTTTGCAGAAAATCGTGGTTGTTTACTGTTGCTGCTGTAGATATGTTCTTGGATAAAGAAAGAAGTACTGAATCATACATAAGAACTATTTGCTAAGTTTGACAGTGAGTCAGTACGAAATTAACCAAGCTTGTTAGAGTGGCAGAGTATGACTTTGATTTTTAGATTGGAGGGAGGTGGCTGTTGCAAGGGTGAATCAACAAAGGTTCTTTTTAAAATCACCTGCCAGTTCTTGGTTTTTGTTTTTAAATTCACTCATGGAAAGCTGACATCACTGGCTAGCTAGCATTTATTGCCTGCCGTTAGTTGTCTTTGAACTGAGTGCCTTGCTAGGCCAGAGGGCAACGGAGAATCAGCCACATTACTGTCGGTCTGGATCACATGTTGGCCTGACCAGGTGAGGATGGTTGATTTCTTTCCTTGAAGGATATTGGTAAAACATTGCTTTTTCTTATTAGTGGGAACTGTTTTTCTCTCTCTCTCTATTCTGTCCAGATCTCTCACGATCTTGAAAATTTCTATCAGATGCCTTCTTAGCCGCCTTCTGCCCCTGGAGAATAGTTCCAATTTCTCTACATATTTGCATGACTGAAGTTTTTCAACCATGGAAACATTCTTGTAAATCTCCTCTGCACTATTTCCTGTGCATTCATATTTCTGTATTGTGGCACCTGGAACTGTATACAGCACTCCAGCAGAGATCTCAAACATGTCTTATGCAAGTTCATCATAAATTCCTTGTTCTTATATTCTCTGCCCTTATTAATAAAGACCAGGATACTATATGCTGTATTAAATGGTCCCTCCATCTCTCCTGCCTCCAATGATCTATGCAGATACGTAGCCAGGTCCCTTTGCTCCTTCATCCTCTTCAGAATTGTACCCCTTATTTTACATTGTCTGTCCATGTACTTGCCACCAAAATACGCCGCTTTACATTTCTGTGCACTGTACTTCATTGCCTCCTATCTACCTACACCACCAGCTTGTCTGTCCTGTTTTGAAATTCCATACCGGCTTCCTTACAGTTTACAATGCATCCAAGGTTTGCACCCTATACAAACTTTGAAACTGTTCCAACACAAATTAAATAATATTAACATTAATTTACATCATGAAAAGCAACGGTTCTCAATTCTGACCCGGGGAAACTCCATTATAAACCTCCCTCCAATCTGAAAAATATTTATTGACCATTATTCTGTTTCCAATTACTCAGCCAACTTCTTGTCCTTGTTACTATTACCCCTTTTATTACATAAGCTATAACTTTCTCATAAGTTTGTTGCCTGACACCACATTGAACACCTTCTGGAGGTTCATTGATACCTCATCAACAGCATTATCCTCATTGACACTTTCCATTATCTCTTTAAGAAAGCCTTAGTACATTACATAAACATGATTTGTCCTTAAGAAACCCAAGTCGCCTCTTCCTAATCAACTCATATCTTTTTCCATGTGACTACTAATTCTATACTGAATGACTTTTTTCTAGAAGCTTCCCCATCACTGAAGTCAAACTGACTGCTGTGTACTGTGCTTATCCTTTCAACCTTTACTGAACAAGGATGTGATGCATCTCTCAAACTATGAGTCTAAGGAAGATTGAAAGACTCTGGCCTATACCCCTGCAGTTTCCACTCTCACTTGCTTCAGTCTCCTTGGATACATGTCATCAGTCTGTGTATCTTGTCAACTTTAAATACCTACAATCAATCCCACACTTCTAATCAATTCTGACATCTCCTGACAGTGTTTCTTCCTCAGTGACTGTGTCCTGTGAGACATCTATTTCATTGGTAAAGCCAGATGCAAGGAATTAATTTAATACCTTAGACATGCCCCCCATCTCCATGTATAAATTCCCTTTTGGTCCCTCATCAGTCTTTCTCCTACTTTTATCACTTTCTTTTCATCCCCTGTGAACATTATGTATTCCTGTTGGTCCTCAATTGCTTTTTCTACCTGATACCTGTTATGAACATACTTTTTCTTTTACTTCTTAATTTCTATCTTTTTTGATGTCCAGGGAGCTCTGTCCCACATATTGACCGCACTCAAGTCAACACCTGTTACTCAATGATAGTAAGAACTGCAGATGCTGGAGAATCTGAGATAACAAAGTGAAGAGCTGGATGAACACAGCAGGCCAAGCAACATCAGAGGATCAGGAAGAATGATGTTTCGGGCCTAGACCCTTCTTCTGAAAATTTTCTGAGGAAGGGTCTAGGCCCGAAACGTCAACCTTCCTGCTCCTCTGATGCTGCTTGGCCTGCTGTGTTCATCCAGCTCTACACTTCGTTACCTGTTACTCAGTTACAGCTTTCCTCACCAGTCAATATGACAAGTTCCATTCTTGCCCCATTAATGTCAGCTCTCTGCCAATTGATATATCTTACTCTGGACTGACTATTGTCATCCTTAACTTTACAATACAATGATCACTGTCTATTCAATGTTCCCCACCCAAACTTTATCCATTTTGTCCACCTCGTTTCCAAATCCAGTTGCATCCTTTACTGTTGGATTAGATATGTAACACTGAAGAAAATTCTCTTGAATGCAAGCTAAGAACATTTGACCCTCACTGTCCCTTACACTAACAGTATCTTCATAGATATTTGAGTAAGTAAAATAAAATTACCATATAACGTTGGCATATCTTGGAAATTTCCCTGCAGGTTTTCCTCTACATCCTTCCCACTAGCTGGTGGTCTATAGACCACATGGAGAAATGTAATGACATCCTTTTTTTCTTCCTTAACTCTCTAGCTAAATTGATTTTATTCTTGAATACTCTGGGCGTTCTATTTCTCCAGGACTGCGCTGCTCATCATAACCAATACTATCATCCTCCTCCTTTCTTTCCTTTTTCAACGTTCATGGAATCCATATGTCCAGGTATATTTAACATCGAGTCCTGTCCTTACTTGAGCAATATCTCTATTATTGTCACAACATCACATTCCATGTGGCAATTTGCGCCTGTAATTCCTCAATTTTATTAACTAAACTCTAGACATTCACACACATGAACAGTAAGCTTCCCTTTTTCCAACTTCACATACTGACTTACTAATCTCTATTGACGTGCTAGTTGCCTCCCTAAATATGTTGTGCACCTTGGTATTCTTTCATAGTCTCTGAGGATAGAATTTATCTGTAGCTATTCTTACCACCAGTATCAATTAGTTGTTGCTCCTTTTATTTTAAGGTTTTCACAAAGGAATCGTTGATTTTGGAGTTGTGCTGCCTTGCGGCTTTCAGGCTTTGTGAATGAAGGACTAAGGAGAGTTAATTGTTTGGAAACAAATAGGAAAAGAAGTTAGAGATAATGGGAACTGCAGATGCTGGAGAATCCAAGATAATTAAATGTGAGGCTGGATGAACACAGCAGGCCAAGCAGCATCGTAAGGACCTCGCAGTTGTCTTTGTTGATCTAGCGAAAGCGTTCGACTCAGTTGGGCACAAATTATTAATCAAATCTCTGCAAAGAATGCAACTACCGAAAGCCTTTGTAAGTCTCGTTAAAGACCTATACACTGGCAACACAACAGTGGTGGAAGGGAACGGTAACTTTACCACCCCAATAACCATTGAGAGGGGCGTGAAGCAGGGCGACCCACTCTATTTCTATTTAACATTGCTCTGGATCCGTTGGTGTGCTCTCTGGAGACGGCCAACTCAGGGGTCTCCATGCCCCGGGCGGCAGAAGAGTCAACTGCTCGACCTTGGCCTTCGCGGATGACATTGCCCTTCTAAGCGACTCACACACTGGTATGGCTAGGAACCTGAAGCTGCTCCAGGCATACTGTGACCATACAAGCCTCAGTATTAACACAGCGAAGACGAAGGGATTCCATTTCACTTTTAAAAGGAAAACCTTCATGTACAACCATTTCGCAAACTGGAAGCTACGGGACGAATCCATAGCCTACATACCCCCAGGCAACACAGAGAAATACCTGGGTGCCTGCATCGATCCATGGGCAGGTGTGGCAGAAGGGGAGTGGGAGGAGAAGCTTAAGTCCTGGGTTAAAGGAATACAGGCAGCACCTCTCCAACCACGGCAACGGTTGGAAATCCTAAAAGTACATGTCATCCCCAGATTGTACTTCCATCTGATCCTGACAGAAGCATCACAAACTACTCTTGTAAAGCTGGACCAAATCATCCGTAACGCCACCAAAGAATTCCTACACCTACCACCTCATACCGCAGACGGAATGCTGTATGCTAGCAACAGGAACGGTGGTCTAGGCGTCCCAAAACTCGAAGTGCAAATACCATCCGATTATCCGCAAACGCGAAGCACTAGACATGTCCAGTGATGTGGTCATTCGGGCCTCCTTTCAATATAAAGGAGAGAGCAACAGAGACCGTTGCGGGACTGCGTGAACTCAAGGTCCTAAAGGAAATTGAAAATTTCCAACCCAACAGCCGTGGCAAAGGTGAGGGGGAAATAGACCTGATGAACAAGTTAAATTGGTTGATTGCCCCTTTCAAACTTCCTGTTCAAAGCACAGCCACTTTTTGAGAGTTGTTTTGATCAAAGTGCTAACATTTTGAGAGCATTCATAGCTTGTATAGACAAGCCTGTGGAATGCTGTTGCAGAATAATGATACATCACAGCAAGCAAAATTCATTTCAGTCATATCCCTTTTAGGTTTGAGGATGATTCATCCTTCACCTTGAGCGAGAAATATTTCTCCCTACCCTGCCCCCATGCCTCTTTTCTTCTCCCTTATCTAAAAGTCAGGATTTGCAGTTAGTACTGACAGTACGAGACGCTGTCATTTTATGTTTATGTTGCTTGATATTGTGCATTGGCCTTCGGGCAGTAATTGTGAGATAGAAAGTGAACAATGTAATCCAACAGTGTATTCAGCTGAAATGATAGTATACTGCACCTGTCTAGACTTCTTAAAATTAAGCTTGAGTTGTAATTAGTTTGGAACTGTTGTTTAATTTTGTTGTCAAAAAGCATTACTATTTTGTAAACAGTCTGAAATTTCGCACTGAAATCACATGTAGAGCCGTTCATTTCCTTGGTGAAACTTTTGTCTTCTGCTCTAAACATGGTTCATTTGAAACTAGAAATGACATTCATCCCCTAAGAAGGAATTTGTTCAGAAATTCGTTGTCGTTTTTTTTGAAGAGTGTTGGGATGAACACAGTTGGTGAAGACATGGAATCCATGTGTTCATATGAATTACTCATAAATCTGCCTTTAAAAACACAGTGATCCTGGTCACTGATGAGTTTTGAGACCCAACTGATTCTACAGCATATGGAGAGCTGGTAAGATTACTTTCAGGTAAGTGTTACCTACAGTCCAGAGAGTGACAATTCTGTTAAGCTTCCAGAGATATCATTCACGTGTACTTTCCTGTACTATTAAGCCATACTTAGAAATCAGCATTTTTTTAGTGAAACATTCAAAGAGCTTAAGAATTGGTAAGGAAAACATATTGGCTCACCATCTACTAATTATTTAAACCGAGCTGATTTACACTACTTTTATGCTAGATGTTGGCATGAAGCCAGAAAAGGAGTCAGCCTCGTGATCAAAAGCATTTGATTGGTGAACTGCATGAAGGCATCTGCCAGTGAAGCTCCATAGGAATGCAGGGTTGGATGGTTTAGAGTTAAAGATAGAGACTGTGTGCACATAGTCTCTTAAGCCGGTTTCTAAATTCAGCAGTCTGTTCAGCTGTCACCAGGCTGTTATCAAAAGTGCCTTCAGTTCTCAGCATTATAACCAAAACTTCTTGTTAAAACCTTTTGAGACAATATTCAACAAGACTACATGTGAAGACAGAATGGTCTACGCAACAGAGTAAGTTTGTGTTTAAAGCTAACTCCTTCGTGAGGGTTTGATACTTTTGTGTATTTTGTTTCTCTGGCATTTAAATTTTCTATGTTCAAAGAGCCAATAAAAAGTATTGTGAATGTTGTTTAATACCCACTTTAGTGTAAAAACAGAATTGTCCTGTGTACTAGCTTTCGAAAAACATGTTTTCCCCTTGTGCTGCATTTGTTCTTAAATGGAAATTCCCTCTCCTTACTCTGTTAGAAGTATGGCATAATGACTATAAATGGTATTTTCAAACTTAGCATTGCCAATAGTTTACTGTTAATAGAACAAGAACCCAAAGTTATGTTCTATGCTAAATTCATACTGTATTTTTAAGCATCGAATTATTATGGTCAATGTAAACAAAAATACCTTGCTGACTGTTAGATATTTAGTGTGAGTTTCTTTGGTTGGATTTTATGTGCTTTTTTAAAGGTCCATGCAAAGTTTATGGACGAGCATGTGCTACAGAAACTATGGGGGGAATTTTAAGCTCCTTGTGATTGACGGTAGAGGGTTAGGGGCTGTTAAAAATAAAGATGATGAAATGCAAGCCCCATACTCGACAGACTTGCCTGTCACCATTTTAATGGTAGTGGGTGGCCTAGTATGTCTGCGGGCCACTCCTGAAGAGTGGGGCAACTTGATAACATCAGATTCCAACAATACAGTTGGATCCTGGTTTAAATTTGACAATGACCAGGCAGATTTGGGAATGCTGGCAATGAAATAAAAATGGGACCTGTTGGATCAATCATGTAAGTGCTTTTTATAACAATGCTTGTGAGCCAAAAGGAGCAGGAATGCTCTCCCTAGTTCCTTAAACATGTCTTCAGCTACAGTTGGCTCGATATGATAATGGAAAGTAAGATTTGTGCCACACAAATGCCAGGCAATGTCATCTCCAAAAATGGGGTATCTAATTAGTCCCTTGATGTTGATCATTTCCATTGATGAATCCTCTACCAGCAATATCCTTCAAGGTCACTACAATCAAGAAAACGAACTGGAACAGCTGCCACAGAACTGTGGTTGCAACAGTATGTGAGATTCTGAATATTGTGTTGAGTAACTCTTGACGCTCCAAAGCCTCTCCACCACTTATAAGGTAAAAATTAGTAGTGTGATAGATTAGTCTTCACTTACCCGAATGGATGTCACTATAACACTCGAGAACCTCAACAACATTCAGAATAAAACAAGATGCACTGAAGCAACACAATGTTTCTTTAACCAGCCCGTCTAGAGACTGGCAACCTCTACTATCCTGAAGGAACTGTGGCAGACGGATGGGAATGCCACTAGGTCCAAGTCATTTACGTCCCTAACTTGGAAAGTCACCATTCTGGTGGTTCAAGAGGCACTCACCATCATCTTGTTGGGGCAATTAGAGATGGACAACAAGTGCTGGCCTTTCCCACAGGAGTTCATGGCACTTACTTCGGATGTGCAATGGCTACTTGCAAATTGAATGTTTTATTAGGCAAATTCAATCATTCTTACTGAATCATTCATAAGCTTGTCCAAAAATCTGCTGCCTGTATCCTAACTCATGTCCAGTATTGTTCAACTGTCACCCGAATTCAAACTGACCTACCTTGGTTCCCTGTTAAGCAATGCTCAATTTTAAAACTCTCATCCTTGTTTTCATTCACTCTCCCTTGGGGAGATGGTGGTATTGTGGCAGTGTTAGTAGACTAGTAATCCAGGAGCCAAGTTAGTACTCCTGGGACAACTTCCACCGAAACAGCTGATGAAATTTAAACACCATTAATTTAAAATGTGTTTTAACTGATTGATGTAATTTGGTCTGAATTAACTTTCAAATTCATTTTGTGCCACGCTTCTTTTATTTCATCTTTCAGACGTCTGTTTAGCCCTTTAAAATGATATTGACTTCTTTTGATGAGCATGGTCAGTGGGAAGCCCCACACTTCAGTATGAAAACTAGTGGCAATTGTAAACCATTTGGCCCTTCCACTCTGCACTGTAATTCAGTATGATCATTGCTGATCCTCTATCTCGTTATATATCTGCTTTCTCCCCTGTGCCTTTGTCTTTAAAATTAGGAATTTATATATCTTTATCCTGAATATATTTAATGATATGGCTTCCACAGCCTTCTATTGTAGAAAATTCCACAGATTCACGACCTTTTGAGTGAATATTCCCTCATCTCAGTTCTAAATTATCTACTCCATGCCCTAAAACGATGTCCCCTGGTTCTAAACTTTCCATTCAGTGAAAATATCCTCCCTGCATCAATTCTGTCCAACCCTGGTAGAATTTTCTACATTTCAATCAAATCCTCTCTCACCCTTCTAATCTTGCGTGAATACGGACCCAATTGAGCCAATCTCTCCTCCTAGCATAGGCCTGTCTTCCTCCGTCTCAACCTAGTTAACCTCAGTTGCACTCCCTCTATAGCAAGTGTATCAATTTTTAGGTAAGGAGACTGAAACTGCATGCAACACCTTAAGGTGCAGTCTCACCAAGACTCTGTATAACTGCAATATAATACCCTTACTTTTGGTTGTTCTGGTCCTTGAGAATCACCTTCCAGATTCTGTTTTCTAATAATTGTAGCTATTCTTTAATTTCATTATTTTCTAGGCCAATTCTAATTTTACTGTCACTACGCAGAGCCATAGGTGCCCCCACAGGAGATAGGGTGCCTGTGTTGCTCCACATGGCTTCTTGCCATGAGCTCTGAGTTCCCTGGTCTCATGAGTAGGGCCTTAATGGGTGCGCCATGAAGTGCAGGTGAATTTTTTAATGGGAACGTTGCCTGAATGTGGAGGAGGATGACCCAAGTCAGGAAAACAGAATGTTTAATATGTGGACTACGAGCAGAGCAGGGGCATTAGGCCAGGCTTATTTGGGCCCAGATTCTAAAGGGAAAAAAGAA
Source organism: Stegostoma tigrinum (assembly GCF_030684315.1). Lineage (NCBI taxonomy): Eukaryota > Metazoa > Chordata > Chondrichthyes > Orectolobiformes > Stegostomatidae > Stegostoma > Stegostoma tigrinum. Next base: position 72,972,967 of record NC_081358.1, on the reverse strand, counting down.
TCAAACACAAACTCTAACTGGCTTTAGGCTATTTTCTTATTTTCTTGCTGAAATGGCAACAGGCTTCAACAGAAATGGTGCAGGGAGGACATTAGTTATGAAAACGTCTCAGGGGAAATGGTAAAATACTTGCTTATTTCTAATAAGTTTTCTCATTTCCAAATGGGGTTCTGGGGCTGGGAGAGGTCACTTTTTTCTTGCCTCTCCAATCTAGTAATTTGCAGGCTGGATTGTGAATCATAATATTTGAATTTTTCAAACACTTTATGCTACAAAAGAGAGAGAAAAGAAACAAATCCAAGTTTTCGTAATCTTTGAGTTTCAACCACAGAAAACTGTTATTACAATAAAATGTCAGATTCTCAGATTAAAAATAACAGTTGCTACAAAGTCACTCACATATCATAATCGGTAAATATAATATACAAATAGTTTGAAAATCAAACCAAGAAGCGAACAATTCTATTACATTCTGCTCTTCAAATATTGGTAATACATTTCACAAGCTCTTGATACTTTCTGATTCCCTCAGTTGTGGACTGATGCATTTGTGTTTTCTAAAGTTTTAGCAAAGATTTGTAGCTTGGGTTGTGAGTGAGGTTGTTGACTTGCTCGCCAAGCTGGTTTGTTTTCATTCAGAAATTTCAACACCATTCTAGATGACATCACCAGTGAAGCCTCTGATGAAGGAATGTTGTTCTACTGCGCTTCGAATTTATACTGTCCGGACCATTATGGTGAGTAGCGTCATTTCCGGTTTTGATCTGTATGGATTTGTATGTGGGGTCCAAATCTATATGTTTGTTGATTGCATTATGGGTTGAGAACCATGTCGCTAGGAATTCCTGTGCATGTCTATGTTTGGCTTGGGCTACTATAGTTACATTGTCAAAGGAGGCATGGTTCTCAACCCGTAATGCAATCAGCAAACATATAGAATTGGACCCCAAATACAAACTCATACAGATCAAAACCGGAAATGACACCACTCATCATAGCAGACCAGGCAGTATGAATTCCATGCGGAGTAGAACAGCATTGCTTCATCAGAAGCCTCACTGATAATATCATCTAGCATGTTGATGAAACATCTAAATGAAAACAAACCAGCTCAGTGAGCAAGTCAACAGCCTCATTTGTGTTTTCTGCCTGTATGATTTAGGAGCAGTAGGAGCAAATACTTGGGAACAGGAGTAGGCCACACAGCCCATTGAGCTTGCTCTGCCATTTAATAAGGTCATGGTTGACTTATTTGTGGTCCAAACTCTACATTCCTGTCTGCCTCCCATAACCCTTGAGGACTTCATCAAAAATCTATCCAAGTAAGCATTCAATAACCCAGCCTCAACTGCTTTCTTGAGAAAAGAATTCCAAAGCCAACTAACCCTTTGACAAAAAAAATCTCAACTCCATCCAGAAAGGGAGTTCTCTTACTAAACTGTGTTCCCTAGTTCTATTTTCTCCCACAAGAGGAGTCATTGTCATGATACCCATACTGTCTCATTCCTGCAGGACTTGCATGTTTCAGTAAAATCAACTGTCATTCCTTGAAATTACAATGATGCAGCAATTCAACCTTTGTTCACAAAATGCTGTTTTCAGCCATGAATGAATTGAGTAAAGCTTCTCTGAACTGCTTCTAACACATTTATAGGTATTTTCTGATCAACCTGTAGAGAATTGCTATTAGACACCTCTGGAGCATGTGGAACATGAATTGGGGGTCCTCTGTCTTAAATGTAAGGACATGACTGGTGCATCACAAGAGCCCCTAGAATATTAGCCTCACATTCTGGATTACTAATTCAGTGATATTATAATTAACATATTAAGCATATACGCATAAATTTCAGGTTATCCACTTTGATAGTAAAAACAGGAAGATGGATTATTACCTGATTGGTGAAAGAGTGGAAAGGGGAGGTGCAATAAGATCTGGGTGTCCTTACACACCAGTTGCTGAGAATAAATGTGCAGATGTAGCATGTTGTGAAGAAGACAAATGGTCTTTTGGCCTTCATAGTGAGGGAATTTGACTACAGATGCAGGATGGCTTGCTGCAGTTGTGTAGGGCCTTGGTGAGCCCATATCCAGATTATTGTGTACAGTTTTGATCTCCTTACCTTAAAAAGGATGCTCTGGCTATGGAGAGAGTGCAACAAAGGTTTACCAGTTTCATTCTTGGAATAGCAGGACTGAGGTATGAAGAGAGTCTGAATTGGCTAGGACTGTTATCCCTGGAGTTTAGAAGAGTAAGGGGGAGGGGGTGCAGTTTCACACAAATCTATAAATACTAATTAGACTTGAAAGGTTGAATGCAGGAAGGATATTCCGGATTACTGAGGTGTCCAGAACCAGGGGCTGTAGTTGATATTTTCTGCACTCAGAGAGTGATGAACTGGCGGAATTCTCTGCCATTGAAAGCAGTTGAGACCAAGCCATTGAATGGTTTTGAGAAAGAGATCGTTCCTACTGTTAGAGGGATCAAAAGGTATGGGGCAAAGTAAAAACATGGTACCAAGTCGGATGATCAGCAAAGCAGATTTGAAGGGCTAAATGACCTACTCCTGTTCCTATTTCCTGTACCACTACCTACCTAGCAAGTGTTAGGGATGCTCTGATTTGAGATCTCCAATATCCACAGTACTTTACACTCAGATATGTTTAATCCCCCCGTTCAGACATGATATGAAACATGCCTTGGCCAGGTGGGACTTGAACCTGGAGCCTCTGGCCCAGAAGTAGGGCAATGCTACTGTGTCGCAAGAGCCCTCAACAACACATTCATATTCTTACTCCAAGAGGTCAAAGCTGTACATAGAACTAAAGATGTGGTCTTACTAAAGACCTATAGAACTGCAGTAAAACTTTGTTACTTTTATGTTCTATTGCACTTACAAGAAACACCAAACTCTATTTGTCGTCCTCATAATTTTGTAATAGCTGACAGGATATCCAGATGTCTCTGTAGCATTGACTTCAGCAGTCTCCCTCTGTTTAAACAGTATACTTATTTTCTGTTCTATTTATGTAACATTTATGGTGAGTTGTGTTAGCCAGAATGAACAGTCAAAGAAAAAATGTATGATAATAGAAGCAAATTTAAAGAATACAAGATAAATTTGTCAAGAAAGCAACAAAAATGCTTCAAATATTAGGATGGTATGATACTGTCTGTGAAGAGAAAAACCGAGTTGAGATTTCAGATTTGCAACATTTAGCCAGAATAATTGAAGTCACTGACCTAAAACCTGAATGTGATTTCTCTCTCTACAGACGCTGTCAGACCTGCAAAACATTTCCAGCATTTTCTATTTTTATTTCAGATTTCCAGCATTCCAGCAAAGTAAAATTTCAAATTAAAATTTGGAAAAATAAAGTCAGATATACAAAGGATTTATTTCAACTTGATAGTTTGACTATTAATTATACCCTATAGGAAATATAACCAGAGCTGATCTTTCCAGTTCTTAATTTTAGATCTCAGGCTTAACCCCAGCAGTTTTCTTTCCTTTCCGTTCTGAAAATGTGTTTCAAACTTAGATAAGGTTCAATGCATGTCAACAACCCTCTCAAGTAGCTTTACCCAATTTGTGAAACTGATATTAATACTGTTTAGGATCTTACTGCAGCCAAGAATCATATAATAGAAACAAAGAAACCCACAGCACAGGAACAGGCCCTTTGGTCCTCCAAGCCTGCGCCGATCAAGATCCTCTGTCTAACCTGTCATCTATTTTCTAACGGTCTGTGTCCATTTGTTCCCTGCCCATCCATGTACCTGTCCAAATATATCTTAAAAGGCACCAACGTGTCTGCGTCTACCACCTCCGCTGGCAACGCGTTCCAGGCACCCACCACTCTCTGTGTAAAGAACTTTCCACACATATATCTCCCTTAAACTTTCCTCCTCTCACTTTGAACTCATGACCCCTAGTAATTGAGTCCCCTACTCTGGGGGAAAAAGCTTTTTGCTATCCACCCTGTCTATACCCCTCATGATTTTGTAGACCTCAATCAGGTCCCCCCTCAATCTCTGTCTTTCTAATGAAAATATTCCTAATCTATTCAACCTCTCTTCATAGCTAGCACCCTCCATATTGTGAACCGAGCGGAGGTGTTCTGCAAAGCGGTCCCCAAGCCTCCCCGTGGTTTCCCCAATGTAGAGGATGCCACACCGGGTACAATGGATACAGTATACCACGTTGGCAGATGTGCAGGTGAACCTCTGCTTAATGTGGAAAGTCATCTTGGGGCCTGGGATGGGGGTGAGGGAGGAGGTGTGGGGGCAAGTGTAGCACTTCCTGCGGTTGCAGGGGAAGGTGCCGGGTGTGGTGGGGTTGGAGGGCAGTGTGGAGCGAACAAGGGAGTCACGGAGAGAGTGGTCTCTCCGGAAGGCAGACAAGAGTGGGAATGGAAAAATGTCTTAGGTGGTGGGGTTGGACTGTAGATGGCGGAAGTGTCAGAGGAGGATATGTTGTATCCGGAGGTTGGTGGGGTGGTGTGTGAGAACGAGGGGGATCCTCTTAGGGCGGTTGTGGCGGGGGCGGGGTGTGTGGGATGTGTTGCGGGATATGCGGGAGACGCGATCAAGGGCGTTCTCGACCACTGTGGGGGGGGAAAGTTGCGGTCCTTGAAGAACTTGGACATCTGGGAAGTGCGGGAGTGGAATGCCTCATCCTGGGAGCAGATGTGGCGGACGCGGAGGAATTGGGAATAGGGGATGGAATTGCAGGAGGGTGGGTGGGAGGAGGTGTATTCTAGGTAGCTGTGGGAGTTGGTGGGCTTGAAATGGACATCAGTTACTAGCTGGTTGCCCAAGATGGAGACTGAGAGGTCCAGGAAGGTGAGGGATGTGTTGGAGATGGCCCAGGTGAACCTGAGGTTGGGGTGGAAGGTGTTGGTGAAGTGGATGAACTGTTCGAGTTCCTCTGGGGAGCAAGAGGCGGCGCCGATACAGTCATCAATGTAACGGAGGAAGAGGTGGGGTTTGGGGCCTGTGTAGTTGCGGAAGAGGGACTGTTCCACGTAACCTACATAGAGGCAGGCATAGCTGGTGTCCATGCGGGTGCCCATGGCCACCCCCTTGGTCTGCAACCAGCCTAGTTCGTCCCCTCCCTGCATGCATCACACAACCAGCCCAGCTCATCCCCTCCCCCCACTGCATCCCAAAACCAGTCCAGCCTGTCTCTGCCTCCCTAACCTGTTCTTCCTCTCACCCATCCCTTCCTCCCACCTCAAGCCGCACCTCCATTTCCGACCTACTAACCTCATCCCACCTCCTTGACCTGCCCGTCTTCCCTGGACTGACCTATCCCCTCCCTACCTCTCCACCTATTTTCTTTTCTCTCCATCTTCGGTCCACCTCCCCCTCTCTCCCTATTTATTCCAGAACCCTCTCCCCATCCCCCTCTCTGATGAAGGGTCTAGGCCCAAATCGTCAGCTTTTGTGCTCCTGAGATGCTGCTTGGCCTGCTGTGTTCATCCATCTCCACGCTTTGTTATCTTAGATTCTGTTTGCTTTCTTGTTGCATGCATCATTAGTATGCTATGCTGCAACCTCATCCAGTCTTCTGAATCTGCTCAATGCAATTATCATTGTTTGAGATTGCTATGGGAACTGAAGAAATGATATATTTTAAGGAAGCCTGATTTGTTTGTGTTTCTGATTGCAAAGGCTGGTGGGATCTTCAAGAAAGACCATTCAGCAGGAAAAATGGAAAAAGCTGCTCATTGTATAATTTATGTTAAATACTTATAAATAATACCTGAAAGTGTAATTTTATGTTTATCTGAGGTCCTTTAAAATCTTATTGAACAAAGAAATTCAAACAGGCTTTTACAGTTACTCAAGTGAGGAAATCTAACGATTGAACATATCTAAGTCCATGAATGCTGATTTTTAATAGTTAACATCATCAATTGTAGCCATATATTGTTCATAGGTATAATCTTACAGCACTATGCAAATAAAACCCAGTAGTTAGAAACCAAAAAAGAGATAGGATATGTGTCCCGTCAAGTCTGCCCTGCTATTCTGTAAGGTCATGGCTGATCTGTTCTGGCCTTCACCTCCTCCTTCATGCCAGCTCCTCATTATTCTCAACACCACCTTCATGCAAGCTCCTCATCATGCCAGCTCCTCATCATTCTCAACTCCTCCTTCATGCCAGCTCCTCATCATTCTCAACTCCTCTATATTTCAAAAAGATGCCTAATGTACTTTAAACAATGCCAATAGACTCTAGCCTATACAATGTGCTGGGTAGATAATTCTAGACATTCACCAATCTCTGAAAGAAGAAATTCCTTAAATTTCATAGCATCTGATTAATATTATTATTTCGTAAATACATCTCCTAGTTCAAAATTCCCCCGCTACTTAAAACACCTTCTCAACATCTATCCTGTCAAGCCCCTCAAAATCTTGTATATTTCAATAAGTCGCCCACTCATTCTTGTAAATTCTAATGAATGACTGCTCAGACAGTAAACTGCTTTATCTCAGGAATCAACTTCATGAACTTCTTTAAATCTGTCTCCAGTCCAGTGTACCCTTTCTGAAATTCACAGACCAAAACTAACCTTTTCAACTTGAAAAAGACCTATTCATCCTGACTCTCTGTCTTCTGAGTGTTAATCTATCCTCAGTCCATGCTGGTACATTGCCACCAATACCGTTAGCTCCTACCTTGTGCACGAACGTGTGATGTGGAATTTAATATCTGCTGGAAATCCAAATATGCTACATCTACCAATTCTCTTTAATCAGTTTTGCTTGACATATGCTCAAATAATTTAAGTAAATTTTTCAAATATACAAATTATTGATTTAAATCACCTGCCATTTCCCTGTTCCCCTTTATGACTTCTCAAGTCACATCCCTCAAGGGCCCCACAATCACATTAGCTACTTGCTGTTTACATAAATGAAGAAGCCCTTGCTGTTTGTTTTTATATTGCCAGTTTACTTTCGTAAATCAATTTGTTCCTTTTTTTTGGTTTTTGATCATCTGTTGCTGGTTTCTAAAAAATGCCCAAATCTTTGGCCTGCCACTAATTTTCACTGTGTTGTAAGTCTTAGTTATTGATTAGATACTTTTGTTTACCACTTTTGTTGACAGTTGGTGGATCACCTTGTCATCTGGTCCTGTATTTTGACTGGAATAATATTTTGTTGAGAGTTAGCCAATATGTGCTTACATATCTGACACTATCCATCCACTGACTCTTACCTTATTTTATTTTCCATGCCTGCATTAGACAAGTCTTTCTTCGTAACTCAGTAATTGCCCTTGTTTAAATTGTGAACAGTGAGTTGCACTGCCGCAAACTGAATTTGGAATTCTGTCATGTTGTGATCACTACCCTCCAGAAGGCCCTTAAATCTGAGATCTCTTTTCAATCCTCCTTTAATACACATTCCTCGGTAGCTTGTTCTGCAATGTGTTGCTCTGGAAACAATCCCTGATTAGTTGACAAATTCATCTTCCATGTTACACTAGGCCATCTGATTTGTCCAGTTAATATGCAGATTAAAATCACCGATAATAATATATTGCCCTTCTTACCTGCCTCCATTATTTCCCAATTTAGACTTTGTCTACAATGAGTCAGCTCTTCAGTGGCCTACAAACCACTCCAACTTATGATTACTTTCTCTTGCTATTCCTTATTTCCACTCAAACTGATTCCACATATGATCTAGTGTACCAATCATTACTCACCACCGCAATGACACCTTCCTTTATTTACAGTGCTACCCAAGCTTTTCCTTTTTGAATGTTATTTTGGACCGTTAAATACTTTTGATAATTGAGTTTCCAGTCATGGTCTCTATACAACAATGTCTCAATCATAACTAGTCATATATATTTCTTATTGTGTCATCAATTCAGCTATCTTGTAACAACTGCAGGGGCATTTCAATAAATAGCCTTAAGCTTTGGTCTTTTACCGAGGTTACTTAATCTGGTTCTAATTTCTATTTCACTTTCCTAGTCACATTTTGTACCCCTTCTAGTCACTTGCTTATCAATGGCCTCTTCACTACCTCCACCTCTCCTCTCTCAGAGGTCTGTGGAGACTGGATTGTTCAGTGTACTCGAGACTGATTCTTAACTAGGAAGGAAATTGAAGGTTATGGGGAAAAGGCAGGAAAGTGGAGTTGAAGATTATCAGATTATTCCAATTTAACACAGGGACTAGCCACATTTTTCTTTCTGTTCAGTGTCGTGAGTGTTTAGAATTCTCTTCCTCAAAAGTGGTACATGCAGAGTCCTTGAATATTTTTGAAGCAGAGCTAGATTCCTGTGAAGCAAGGGATTGAAAGATTATAAAGTGTAGGTGGGAACGTGGATTTGAGGTTACAATAAGATCAGCCAGTTTGAGGGGCTGATTGGCCTACACCTGCTTCTTATTCATATGTTGCTTCATTCTTAAAAATAAATAAACTTCTATTTAGTCACCACATCAAGGATACCTGCAGTTTCTATCATTTTTCAAGGATGCCAAAGTCATCCCAAACCTATGAAAATGTGGTCTAATATTTACAAGAATGTGGCAGACATGGGTATTCCTATTCCTCCGTACTAGTGGATGGACCCCATTCTGGTGAAACTTCCAGATGCACTGCCGTCTTAGTTTAATATTGAATTCCTTAACTGAAGTTACTGGATAATTCAAGAGTTTTTAGCACAGTAATTTTGTTTATCAAATAGGCTCTCATCTATAACCCCCATTTCACGCCCAAACATTGAAACCAATAGGAACTTGTCTTTTTCATTTTATTAGTGCTGAACAATTTATATATGGCTTGTGGTTATGTGTGAGGGTTCTATCTTGCTGTTGAAAAGATTTTCCTGGTGATTATCACAGGTGTAGCTTGAGATGTAATATATTATTAAGACAAAAAAATCAAAACAAAGATCTATCATGATGAACAACATCTGTTTTGGTCCAGGTGGTTGTCATCACCGGAAAGTAAAGCTTTGCCACAACCACATTTCAAAGAATACATGATTCCTGAAAGAAGAAAAGTTCAAAGACATTGACCTAATTTTCATTGGCTTACTGTGTGCCCCAACTTGCTCTTTAAATTAGTGTGTTTTTGGAATAGGCACTTTGTAACAGAAAAGGGATTTTAGAGTAGAAATATCTGTGGAATAAAATGGCCAATGTGAATGATGTTTAAAGGCTCAAACTAAAATAAAATGAAGAATTTGATTCTTCTTCAATACTTGAACCATTGTAGTGTTCTTACACTGAAAGTACTCCTGGTACTTTCTTCTACTTGCTTAATGACATATTAAATTAAAAATCATTATATCTGTTTGGTATAGAAATTTTGTCTTTGTGATAGCCTTATGGAAGAAAGGTTGGCCTTGACACAGTGTGCCCAGACATTGGAAGAAGAATTAATAACTCTGTGGGAAAGCAAACTGATGGACATTATATATTTTCAGTAGTGGATCAAACCATGTAACTGCTAAAATCAACAATCTATATTTTAGGCTTCATGTACTAAGGCCAAAAACAGATGCTTGGCCCTGAAATAATTCCATGAAGGCTGGTATCCCATCACCAAGTTACCCTTTATTTACACATACATAGTACACAACACTGATCCAGTCAGCTCAGACCTGGCTCCTAGAATGAACAGAACCGCTGACATTCCTGTTTATATCAGTCGGCCAGGACCCCCTAATTGCACAAGGTTAACAGGGGACTCAAAATCTTTGAGGTCTACCTGGCTGACCTTGTTCCAATCACCCCATATGTAAATGTATGAATGACCGGTTCAATACCTCTTGAATGCCCCTTTACAAAATTAGTCAATAAGAAGGGGGTTGCAGATGCAGGACTTCCAGTCTCAGATTTTATTAGAGGTTCCTGGGATTGCCACTGAGGGGTATGAATTTATTTCTCTTTAAAATCCTTTTGAGCCAGTAGTGCCAGGATTTGTGTGAATTCACAGGCATTGGGATCTTCCTTTCTTCATAAAAGTTCACTTCATTCACTTTGAGTGCTGATTTCAAAATTATTGTTGGTGAAATATGCAGTCCTAAGCTATTTTCCCTGTAAGGCAAGTTGCGCTTAGGAATATAATAAAATGTGAGGCTGGGTGAACACAGCAGGCCAAGCAGCATCTCAGGAGCATGCTGCTTGGCCTGCTGTGTTCATCCAGCCTCACATTTTATTATCTTGGAATCTCCAGCATCTGCAGTTCCCATTATCTCTGCGCTTAGGAATGCTGGCTGCCAATTCTGAGTATGCCAATTAATAGAAATTGGTTCTCCAGTCTCTTGTTACAGCTGCATCCTAATCCACAAATAACTTAGAGGCTTGAAAACAGGCCCAGACTAATTTCCACCCAGTTGAATCACACCAACTTTACCATATCTTAGTCATGGGCACGGTTTCTATAGAATCATAAAATCCCTACAGTGCAGAAGCAGGTCTTTTAGTCTAATGAGTTCACACTGACCCTCTGAAGAGCATACCATCCTATCCTGTCCCTGTACCCTGGAATTTCCATAAGTAACCCACCTAGTCTGCACGTCCCTGGACACTCTGGGCAATTTAGCAATGGCCAGACCACCTATTCTGCACATCTTTGGATTGAGAGGAAACCGGGGCCTCCAGAGGAAAGCCACACAGACACAGGGAGAACAGGCAAACTCCACACAGACAGTCCCCTGAGGGTGGAATGGTACCTAGGTTCCTGGCACTGTAAGGCGGCATTGCTAATTACTGAGCTACCGAGTCACCTGTAAAAATAAGAAAGGACTGCCATGCATACTGGGGTTTAGAAATTGTAAATATGCCACTTGGTACAGAGTACACAGCTAGACCATGGATGGAATCATGGACTAATTTGGAAGCTAGCAGTGTTTTGGCTGCCACAGACAGACAACTGATGGGGCCATTCACCACCACCTTTCAGTGTGTCTCAATGCATCAATAAGAAATATGGGATACTTGCGTTTATTAACAGATGCAGAGAGTTTAAGAGCAGGGAAGTGACGCTAAAATGTTGGTTAGGCCACTGCTGCAGTATTGTGTTCAGTGTTGAAATCTACATTGGAGGACAGATGTGATTGCCCTGCAAAGGGTGCAGAGGAGCTTTACCAGGATGTTGCCTGGTCTAGAGGTTTAGTTATAAGGAGAGATTGGACAGACTGTGGTTGCTTTCCTTGGAACACAGGAGATTGAGGGGTTACCTGATTGAGACATATTAATTCTGAGTGGCATAGATGGGATTGTTGGAAGTAATTTTCCTGTTGGTGGAGGGATCAGTGGCCAGGGGGTGTCTATTTTAGGTAATGGTCAGGAGGTTGAGAGAGAATGAGGATTCATTTTCACTCAGAGGGGTTTGGGAATTTGAAACTGACTGCATATAAGGATGATAGAGGCAGAAACCCTCAACATTTGAGAAGTATTTTGAAGTGCAGTTGCAATGTCAAGGCATACGAGGCTATGGGCCAACTGCTGGAAAATGCAATTAGAATGTTCAGGCCATTCTTATACAGCCATACAGCACAGAAACAGACCATTTCTTCCAACCAGTCCATGCCAAAAATAATTCCAAATTACACTTGCCATATCTGCTTGCTCCTGGCCCATATCCCTCCAAACCTTTCCTATTCATATATCCATCCAAATATCTTTTAAATGTTGTAATTGTACCATGCATCCACCACTTCCTCAGGAAATTCATTCCAAACACGAATCACCCTGTGTAAAATATTTTCCCACATGTCTTTTTTAAATCTCTCTCCTCTCGCTGTAAAATCTGTCCCCTAGTCTTGAAATCTCCCATCCTTGAGAAAAAAACTACGCATCAACTCTATCTATACCTCTTATTATTTTATAAACTTCTATCAGGCCACCTGTCAACCTCCTGTGCTCCAGTGAAAACATGTCCCAGCCTATCCAGTCTTTCCTTAAAACTCAACCCTTTCATACCCAGCAACATCCTGGTAAATCTCTTCTGAACCCTCTCCAACTTCATAATATCCTTCCTATAACTGGGCGACCGGAACTGAACACAGTATTCTAGAAAAGGCCTCACCCATGTCCTGTACAACCTCAACATAAAGTCCCAACTCCTACCCTCAAAAGGACTGAGCAATGAAGGCGTGTGCCAAGCACTTTTTTAACCATCCTGTCTATATGTGACTCAAACTTCAAAGAATTATGTACCTATATCCCAAGCTCCCTCCATTCTACAACACTACCCAAAGCCCTATCAGTAATTGTATAAGCAGTACACTTGTTAGTTGTACCAAAATGTACCTTGTATTTATCCAGATTGAACTCCATCTGCTATTTTTCAGCCCATTAACCCATTTGATCAAGATCCCTCTGTAATCTTAGAAAACCTTCTACAATGCCACCAATTTTGGCATCATCTGCAAACTTACTAACCATGCCTTCTATAATCTCATCCAAATCATTTGTATAAATGACAAACAAAAGAGGACCCAGAACTGATCTCTGTGGAACATCGCTGGTCACAGGCTCCCAGTCCGAAAAGCAACCGTCACCATTACTCTTTGTCTTTTGCCATTATGCCAATTAACTATCAATTAGCAAGCTCACCCTGAAACCCATGTGACCTAACTTTATAAATTAGTCTACCATACAGAACCTTGTCAAATAAACAATGTCTATTCTCTGCCATCTTCATCCTTTTTGGTAACTTCTTCAGAAAACTCAATCAAATTTGTGAGACATGATTTTCCTCACACAAAACCAGACTGACTTCCCCTAATCAATATTTGCCTTTCTAAATATCCAGAAAGCCTATCTTTTATAATCACCTCTAACAATTTACTACAACCAAAGTCAGACTCACACGTCTGTAGTTCCCCGTTTCTTCTTATGGCCTTTCTTAGACAAAGGTACAACATTAGCCATCCTCCAGTTATCCAGCGCCTCTCCCATAATTGTAGATGATGCAAATATTTTTGACCCGTTCAGATTCAATGGGCCTTTTTCTGTGCAGAAGATCTGAATAACTCCATCATAGGCCACAGAGGCACATAGGACAGCAATAGACCTTTTTCAGGGATCAAATTCTTAGAGGTTAGGGGTTCTGGTCAGTTACAGGCTGGCAGCTGTTCTGTGCTCAGCATTATCACTGGGCAGGCATTGGCTACTAATCACATGGCACGCAGGTGAGATTGGATTGCAGGAGAACAATCGTGATGGGAAAGAGGTTGTGGAGGAAGGGATGGTTGACAGCAAAAGCAGGGAGAAAGCTCTCAGCTGGACCCTTACTAATGTAGGCTCCTATTATCAGGCCTTTGAATTCCTTCCCAGGAGATCTCAAGCAACCAGACCCACGTTTGCACATTGTGCTTCCTGCATGGAAGATCCCTGCCTGCTGCTGGATTAATACCAGAGGTACTGAGGTGAGATTGTTTAATTAAACAATTAAGAGCCTCAGTTGTCCATCCACTAGCTTTCCTGCTGTGGATTTAATTAGATGGAGAGGTTGTAGAATCTGCGTCTGATTAACTGCGCCTGTGGCATAATTTGCCCCTGAAGAGGGCACAAAGTTTTGAATGTTACCTCAACAATTTGCCAGATGCATAACATTTGGAAAACAGTCTGTTATAGTTTACAGCTTCTAGACCAGATTGTCCAGACCTAAAGTATCCTGAATGCTTCCACAGGGTGATTTGTTAGGAGAGCATGAAAGAGAGTGGCTACAGGATTAGAAGAATGATCCATTGCATATACCACCCATAGATTTGGATCTTCTAGCTAGGAGACATGTAAAATGTAAAATATTATCATTCTGAAAAATTGAAATTAGGAGTTCAAAAGGCACACTGTAACATTTTGACATTCCTTTCCTCTGGTATATGAATAGTTTCTGATTGTCATTTGGTTCAAATTATAATTTGGTGTAGAAAGTAGTTTGTAAAGGCAACTGATTTCCACAGATAGAGCTATGGCTTTGTTTTACAGGATCAGGTTGAAAAAAAGTTTGTTTAGTTTTCTCTAACATGAACAGCTGGATTCACAGCAACCATGGCAACAGGTCACATGATGAGGTGTATTAGATTGCCTGGCAGCAAGTGCACTAAGGAGCAGGAGGAGAGCGTTTGTAGAAGTCTGGTTTTCAAGATGAGGTATTGTGTTTACTTTTGATTAAATGTATGGTGAAACATAGTTAACACTGAATCTTCTTGCATAAATTGTTCCTATTTAGCTGAAGCTGCACTGTTTGGACATATTGTTGCTTAGGTTGTGATACTGTGTATAAGGTAAGAATGAGTGGATTTTGTTTTAAGCAACTAGAGATTTAGGCCCTCTGAATGATTCCTTTTTAGTTCATGTAGCCTTTGAAGTTACATATCTGTCAGTATATAATTTGTATTAGCTTTTATCATTGGTTACATTACTGATACACTGCACAGGATAATATGGGCAGTTCTTGATTGTAAACCATTGTGTTTTGTGACTTATAGGGCAGTACTTTCTAAGTAAAATTATCTTCAAATTTGAACGCAGTTTTGCTGTAGTTTACATTCTAGCCTTTTTGTGGGCTTTCATAGCTTTAATAAACTGTTGTGATAATTGATATATGGAGTATTAAAGCTCAATGTCTACAATGTTAAGTGATATGAAGCAAATACATGTTATGAGTGAGTGCAGAGTATGCAAGGAAGTAGGACGAGCGACATAACTGGAGAAAGCATTTTGCAACAAAAAATCCAGAAAAATTGTGTTTACTTAATAGACCGAGTAGTAAAGACAAAAGTATGTGCATGTTAAAAAAGCTGTTGAATACCATAATATAACATTTGGGTGTTAAAGAGGATGGAAAAGTGTTTTTTTCTTATCCTTGATGTATTATTTCTTAAGACACACCAAGCATGAAAAGAAAGGGTCATCAATTAAGCCTGCTTTATACGACTAAGTTTACAATTTCACTTAGTTCTGCATAACCAGATCTCATTGCTGTAAAAGTTTTGAAGTGCTGTAAAACATCAAATTATCAAAAAAAGCCTGTTCATAAATATAGCTCTGATAGTTGTAGCATTAGACAAACACAAGAAAATACAGGTTTGTATTTTCCAGTGACTTGACTGATATTTCAATGTAATTCCAGTAAATTCATCTTGCATGGTGTTACTCTCATCAAGGCACTTAAGCTGCATTAGATCATTGACTGGTGAAGGTAGAGATGTAAAAATAATTTATTGTTAGAGGACACAGTTGAAATAGATTTACCAAACTTCAGAGGAACTTGGGCTGGGATTTTAATTACAAGCCTGTTCTGGTGTCGAACAGCTGACGTGCATTTCAGTCGAAGGTCACTCTAGGCATTATTGAATTCTGTGCCTAAGTCATTTTTATTGTTTTACGTCTACTTAAGGGTGTGGAAAATCAAAAGGGATTTTTATAATTGAAATCCCACACCTGACATTGTACATTGGCTGATAGAGGAACTCAGTGCTCAGTTCAGACAGGCTCACCAGTACTTTAGCTAGTGTCATGTTATGATTTTGTAGAGTAGATAAAAGCCTGTAAAGTTAGATAACCTCTCTGAACTTGTTTAAACACCAAATCGTTAAATCTTGATAAATTAAGATGGCTTATGCCTGAAAGTTTGGAAAGCAATGCTGGGTGAGTTGGCATGGAGAGTGTAAGTGCTGTGGTTGTGAGGTAAGTGGCATGGTTGATGTGAGTTTGCACTAAATTGGCACCAGAAACAGAAGGGTCTGTGTGGATGACTGGAGGAAGTGATATATTGGCATAAGAGCATACAATTAGTAGTTGGAGTAGGCCATTCTGCCCTCAAACCTGCTCTGCTATTTGATTTAGATGATGTATGCTTTCACTGTGACTGAAACTCCACTCTCCTCTTTGCCTCATATCCTTTTACTCTCTTGCCAATCAGAAGTCTAAATAATCCAAGTTTAAAAGTATTTTTGATCCAGTTTCCTTTGAAATCCCTTCTGCAGAGAGCAACATACTAATGACACTCTGACGGCTTGTTTCTCGTTGCTATATACATTTTTAGTGCTATAAAACATTAAATTAGCAAAAAAACGGTTGTTTGTAAGTATAGACAAAGACAAGGAAATGTAGGTTTTTATTTTCTAGTGGCTCAACTTGTATTCATATGTCATGTCAGTAAATTCATCTTGCATGGTGTTACGTTTTTTGGCAAGGTGTATAAAAGCTGTGCTAAGTCATTGACTGGCAAAGGTAAATGTCAAAAAAAACTCCTCCTTTCCATGGGAGACCCCTTTTTACCTTGATCCTCCCAAGAAGTATCTAATTATTTTTGATGTTCTAAAAGGCAAAGATGCAATACCACTTCACTTTGGGCCTTTGACAGGTTGAACTCCAAAACCCACAATGACAGACCTAGCGAAGTCCTGAGTTTGGAGTTTTTGTCCAGTCATTTTACCTACCTTACTAATAGGCTTAGGTTCACTGGATTGCTGCATTTCATCTGAGGCTGTATGCAGTAAAGGCACCTGAAAGTTTTACTGACAGAATTATCCCAGCTCACTTGCAGCGAGGTAAGACCAAAAGAAGATCTCTGCAAAAGCTGGGATCATAAATGATGTTTCAGAATCTCGTCAAAGTCAAAGGGAAGAAGAAGAAAGTGTGTGGTGGGAGTTTTGGAGCAAGAGAGGTGGAGGGCACAGAAACAGGCCATTCAGCTCAAACAGTTTATGCTGCTGTTTATGCACCCTTTGTGTATCCTCCTGGTTCTCCTTATCCATCATTACCATTAGTTCCCTTCTTTGTCAGTTGCTAGTCTAGCTGCCCCTTAAATGCATCAAAATATTTGCTTCAGTCACTCCTTGTGATGGCGAATGATATTTATTCTTGCCACTGTTTAGGAAAAAAATTATTCTTCTAAATCTGTTATTAGATCCTTTTGGTGACTTGTATAGACTGATTCCCTCAAGTTATAAATTGCAATTCTCCTCAGTGTTGACTATCCCTGCTATTTGTGTCATCTGCAGATTTAGGATGGAATTTTACCGTACTCAAAGGGGGAATGAGTTTAAATAGGCAAGAGTAAGGTGATAAGAGATCCCACTGCCTTGCTGAAACTGACTTTGTCACCAATCCACTACACCTGTATGGCATCCCACTTGTTATATCATCCCTCCAGCCAGAGCTGGAAGTACTATCCACTACTGGGACCTCCTGGGATTCCTGCTGCTGGCACTATACTTAAAGGTTATTGTGCAACAAATCATGTGTTGTCTGTCCAAAACTGCCCTACATATTTCTTTCATCTCAAGCATTGCCCTGGACATGGCGGACAGAGGAATATCAACACTTTTTTTTTCTATGCCAACAGTGACCCAGAGGTCCTGGTGGATGGGGTAGTGCAGCAGAGGGCCACACTCATCCCTCAGGACTACCAGATTAATCCAAAGTTACTACCTGGGTCACTTAAGTGTCCATGGCCTGGAGAAATATCTTAGTGCCGGGTCTCAACAGCTGGTCAAGGAAGAGATGCTGTAGGTCGTTGACACCTGGAAGACTGCCAAGCACCAGCCACTTTCTCAGTACCAGGTAGGAGATAACCCTATAGCATTGACAATTAACATTATAAATATGCACAAGCAGACATAGAAGCAACAGGCAGGTTTTTTTCAAAGGCGCTTGAGCAAACTGACTTGATGATTGCGAGATTCTACTAATGTTGTTTGCATACTGCTGACTTTGTCAAGTCAAATCTCGAGACAACCATGGAGAGCTACGTCCAGTGCTTTTAAGCCTTCTGGATACACAGACATATGCCCTCCATTGCTCTACCGGTTGCTGTACACCACCAATGGCAAAGCAACAAGGAGACAAGAGATGTTGACCTTGCTCCAGGTGCTCCTCCTGGCAAAGAGACAGGATAGTGCCTGTAGGAGGAGGAATCTCAAGCTCCTATCAGGAGGCCAAGCTTTCCAAATTCATCTTGCCTTACCACCTTGGCCCTTTGAGAGTTCAAGCCACAGAGGGTACACCTGGCAATGGGCAGGACATATTTGACATGTCTGGGTTTTCTAGCCATTGAAATCTCTGGGGTCACCTTACCAAAGCTCCCAGGCCAGTGACGTCCAGTTTAGGGCAGGCCTCTTGCAGCCCAGCTGCAAAGCTCAGGACTGCACCAAGACATGGTGTGAAGGAAGAGAAGATGACGACCTTTTGGGGATACTTGGTGAGCTGAGTGAAACCTCATTGTAAATACTTAATCAAATTTGCCAACATATGTTCACTTTTTTTTCAATCATCTGTGAACAAATATCATTCTACCTGCAGTTGCACTGTTAAAGGTATTGGGGCGAGCCATCCTTAATGCTACAAGCTGTTTTATAGTCTATGGCATAAATTGAGAAATTCCTGTCACCCATGTATAAGCTATAGGACCTTTCAAAGTGATTATTGTTAGTTGCCAAAGGAGCAATCATCCAGTGTGCAAGCCATTACTTGTGCATCATAGCGCAAAGTAGCATCAATTCGTAAGGCTGCATGATGTGGTCAAGAGCCCCAGGAGCCAGGATTTGAACTCTACACAGAGGGTTACTGTGTACAGTTCATAACCAACATTTTGCGATTTGCGGGTCTGTTCACCTCCCACGTTAGCCCCTGGTTCCTTGTCATGCCATGTTGTTATGCACTGACCTCGGCATCTAAGCCAGGGTGATGATGACTGTCAATGACCCCCCACCCCACCCCAACCTCTCCTTAAATGTGAGTTTCCCTCTTGACAAGTGTTATCCTTCTATAACCCAGCAGGTGGCCTCCAATCCCCAGAACTGACTTCCCCAGCAATTGATCCTGATAACATCCCCTTCGGTTTCAGTGGACAGACACCAGGCCTGATTGTGGTACAAACCCTTGACTGACTTGGACAGGCAGCTCTGACTGATCTATACTTACATCCCAGACCACAGTCCCCTGGATTGGCCCACTGGATCTGAAGGACTGAATGTGGCATGCTTCTAGGACTATAGAGATATGGACTCCCTGAACCTGACTTTCCAAGCAGCCAAATGACTGTGTCCAAGTTCTTGGCTTGATAAAGGGGGGCTGTTTTTGACTTACTTTGCTGGGATTCCTTGACTCGGGGCTACTTCCCTTAGACTTTAAGATACAGTCATTGGTTGATGCACATGCATTGTATTTGCGTATGTGGCTGTGCCTGGTGCAGTTGTGAGATTGATGAGGCAAGTTGTTTACAGTAATATATCCACTTGCTTGTATGAACACTGCTGCAACCACGACAAGCTGCCTGACTCGGTGTTCATATTAAAAGAAAAGGAATGATAAGGCAGAGATGTTGTGAGCAGAACAAGGAAGAACAAGAAACAGTCTAACAGAGAAGTTCAAGACTGGAAGAGATCAAATTTAGTGGTATATTTCAACTAAATAAAAAGTAATAAATCAATGTAATAGCTCACTGATAATGAAGGAGATAGAGAAAATAATGATATGGAAAGAGAAGGCTGTGGGAAACATGTTGGGCAAATAATTGAGAACCAAACCAAATACAATAGTTTAAGATGAAAAGTGCCAGTGAGGAGGAAAATTACACGAGTGACAGAGAGAATGAGAACAAACTGGCAATTGACTTAAAAGAGGAATGCAAAAAATCTTCAAGCAGTATTTTAGATACTGTCTAATGAACTTGCTCAGAGATGCCTCTGGAGCAAGTGGAATTTGAACGCAGGCCTCCTGGCTTCGAAGTAGGAGGCAGGATCACTATATTACAAGGGACCCACAGCATGTTAACATTAAGCATCTAAAAAGGGGCAGGTATGCCCTATTGGAAACACAGAGAGTAATGCATGCTTCAAGGTACAAGATGAAAATTTGAATACGAAATGAATATGTTACATGAGTGTTTATTAAGGAGAGGAATCTGCCACAATATTGGAGTAAGTGGAGATGACAGAAGTAATGGATAAAGGAAAAACTGACAGATATAATGTGCTGTAAAATCTGGAGTGGATAAGTTGCCTTGCCTAAATAGTTTGTATTCCAAGTTTTGAAGTGAAGGTGGATATGGCAAAGGGCTGTATGTAATCTTACAGTCTTTTTGGATAGAGGAGATACCAGAAGATTGGAGAGTTGTATATGTGATCCCTTGTTCAAGAAAAGGTGTAAGGACATTTCTAATGGTGATGGGCTGGTCAATTTAACATCAATGATGAATATGATTTTAGAAATAACAGATAGGGAAACAAGCAAGTGACATTTGAAAAGATTTGAGGTAATTAAGGACTCTCAGCACAGACTTGTAAAAGGTGTATTGCTCTTCATTAGTCTAATTGAATGAAACAACAGAAGAGATTGATGAAAGGAATGCAATATATTTTTCTGTATGAATTTTAAAGGAGCATTTGACAAGATACCACACAAAAGGCTAATGAACAAAATTCAGGCTAATGAGAACTAGAAGGCCAAGTGTCAGCTTAGATTAAAAAGAGGTTTAAGGACTTAAAACAGAGAGTTGGTGAAAATGTTTTTCAGACTGGACGATAATAAACTGGTATTTCCCAAGCATCGTTTCCATGACCACTGCTTATCTGATTTATGTAAAGTGTGAAAATGAATGTCGCAGATGACCCCCAAAGGAGATTAGAGAGAGGGAGAACTGATGGTAGCTTTAACCTGAGGATCACCACATCACAGGTGGAAGGCAAGATTTTTATGGTGAGGCCTCTGCTGAAGCAGAAATTGAACCTGCGTTGTTGTTATTACTCTGCATCACAATCCAGCTAATGAGTTAACTGATCCCAATCACCAAAGTTACGGAACACAGTAATATTTTAGAAATTGCAGATTTATATGTAAGCTAATGTGGAGGTGTGGCAAGCAATGAGAATGATGCTATTATCATAGAATCCCTACAGCAAAGAAGCAAGCCGTTTGGCCCGTCGAGTTCACAACAACCCTCTGAACAGCTTTCCACCCAGTCGCACACTCCTCTCCTGCATTTCTCATGACTGACCCACTTAGGCTGCACATCCCTGGACACTATGGGTAATTTAGCAAGGTCAGTTCACCTAACCTGCACATCTTTGGACCGTGAGGAAACCAGAGCACCCAGAGGAGACCCATTGCAGACATGGCGAACGTACAAACTCCACACAGACAGTCGCCCGAGTGTGGAATTGCACCCATGTCCCTAGCACTGTGAGGCAGCAGTGCCAACTACTGAACCACTGTGCCACCCTCAGTTGAGATATGCTATCAGAGTAGGCAATAGCAAATGAAACATAATACTGGGAAGTGTGAGCTAGTACACTTTGGCAGGATAAGGATGAGAGTCATGTACAAGCCCCTAACATAGTAGTACAGGGTATCAAGGAAGAAATAATAGGAACTTGTCAAAAGGCTACAGCAATTATCAGGGGTGCGGGAGGAGGGTGCTTAAATGACCTATGCGACAGAAAGTCACTTGAGTGACAGTAGAACTTAATGTTTTTTGGGACAGTTTCTTCGAGCAGCATGTTATGCACAGGCCTCTGAAGGTAGTTGGGTGAGTTAGTACGGTAGTTAAGGTGGCATACAGGACAGATGACCAGAAAGCAGGCTATACTAGATCAGATTTTGACTAACATAACAACAGGATGTTACATATCTCATATTCTAAGCACACCTGGGTAGCAGCAATAGTACAAGTGAATGGTCCATATAGTTTGAGAGAGATGTCTGTGTGCAAGACAACTAAATTACATTTAAATATGGGCAGTTATGTGTACATGAAAGCAGAGTAGCGAAAGTGAATTGGCAATTTAGATTAAGTGCTAAACATTCAAGGGGCTATTCTAGAAAGCATAGAATAGATATGGCAGATGGATTGAAGGTATTTAGCTTATTCCTGTCCCTTTCCTCTCTAAACCTCCTGCCCCTAAAGTTATGCCACCTTGTTTTCAAACGTTCAAGTAATGGAACCTGCTGCTTTCTGTCGATGCTGCCCATGCCTTCATTCTTACACATCTCTATCAGGCCATCTTTCAGTTTTCTCTGCTCCAAAGAAATAACCTGAGTTTATTCATCCTCTCTTCATAACTAAAATGCTTCAACCCAGGCAATGTCCTGGTGATAGCGAGTTTTGAGAAGATTTGCAGCTCAGGTTGAGTTTCTGGATGTGAGTTTGCTCGCTGAGCTGGAAGGCTAGTTTTCAGACGTTTTGTCACCATTCTAGGTAACATCAGTGAACCTCCGATGAAGCTTCATCGGAAGCTCACTGATGATGTTACCTAGAATGATGACGAAACGTTTGAAAATTAACCTTCCAGCTCAGCGAGCAAACCCACACCCAGAAATGTCCTGGTGAGTTTCGTCTGCACCCACTTCAGTGCAATCACGTTTTATTCTAAGAGTTCAGTGACCAGAGCTACACATAGCACTCCAGCTGAAGTCTAGCCAAAGACATCCCTGCTCTAGGTTGATGTAAGGTTTGCTCGTATTCTGGCTGAAAATCTCATTTGGGTTAAGACCCTATCTTGAATTGACAATGTGTCAGTGGGCAACCAATCCAAATCCACACTTCCATGATTAGCAATAACTTGGTTCGAGATTGTGACAGTGAACTAACTTGGAGACTAGCAGAGTAACACTGGCGCAGGGTCTGGATCGGAGACATGCAAAGTAAATTTTTTTAAAATTCAATTTGTGGGATCTAGACGTCACTGGCTAGCCAGCATTTATTGTCCGCTCTAGCTCCCCTTGAGAAGGTGGTGGTGAGCTGCTTTCTTGAACAGCTGCAGTCCACCGACCCACAAGGCCATTGGGAGGGCATTCCAGGATTTTGATCTAGCAACAGTGAAGGAACAGCGATATATTTCT
This sequence comes from Stegostoma tigrinum, assembly GCF_030684315.1. Classification (NCBI taxonomy): domain Eukaryota; kingdom Metazoa; phylum Chordata; class Chondrichthyes; order Orectolobiformes; family Stegostomatidae; genus Stegostoma; species Stegostoma tigrinum. The sequence goes on along the minus strand of NC_081358.1, from coordinate 72,950,125 downwards.
AAATCAGGATGGCAAGTGGCTTGGAGCGGAACTTGAATGTGGTGTTATTTCCATATATCTGCTGCCCTTATCCTTTTGAGATGGAAGTGGTCATGGGTTTGGAAGGTGCTGTTGAGGATCTTTGGTGAATTTTTGCAGTGTATCTTGTAGATAGGACACAATGCTGCTACTGAGCATCGGAACTGGAGAGTGTGGATGTTTGTAGATGTAGTGCCAATCAAGTGTCCTATTTGTCCTCGATGGTGTCAAGCTTCTTGAATGTTATAGGGGCTGCACTCGTCCAGGCAACTGGGGAGTAGTCCATCACACACTTGTGTCTTGTGGACAGGCTTCAGGGAGTCAGGACGTGAATTAATTGCCACAGTATTGCTAGCCTCTGACCTGCTCTTGTAGCCACTGTGTTTATGTGGTGAGTCCAGTTGAGTTTCTGATAAACCCCAAGATGTTGATACTAGGGGTTTCAGTGACAGTAATACCATTGAATGCCAAGGGGTGGTGGTTAGATCGTCCCTTATTGGTGATGGTCATAGCCTGGCATTTGTGTGGCATGAATGTTAGTTGCCAGTTGTCAGCCCAAGCCTGGATATTGTCCAGATCTTGTTGCATTTGAGCATGGACTGCTTCAGTGTCTGAGGAGTCGCAAATGGTGTTGGACATTGTGCAATCATCGACAAACATCCTCTTATGACCTGAAGACCTTATGACAGAATGAAGGCCATTACTGAAGCAACTGAAGTCAGTTGGACCTAGGATATTATCCTGAGGAACTCCTGCAGAGATTTTGTTGAATGTGGCCTCAATGTCAAGGGCTGTCACTCACCTCACCTCTAGAATTCAACTCTTTTGTCCGTCTTTGAGCCAAGGCTGTAATAAGGTCAAGAGCTGAGTAGTCCGGGCAGAACCCAAAACTGGGTGTCACTGAGCAGGTGTTGCTTGATAGCACTATTAATGACACCTTCCATCACTTTACTGATGATCAAGAGTCGAATGATGGGGTGGTGGTCGAGTTGGAGTTGTCCTGCTTTTTATATACAGAACATAATTTGGCAATTTTCTGCATTGTTGGGTAGATGCCAGTGTTACAACTGTACTAGAACAGCTTGGCTAGGGAAGCCACAAATTCTGGAGCACGTCTTCAGTACTATTGCTGGAATATTGTCAAGGCCTGTAGCCTTTGCAGTATTCATGTCTCCAACTGTTTCTTGACATCACGTGGAGTGAATCAAATTGGCTGAAGACTGGTATTGTCATGCAGGTGAGTACTGGAGGAGGCCAAGATGGATCATCCTCTCGGCAATTCTGGTTAAAGATTGTTGCAGATGTTTCAGTGTTATCCTTTGCATGATGTGCAGGGCTCTTCTACCATTTGAGGATGGGGATATTTGTGGCGCCTGCTCCTCCAATGAGTGGTTTAATCGTTCACCATCATTTGCAGCTGGATGTGACAGGACTTCAGAACTTAGATCTGATCCAATGGTTGTGGGATCGCTTAGCTTTGCCTATCACTTGCAGCTTTGCTATTTAGCGTGCAAGTAGTCCTGTTTGGTAGCTTCACTGGGTTGCCACCTCATCTTCAAGTATGCCTTCAAGTGCTGCTCCTGGCATGCCCTCCTGTAATTTCCATTGAACCAGGGTTGATGCCCTGACTTGATAGTAATGGTTCATTGGGGGATATGCCGGGCCGTGAGGTTACAGATTGTGCTGGAGTACAATTCCGCTGCAGTTGCTGGCCCATGGCGCCTCATGGATACCCAGTCTTGAGTTGCTAGATCTGTTTGAAGTCTGTCCCATTTAGCATGGTGATAGTGCCACACAACACAATGGAGTTTATTCTCAAAGTGAAGATGGGACTTTGTTTCCACAAGGACTGTGAGCTGGTCGTTCTTAGTGAAACTATCATGGACAGATGCTAATACAGCTGGCAGATTGGCAAGAATGATGTCAAGTATGTTTTTCCCTCTTGTTGGTTCCCTCACCACCTACTGCAGACCCAGTATAACAACTGTGTCTTGACCCAATCAGCTCGATCAATAGTACCACTGCCGAGCCACTGTTGGTGGTGAACATTGAAATCCCCCAACCAGAGTATATTTTGTGGACTTGCCTCCCTCAGTACTTCAACCAAATTAGGGGAAAACTCCCTTGCCTACTTATCTCACAGTACAAAATCAGTTAAGTATACCTTTTTATAATCTGCCTTTTCAGTTATAATGCCCCCATTATATAGGTAGCTCTATGGAATCTTGCATACATTTATCTAAAAGTTACATTAATCGGACTGTTCATTTTCCCTTTGCAATATAAATCCACGAAAAGTGACTTTAACAAGAAAATTGAACATCCAAAAGTACATTCCACATCTGAGCTTTTTGTATCCACTAGTGTTTGTTTTGAGAAGTGATATGAGTACCATATAAAGAATTCACAGGGTGTTCTTCTTTGTGTGCCAACATTCCATTATGTTGGCAAGTAGTAGGAGTTTTCTAATGTACCATGTTTGTTAAACTATGAGAGTGCAGCTTGTAGACCGAATTTTGTGTACTATGCTCAGATGTTTTGAGAGTTTTTTTATGTTATGCGCAATACAACAGACAAAAATACACTTCATTTTGTAGATAGGACATTTAAGATATCTTTTCCTCAGGATGAAATTTGTAAATCTCCACCAAACTGCCAAGGCAGGAAGTGAAAACTGATTATGAGGAGAGATTTATGCAGTTTTGAAAAGCTACGACACAGAGAGAGGCTCTTTAGCCCATCATTGTCTATACCAGGTGACTGGTCATACTGTTAGAGATTTAATTCAAGACAAAATTAGAATCCTTAGACAGAATCCCATGCATAGTTTAGTGGTGGGGAGAACATTGCTCCAGCAGGAAGATGATGTGTGTGGGGTCCCACACCATCTCAATTCCACCCCAATCTTGTCCCACCATCAGTTGAGCCTTTTAGAGTCTTATCCTGCTACTACTGGTATTAGCCTGATTTGTGGCTATGTGGGTAAAAAAGACAAACATTGTTTCTTGTTGCTTGTGAGCTCCCTGTGGGTGGCAGATTTCCTTCTTTAAAACATATAGTACCTGATCAAAGAACCAGAATGACAGGGAGGGGTTCTGCTGAGAGCCTGCCATTACCATACTCCCTTTACCCACATCACATGTGACGCCCACCCTTACCACCATCTCCCCCATCTCCTCCCTTGCTGTGGAATCTGTCACTGAGAGATTTATGTGCCTTAAAGCTGTCTCCACCTTTTCCAGTGATCACAGTTCATTGCAAGGAGGGGTGGAAACCAAGTGGGGCATGGATTGAAAAAATAGTAAATATCTTTCATAATCCGTGGGCCAACCAATTCTTGGTAAAATGTATATGCCCTGTCATTGAGCCTCTGATCACAGATTTCCATTGAGTTTTGATAGCTTGAAGGTAGGAGACAGAGGGTGATGGTGAAAGTTTGTACTTTCAGAGTGGAGGCCAGCTGTGTGCTGCAAGAATCAGTGCTGGGTCCTCTATTTTTTTGGTCATTTATATAAATTATTTTGATGTGAACAGAAGAGGTGTGGTTAGTATGTTTGCAGATGACATCAAAATTAGTGGTATCGTGGATGGTGAAGGAGCTTATTTCAGTGTAAAATGGGACTTTGATCAGATGAGCCAATGGGCCAAGGAATGACAAATGGCATTTAGTTTAGATAAATGTGAGGAGTTGCATTTTGGTATGGGAAATGAGGACTGAACTTACAATTAAGTGTAAAAAGGGCCAGGGGAGTTTTGTCGAACAAAGAGACCTTGGGATGCAGGCTCATAGTTCCTTGAAGGTGGAGTCAAAGTAGATAGTGTAGTGAAGAAGGCTTGCCTTTTTTGGCCAGTACGTTGAGTATAGGAGTTGGGAGGTCATATCCTGTACAGCCCACACATTGGTTAGGTCACTTTTTGGAATAATGGTTTCCGTGCTATTGGAAAGATGTTGTGAAACTTAAAAGGGTTCAGAAAAGATTTACAATGCTGTTGCCAGGGTTGGAGGATTTGAGCTATAGGGATAGACTGAATAGTCTCCGGCTATTTTCCCTGGTGCGTTAGAGGTTGAGGGGTAACCTTAGAGGCTTTTAAAATCATGATGGGCATGGATAGGGTGAATTTCCTTTTTCCCAGGGTAGGGGAGTCCAAAGCCAGAGGGCATAGTTTTAAGATGAGCGGGGAAAGATTTAAAAGGGACCTAAGGGGCAACATTTTCATGCAGAAAGTAGTGCATGAATGGAATGAGCTACCAGAGGAAATGGTGGAGACTGGTACAATTACAACATTTGAAAGGCATCTAGATTGGAACATGAATAGTTTTAAATAGGCCAAAAGCTGGCACATGGGAGTAGATTAATTTTGGATATCTGGTCGGCATGGACAAGCTGGATGAAAGAATCTGTTTCTCTGCTGTACAACTGTATGACTATGTGACAATATAAGTGGAAATTTACTGGCATCCTGGCACTTCTCAAATAAAAGAAAAATGCGATGAGGATTATAACTCAAATATAACATACGCATGTGATTGTAATACTTTGAATTCTATAGATCACTTGTGCTATTAACCCATTGACGTTAATTAATTGTAATAATACAAGTCATTTCAGAGATAGTAGGAACTGCAGATGCTGGAGAATCTGAGATAAAAGGTGTGGAGCTGGAAGAACACAGCAGTCCAAGCAGCATCAGAGGAGCAGGAAGGCTGGTGTTTTGGGCCGAGATCCTTCTTCAGAAACATCAGCCTTCCTGCTCCTCTGATACTGCTTGGCATGCTGTGTTCATCCAGCTCCACACCGTGTTATCTGTAATAAAAGTTACTTTGTTTTTATGTTACACAATATCACAGTGTGGTGTAGGTTGGAAGGAAACTGTTTTATAAGGAGAAATTTGAGTAACCATAATAACTCTGTGGGTCATGTTTTCAGGTCCCGATCAGACCAAAATGAGGATAATCAGCTTGTTGATAATTGTTGGCAACGTCATGCAACTGGACTTCCCATGTGCATGCTAAACATCATAAACTTCGATGAGACTGGAGGAACATGAGCCTGCCAACTTACTTTCACTCCTAAACCAATTAATTAAACTACTTCAGTTTGTTAAAAGATTATTTTTGTGAGGAGTTCAGAATTATTGAAATTTTTAAATGGGTGCCAGGAATGAAGTTTTTTTTAAAAAAATTTATCACATGCATGACTGAGCTCCCTTATAATGTTAATTTTTTGTTCCATTTCCATATGCCTCGAGAGGTCTGCCCAGCGTGAATAATATGTTAAGGGATATGGAGGGGTATGCGGGAGCATGGAGTACAAAGGGCATGGGGCATGACATGAACGTGTGAGAGCTACAGGACCTATCAGCAATTTAAAGATCTGTACTAAAATCTCAGAAAACTGAGGTAGGTCTCCTAACCAACTCTTAGAACTTGCCTACCTTCAAAACAGCCGATAGATTAATTGGGCTCAACTCCAACCTACCTTTGTCTTTCCAGAAGAAAATGTGATAGATAAGGGCCCTTTTAAAGGAGACAGATGTGACATTTTGGGAACCTTCCTGTTTTGAACTTCAAGTTTTGATGGTCAAAATCTAGCCCATGACTTCATAGTAGCTCAGGATGGTTCCTGTGCAAAATAAATCCAGAAATAGTAAGAACCACAGATGCTGCAGTCAGACATAACATAGTGTGGAGCTGGAGGAACACAGCAGGCTAGGCAGCATCAGAAGAGCATGAAAGTTGACATTTCAGGTCAGGACCCTTCTTCAGAAATTCTGAAGAAGGGTCCTGACCCAAAATGTCAACTTTCCTACTCCTCTGTTGCTGCCTGGCCTGCTGTGTTCCTCAAGCTCCACACTGTTATCTAGAAATCCAAAAATGTTGGTTGGGTTGGAGTAATTAACAATACAAAGGAAAGAAGAAAGCAACTCCTTGCAATGACCTAAAATCAGGTACCAGTAACTTAGCACGTTATCTAGAATGTTTGACCATGACCCTTCACTGCCATCAATGTGGTCACTACTGCTGTACTTGTCATGTATAATTCAAAAGAGAACTGTGAGTACCTTAGTGATTTATCCACTCCATGGGCTGAATTTGTGGGCCCTGTGCCCAAAGCGGTGGCATGAGGTGGAGCCACCTTGATCAGCATAGCTTTTTTTCATTCATGGAGCGTGGGCATCATTGATGAGGTTGGTTTCTGTTGCCCATTACTAATTTTCCCTGGAGAAGATGGTCGTGAACTGTCTTCTTGAACCATTGCAGTACTTTGGTGTCAGAACACTTACATTGCCAATCCCTTACAAACATTGAGTCGAAACCCTGAAACTCCCTAAATGTAATTTTAAAGACCATACGCAGTGTGTTTTGGGGTAGTGGAGTTTGGATGCTATGTAAGGATCCCTGGTGAGTTGTTGCAGTGCATGCTGGTACACACTATTACACCTGTGAGTCGGCACTGGAGGGAGTGAATGTGCAGGTCTTAGATGGGGTGTCAGTCAAACTGTTTTGTCCTGGATGGTATCAAGCTTCAGGCAAATGGAGCATATTCCGTCACCTGTCTGACTTGTGCTTGTAGATACTGGACAGAATGTGAGTTACACACCACAGAATTTCCATGATTTGATCTGCTTATGCAGCCATAATATGTACATGACTGGTCCAGTTCATTTTCTGGTCATTGTTACAATGAGGATGTTCTCGTGAGTGATTCGGCAATGATAATGCCACCGAATGTTTGGGAGATGATGATTGGATTCTGTCTTGTTGGAGTTGGTGATTACCAAACAAGTGAGAGGCACAAATTTTATTTATTAATAACGAGCCCAAGCTTGAATATTCGTTCAGATCTTTGGATTCAAACAACTTCAAACAACTAAAGCATTGTAATTGGTGCCGAACATTGTAAGCATTGGCAAACATTCTCACCTCTGAGCTTATGGTGGTGAAAAGGTTGCTGAAGCAGCTAAAGATGGTTGTGTCTTGGAAGCAACCTTGAAGAACACCTGAAGCAAAATCCTGGGGGTAAGATGATTGATCTCCAATAGTCAAAATCATATTCTAGTTTACTAGGTGTAACTCTAACCAGCAGCGAGATTTTCTCTTTGAATACCGTTGACTCCAGTTTTGCTATGACTCTGTGATGCACCACATGTCCGGGAGCTGCCTTGATATTAAGGGCAGTTACCCTTGTATGAGTTGAGACCTTGGCTATAATGAGGCAGAAAGCAAACACAGCGTCAGTGAACAAGATATTCTTTTACAATTGCTGCATAATAATATTGTCGATGAGCCTGCTAATTGCTTAGCTGACGATCAAGAGGAGACTGATGAGATGGTAATTGGCTAGACTGGATTTGCCCTGCTTGTTTTGTGGACTGGACCTACCTATGCACTTTTCCACATTTCGGGATAGATGAGTAGCTAGAGATGCAGCTAGTTCTGAAACAGTTTTTATGCTGTTGCCAGAAAGAGTCCATTGCTTCAGCAGTATCCAGTGCTTTCCGAACATTTGAGAACGTATACTTTGATCAGGTTCTGAACACTATTTGTGAAATAGCAGCAAACTATCTGAGTATCATAAATGATTGTGACTGATGAGTCACGATATCTGAAATACCACTGTGTAAATTGGAAGAAAAGCGGGAGGATTTGCTTATCTGTTCAAATCATCAGAGTGTGTCAATATTGAAGGCTTAAAGAAATCCGGAAATTGGTTTAAGAAACAAAGTGTAGGCAGACAGGATTAGCTAGGATAAGCCAAAACTAATAAAGGGATTTTTTTTTCAGAGGATTACAGGATCAGAACATCAGAACTGGAAGTCCATCAGCATCATTACATTTTTAAGAACATTAATGTATTGTTAGAACATGGATTATAACTTGCATATTCTGGTATAATACGTTTACAATGCAATACAGATATTTGCGTGATACAGATACAACACAAATAAATCAGAGACATGATTATTCATATGTACAAACCTGCAGGTATTGCAGAAAATGAGTAAATAAAGCAAAGCATTAAGTTTTCAAGTCAGTTTTCATGAATAGGAGGCTCATTGTCAGTTGGCACCCTGGTATGCATTATGCCAGATTTTATTTTTGCAGGTTTTCAGCCCATTATGCCAGTGCTAACTCTTCAAAAGAGCTTTCCCCATAACTCTGCAAATGTTTTCTTTAAAATATCAGATTTCTTTTCACAAATTACTGCTGAATGTCTTTCCGACATTCTTTTCAGATAATGTATTCTAGATCACTCCAACTCATTGTGTACCAAAATCTTCAACTCCCCTCTGTTTCATTTATCCTATGTCTCACTTGGTTACTAATCCACCTGCGCAGCAGAAACGTTTCTCATTTACACTATCCAAACCCTTTGTAATTCTAAACGTCCATACTAAATCTCTTAATTTTGCTTTAAGGTGTATAGTCCCAGCTTCTATAGTCACTACCCATCACTGAAGTCCACCATCTCTTTTCCATTCTAGTAAATGCCCTCTGCATTACATCCCAGAGTCCTGAGCAGCACTGTCCAAAATTTGATACTGCTGCTGAGACGTCAAGTGGGGGAAAAAACAATTTAGCATTGTGTGATGCAGTTTGCTGATTCAGTATGGGCTTTTCTTATCCTTGTAGGAAAGACCATTTTTGCTGTCAAGGACGTAAACTCTCTGACACACAGTATTAGTTGTTATTAGATGCATTTCACCACAATTAAATCCTAGTTAGTACAAAAAATGTTCTCGCTTAGACGCGTTGATGTCCTGATTTTCCATTGGAATCAATTCCAGAGGTAGATATCTGAGGATATTCTACTCCTGAACATCCCAGATGTCGTCTTTGTTCAAGAACTGCAATTTTGCCTCCACAGTGATTGAAAATGTCCTCGACCGTGTCTCCCACATTTCCCGCAACTCATCCCTCAAACCCCCTGTCTGCAGTAATAACCAAAACAGAATCCCCCTCATCCTCACGTACCACCCCACCAACCTCCAAATCCAATGCATCATCCTCCACTGTCTGCAATCTGACCCCACTACCAAAGACATTTTTCCTCCGCACCCTTGTGTGCTTTCTGGAGGGACCACTGTCTCTGTGACTCCCTTGTCCGCTCCACACTCCCTTGCAACCGAAGCAAGTGCTACACTTGCCCCTATACTCCCCCCAACCCCCATCCCAGGCGCTAAGAAGACTTTCCACATCAAACAGATGTTCACTTGCACATCTGTTAATGTGATATACTGTATCCGCTGTTCCCATTGTAACCTCCTCTACATTGGGGAAACCAAGCGGAGGCTTGGGGACCACTTTGTGGAAGACCTATGCTCGGTTCACGCCAAACAACTACACCTCTCAATCGTGAACCATTGCAACATCACCCCCCCCCCCCCCCCCCCACCCCCAACCACTCCTCGGACAACATGTCCATCCTGGACCACCTGCATTGCCATGATGAAACCACCCAAAAGATGCAGGAACATCTCATATTTCGCTTGGGAGCCTTGCAGTTCAAGGGTATCAATGTGGACTTCACAAGCTTCAAAATCTCCCCTCCCCCAACCAGATCCCAGATCCCAGAACCAGCCCAGCTAGTCCCCACCTCCCTCGCTATTCCTCCCACCTCAAGCCCCACCCCAACTCCTACTCACTAACGTCATCCCGCTTCTTTGACCTGTCCGTCCTCCCTGGACTGACCTATCCCCTCCCTAACTCCCCAACTACATTCACCTTCACTGGCTCTAACCCCGCCTCTTTGACCTGTCTGTCTCCTCTCACCCTACCACTCTTTTATCCATCTTCTACCTGCCTCTCCCTGTCTCCCTATTTATTTCAGAATCCCCTTGCCCTCCCCCATTTCTGAAGAAGGGTCTCAACCCAAAACGTCAAACTTTCCTGCTCCTCTGATGCTACTTGGCCAGCTGTGTTCATCCAGCTTCACACCATATTATCCCAATTCTCCACTATCGGCAGTTCCTGCTATCTAGATATCTGAGGACATTGTTTTCCTGGATAAATGAATGTCAGTGTTGAAATATGTGCTATAAATGTGCAGCACTGCACAATCCTAGCCGAAATAATGTACAAAACAAAATAAATCATTGAATTTAACTGAAAAAGGAAGAGAATTAAAATAACTAAGTGAATCAGTATAAATTGAGCTTAAAAGGAAATCTTTATTTGAGTAAGTGAAAATCTAAATAGACTTGTTTCAAACCCCAGAATAGGATTTACCTCAGCATCAAAAGTCTTTTGATTATACTCCAAACCAGTTATTAATTCAGTTCAAAGCTATGGATGGAGAGATGACAGATTACTTGAGGTAAACCCTGGAAGTGGATTCAAAACTTGTTCAAGACTTGGAAACATATTTGTAGTTAGAGTGATATCATAGTTGGAGTACCTCAAATATAATCTTGGAAATGGTGGTCTGAATTTTCCAATTGTCCAGGCAATCATTATTCCTCATAAATGGGAGTTACAGGTCCTTGTGGAATCCCCATTGTAGCTCACCAAAGGATCAGCCAAAAAATTTAATCCATTAGACGCTGTAGTGGGGCTCATTAGGATCTGTCTAGATAAATGAAATAAGATTATTCAAATGTGCTTAAATTTCCGTAATTAAATTTCCATAATGTGATTTTATTGTGTTATGTCTTTACCCATTTCTGAATATTTTGTGTCAAATGGGTTGTGTCTGCATTTGCTGTTGGTAATCAAAGGTGCACAAAGTTGGGTACAGTGTCTTGTCATTTTTTATTACTTTTTAATTTAACTTTATTGTTGTTCATTTTTTTTCTTGAAGACGTATCTTGCTTCAGTTGCTGCTTTCATCAAATTGATTTGCAGGGAATTGTAGTTGTAAGCCTACGTTCTATCACTCAATGAAACAACATGTTGATGCATTAACTGGCGGTGTCACTGCCTTGCCTGTATGCAAGGACAAGGCTGTTTTCCTGCAGATTTTTGAATTTAAAAATCAATAAATATTTTAGTCGGTAAAGTTTCTTTATTACAGCCACTTGAAGTCTCAAATATGCTAGAAAGACATCCTGTGAAATAGAAAGTAATGACTGATACCTCATTTTGTTTTGGTTTGTGTCTTTTTAGAATGATTGAAGAGCGTGGTCGAAAAGAAAATACCATGGCAGAAAGAAGGCAGTTGTTTGCAGAAATGCGTAAGTATTCTACATAATGGGTGGTGTGTGGGGAGATTGCACATTTTAGTAATCATTAAGAAGGATGGGTACTTTTAAAGGAGAGGATTAGCAGTTTGTCCTTCATGTTGCCTTTCAACATATTACAATGTTTCATTTCAGTTTCTTCAGTGATTTTTAACATTTTCCTTTCTGAGAAATTATTGATTTATCATTTTATTAATTTAATTCACAATTCAAGCTTTCCTTTTTCCAAATTATTAACAACAATTTTGATTTTTACTCTGAGTCAGTTGGAAACTAATGAGAATTGAAAGTTTTCAATTTAATGTAGCGAGAAATCAAACGTAGAATTTCATTTGCAAATGAATTGTACAATCTCACCCCAAGAGACTCTTTCAATTATCTTGCTTCTACAACGCAGCTGCAGGTGGCAGATCTGAAGTTCCAGAGTACTGATTTTGATTGAAATGAAGTGGCTCAGCCATCACACCAATTTTTATCGTAGAAAGGGTGCAGTGTAAAGGGAGCCTGTGATGTGTGTAATGGCTGTCAGTAAGAGCTACCAGTTAGAACCATTTCTGCGTAACCCTGTTTTTTTTTCTCTTCAGATAAACCAAATCCTTTTTAGAAAGCCATAATTAAATCTGCCACTTCCACACACACTAACAGTGCACTCCAAATTCTAGCCACTTCCTGCATTAAACAGCTTTTCCCCTTGTTATCTTTTTCTTTGCCAATCAGCTTAAATCCATCTGCTTTGGATATCAACTTTGACCAATGGCAACAGTTTATCTTTATCAATTTGGTCCAGATTGTGAATGATTTTGGGGACACCTATTAAGTTTCGAGTCAACCTTCTCTTCTCCAACATACTTAACCAGCCAAAGCTGATGAACACAGGAAGTTTCCACTGCAAAGGAAGTGTGATGCTGTGCTTATAAATATTAACAATTTGGTAAAGAAACTCATAAATGGTGAAATTTGAATTCAATATATGTCTGAATTAAGGATCTAATCATGAGTGTGAATCTATTGTCAATAGCTGGAAAACTCATTGGATTCCCTAATATCCTTTAGGGAAGGAAACTGCCATCCTTATCTGGTCTGGCCTACATGTGTCTCCAGACTCTCAATAATCTGGTTGACTCTTAACTACCCTCTAGGCAATTAGGAATGGGCAATAAATGCTGCCTAGCCAGCCACACCCTCATCCTATGAATGAATAAAAAATAAATAAATGCTGACGAACGTGGATCATTATTGGATAATATGCTTGAAGTGAAATGTGCAAACCCGTTAAACTAAAAGAGCAAAGCTTTATAGCTTTAATCTCTTCCTTAATTTATGGGATTGCCGCAAGTGAAAACTGCTTGCCATCGGAAGAAATTCATTGTGTAAATGACTGAACACCAGTAATATCAATGCTGTTGACAGCAAAAGTAAATGGCAACCATCACAGGAGCTTCTCTGGCAGTCTATTGATTTTTGGATTTACAGGTCAGTAATGCCTCTTTTGGCATTGTCATCCTGTACAGACTTTAAGTATGATGTTTGAGGAATCTTATCAGCCAAAAAAGAGATTTGTGAATCTGAATTGTGGTAACTGCACACTTGCAAATTTTGAGCGTGGTTTAATGTTCAATTCTGCTGTATTTGAATCATTGGGAAAGGATGTAAGAGAAATTCTAAAAATTTAACTTGAAAGTGAAGCATGTATAATGAAAACATCAGGTTTCCGCCTCTAACCCTTCCTATACCACTACAGGAAAAACATATATTTGTCTGTTTACCTTGAAGCATTCTAAAAATGTCTGTTACATTTCTAATACTAGAGCCCAGTTAATATACTGAATAAATAATTTTGATTGCATTTTGTAATTTCTCTGAGGTTAAAAAACACTTTTCTAAATGTAAAGAGGCCTACTTAACACTTTATTAGAAATAAATATATATTCAATCATTATAGTCATGGAGCTGTACAGCAAGGAGACACACCCTTCGGTCCAAACTGTCCATGCTGACCATGCTAAATTAACCTAGTCCCATTTGCCAGCTTTTGGCCCATATCCCTCCTAAACCCTTCCCAAATATAATCCAATCCAGATGTCTTTTAAATGTTGTAATTATACCTGCCTCCACCACTTCCTCTAGCAGCTCAGTCCACACACGCACCAACCTCTGTATGAAGAAGTTAAAATAGTATCAGAGATAATGGGAACTGCAGATGCTGGAGAATTCCAAGATAATAAAATGTGAGGCTGGATGAACACAGCAGGCCAAGCAGCATCTCAGGAGCACAAAAGCTGACGTTTCGGGCCTAGACCCTTCATCAGAGAGGGGGATGGGGAGAGGGAACTGGAATAAATAGGGAGAGAGGGGGAGGCGGACCGAAGATGGAGAGAAAAGAAGATAGGTGGAGAGAGTATGGGTGGGGAGATGGGGAGGGGATAGGTCAGTCCAGGGAAGACGGACAGGTCAAGGAGGTGGGATGAGGTTAGTAGGTAGATGGGGGTGCGGCTTGGGGTGGGAGGAAGGGATGGGTGTGAGGAAGAACCGGTTAGGGAGGCAGAGACAGGTTGGACTGGTTTTGGGATGCAGTGGGTGGGGGGGAAGAGCTGGGCTGGTTGTGTGGTGCAGTGGGGGGAGGGGACGAACTGGGCTGGTTTTGGGATGCGGTGGGGGAAGGGGAGATTTTGAAACTGGTGAAGTCCACATTGATACCATTAGGCTGCAGGGTTCCCAGGCGGAATATGAGTTGCTGTGCCTGCAACCTTCGGGTGGCATCATTGTGGCAGTGCAGGAGGCCCATGATGGACATGTCATCTAAAGAATGGGAGGGGGAGTGGAAACGGTTAGCGACTGGGAGGTGCAGTTGTTTTTATGCCTGCCTCTTTGTAAGTTACGTGGAACAGTCCCTCTTCCGCACCTACACAGGCCCCAAACCCCACCTCTTCCTCCGGTACATTGATGACTGTATCGGCGCCGCCTCTTGCTCCCTAGAGGAGCTCGAACAGTTCATCCACTTCACCAACACCTTCCACCCCAACCTTCAGTTCACCTGGGCCATCTCCAGCACATCCCTCACCTTCCTGGACCTCTCAGTCTCCATCTCAGGCAACCAGCTTGTAACTGATGTCCATTTCAAGCCCACCGACACCCACAGCTACCTAGAATACACCTCCTCCCACCCACCCTCCTGCAAAAATTCCATTCCCAATTCCTCCGCCTCCGCCGGATCTGCTCCCACGATAAGACATTCCACTCCCGCACATCCCAGATGTCCAAGTTCTTTTAAGGACCGCAACTTTCCCCCACAGTGATCGAGAACGCCTTTGACCGCGTCTCCCGTGTTTCCCGCAACACATCCCTCACACCCCGCCCCCGCCACAACCGCCCTAAGAGGATCCCCCTCGTTCTCACACACCACCCTACCAACCTCCGGATACAACGCATCATCCTCCAACACTTTCGCCATTTACAATCCGATCCCACCACCCAAGACATTTTTCCATCCCCACCCTTGTCTGCTTTCCGGAGAGACCACTCTCTCCGTGACTCCCTTGTTCGCTCCACACTGCCCTCCAACCCCACCACACCCGGCACCTTCCCCTGCAACCGCAGGAAATGCTACACTTGCCCCCACACCTCCTCCCTCACCCCTATCCCAGGCCCCAAGATGACATTCCACATTAAGCAGAGGTTCACCTGCACATCTGCCAATGTGGTATACTGCATCCACTGTACCCGGTGCGGCCTCCTCTACATTGGGGAAACCAAGCGGAGGCTTGGAGACCGCTTTGCAGAACACCTCCGCTCAGTTCCCAACAAACAACTGCACCTCCCAGTCACAAACCATTTCCACTCCTCCTCCCATTCTCTAGATGACATGTCCATCATGGGCCTCCTGCAGTGCCACAATGATGCCACCCGAAGGTTGCAGGAACAGCAACTCATATTCCGCCTGGGAACCCTGCAGCCTAATGGTATCAATGTGGACTTCACCAGTTTCAAAATCTCCCCTTCCCCTACTGCATCCCTCAACCAGCCCAGTTCGTCCCCTCCCCCCACTGCACCACACAACCAGCCTAGCTCTTCCCCCCCCCACCCACTGCATCCCAAAACCAGTCCAACCTGTCTCTGCCTCCCTAACCGGTTCTTCCTCTCACCCATCCCTTCCTCCCACCCCAAGCCGCACCCCCATCTACCTACTAACCTCATCCCACCTCCTTGACCTGTCCGTCTTCCCTGGACTGACCTATCCCCTCCCTACCTCCCCACAAATACTCTCTCCACCTATCTTCTATTCTCTCCATCTTCGGTCCGCCTCCCCCTCTCTCCCTATTTATTCCAGTTCCCTCTCCCCATCCCCCTCTCTGATGAAGGGTCTAGGCCCGAAACGTCAGCTTTTGTGCTCCTGAGATGCAGCTTGGCCTGCTGTGTGTTCATCCAGCCTCACATTATCTCTGTATGAAGAAGTTGCCACTTTTAAATCTTTCCCCAATCACCTTAAACGTGTGCCCTCTAGTTTTGGACTCCACTACCCTAGGAAAAAGACTTTGGCTATTCACCCTATCTACGCCCCCTCACAATTTCATAAACATCTGTAAGGTCAATCCTCAGCCTCTAACATGCAAGGGATAACCTCTGCAGCCTAATCAGAATCTCCCTATAGCTCAAACCCTTCAATCCTGTAAACATCCTTTAAGTCTAAAACCCCTTCAAGTTTAACAACGTCCTTCCTGTACCAAGGGGACCAGAATTGAATGCAGTATTCCAAAAGTGGCCTAACCAATATCTTGTACAGCTGCAACATGCCTTCCCAACTCCTGTACTCAATGCACTGACCAATAAAGACAAGCCTACTAAACACAGTCCTGAAGGGCAATATCCGAAACATTGACTGCTCCTTTCATCTCGATGCTGCCTGACTTGCTGTGTTCTTCTAGCCTCCTGTTTGCCCGCCGCCTTCACTATCCAGTCTACTTGGTACTCCACTTTCAAGGAACTCTAAAACTTCACTCCAAGGTCACTTTGTTCAGCAACACTCCCCAGGACTTTACCATTAAGTGTATAAGTCTTGCCTAGATTTGCTTTTCCAAAATGCCGCACCTCACATTTATCGAAGTTAAATTCCATCTGCCACTCCTCAGCCCCATTTAGCCCATCTGATCAAGGTCCCATTGTACTCTGAGGTAACCTTCTTGGCTGTGTGCTACACCACCAATTTTGTTATCATCAGCAAACTTACTAACCATATCTCCTATATTCACATCCAAATCATTTACACAAATGACAAAAAGCTGTCGACCCAGCACCAATCCATAGGCCTACAGACTGAAAAACAAACCTCCTCCACCACTTTCCTTTGAGCCAGATGTCCTGCAATTTATTAATTCCTGAATAATTTTGTGAAAATTGCAGCACTGTAGGTGATCTAGTTTTACATTCTGTTGCCGTAAAATTGAGTTTGTTTTATTAAATTACAACATCCTTGATTCCAAAGGAGGAGTTGACATCTAAAGGTGATGGATTTAAGGTGATTGGCAAGAAAAGGTCCCTGAAAATGATCTGATCCATTCCCTATGAGGTGGAGCAAATGTTTGTCATAACAATTTGGAAATATTTCCCAGCAGATATTTCCAGAATGACATTTATGCAATTCAGACCCAGAGCCAAAAGCTTGACAGATAAGAGCTGGAATGTTGGCCCGAGTTTTCATCCGTGAGGAACATAGTGAGAGTTAGGGAAAATACCAAGCTTTGTGGATCATCTTTATGAAAAAAGTGTTAGGAGACATGGTGTTTTCTTTTTTTAGAGGGGAGAGGATGGTGGGTTGGGGGGTATCATGGAGAAGCAGGGAGATGGTGGCAGTGATGGTCAGTTGTGAAGTGGTCAAGCTTGGGAAAAGAACAGATGTGTGCCAAAGTTCACTGCTTTTAAAAGGAATGTCTCACTGCCGTGTGTCTTTGTCTCTGTTCCAGTGAAAAAGTAAAAGTTGATACTCATTGTAGGTTTGTCAACACAGCCGTTTCCACAAGCTCTGCCTGGGAGAATGTGACCAGCAAGTTGTGATATTTGTCTAGGGGTAAGAATTGTGCTACACAACTCTGGAATGAGTGTGGAGTCTGTTAGATGCAAAGGCAGACTGGGTGCACCAGCACTCTGAAGTTTTAAAAAAAAAAATTCCTTCAGTCCTCAGCACTCTTCCATCTCCCTCAACACATGTTCTGCATGCCCCAGTCATGTCCGTACATGTCACTCCACGCCCCTAAGCTCTGAGAACTCTATTTGACAAATGAAACAGCTGTGCCACAGAGAAATCTTTTCTTGATTAGCAGCTCCAGCTCTCTGTTTCATCAATTGCCCAAAGTTTATCTGCACAAGATAAAATTTTAAGTGTTTACAGTTCGCATTTTGATAAAAGGCATGATTGTCA